>NC_045779.1:45705359-46014875 GCF_008692025.1 Phocoena sinus
GGTTCAGTCCTGAAATGAAAAGCAGGCAGGGCAGCCCAGTAGCAGAACCCAAGAGTGCCTTGGACACCTTCTCTTGCCTTGCTGCCATGGGGAATGGGGAGTTGGGTGGACGGCAGGGTGAAGCCACAAGGAAGGCAGCTGACTGCTCAGGGTTACCTTGTGTCCTCTGCCAAAAGATGGAAAAGCCAAGCTGCACCAGGGCTGGGTGGGAATGGACATTTGTGAAGGATGCCATAATAGCTGAAAAATGGACCTGGGTGTCTTAACATTTTTAAATGTTTTGTAAAGAATGTAATCAGAGTGGGAGTACTGAAACCACGCTATGGGTGAGGGATGCAGGATAAGAGGAGAAGGATAATGATCTCATTTTGAATTGTTTAAAACAGGGGAGCATGTTTCAATTAAGATGCATTTGTTATAAGTAATAGAAGCCATGAGTAAGAATAGCCCAGGTAACCTTGGTACTTATTGTCTCATGGAACGGAAAACAGGAGGTAGGAGTTTCCAAGGCTGATCTAGCCATACAACAGTATCTTCAAAACCCAGGCATCTTTTGCCTTTTACCTCTTCCCATCATCAATATCTTGCCCTTTTTGTTTCTCCTCATGCTTGTTGCCTCATGGTCACAAGATGGCTGCCACTGATCCAAGGATTACATCCTCACACAACTCTTTGAAGGCAGGGCACAAAGGAGCATTTTTGGCAGAGATTTTCTTTTCATAAGACTCACTCTCACCAGAGAGGAAAACTTATTTCTCCGTAAGACCCCAGCAGGTTTCCTTCACGTTTTATTAGCCAAACTGGGCTGCTTAGCCACGCCTAGCTACAAGGGAATCTGGGAAAGCAAGTGCGTGGCTTTCTCAACTTCTGTCATTGGAAATAGGCAAGGGTTGGGGATGGCTTTGGAGGTCACTGCTAAGCATATCTGCCATAGGAATAAATAGAAATGTGGCCAAAACAAAAATAAAAACAAAAATTCCTCTTCTGAGGCCAAAGAAAAGGTTTTAGAATATATCTATAGTTTTAGTAAAAAGAAAGTTTTATATATAAACATCTCTATTATTTTAAAGAAAAAAAAAGACAGACCTGTCTTTGTATGCATATTTTACTTCCATACATAGTTTTTTAAAAAAAATAGGACAGCTTCAGAATTCTGCAATCCTTTGACCCAATTTGTCCCAGGGGAAAATCATGGAAACGTATAAAGTTGTATATGGACATGTCTATGCGTGTGTGTGTGTGTGTGTGTGTGTGTGTGTGTGTGTGTGTGTGTATTTACAACAGCAAGAAGGTGGAACAACCAGGCACCCCCTTGCTCTGCCAGGCACCAAAGTTGATTACAAGATGGCTTGCAAAGGGGAATGGACCTCTCCTCTTTGTATTATCCTTGGTGTGGTTTGTATCCCAACATGGGCAAGGTTCTATAAAAGCACTCTTTCAAACTCTAGCTTCACCCTTGTCCTACCTGGGAGGGTTTGCATAACGGCCTCCGTGCTACATTCAGAATCTCTGCCCCATCCAAGTGCTTGGGTCAAACCCATCAGATCTGTCTCCTCCCTGCCCCAGAGTTGATTCTCTCTCAGGAGACCCCATGCAAAGAAACTTCAGTTGAGCCACCACACCAGTTCTCTCAAAATACCAGCCATGCCTGAATCCCAGTGGTGGTGCCTAGGCTCAAACTGAGGTCCCTACTGCAAATGAAAGCCAGTCTGAATCCCACCTTGTGCAATGAGTGGCTTTCAAGGCAGAAGAGCCACAAACCTGGACCCTCAAGCTCTCAATCCATTGTAGGAACAGCAGGATAATATCTACTGGGATTGAAGTTTCTTCTTAGAGCCGTGATATATTGTGGCACTACAGCTACTTGACTTTGCTACCCATAGAACCAAATGGGAATTATTCATTATGAAGGCTTGTGATTTGTGCATTAGCCTTAAAAGGGAATGTTCGTAAAAACAGCAGAAAGCGATGTTAAACCTTATAGATAATTACAGTGAACTGAATTTCACTTGCTCCTAATGTTGTAGGCAGAGTAAAACTGTCTTATTTGCTAAGGAAACACACAAATATATTTCCCAGCCAACTAAAAGGCCAGATACTAAGACCATTTAGAAATTTATACTAAAAAATTGAAAAATCAGTCTGTAAGATGGAAATGAAACCTATACTAGGATGAAATTGTTAGAGGTGACAAAGCCAGAGGCCCATAGCTCAGCCTTACAGGAACTATTGATTTTAAGGTCTCTCTAAACTAATGGGAATGTTCCAGGCATAGAGTTAGAATTTTAGTGCTAGACAGAAGCTATAAGACAATAGCGTCAATTATTGAGTGCTTACTATGTGCTGAGCGCTCTTTTAAGTGTCCTGCATGTTTATACAACAACACAAGAAGTCCACACTGTTTTTCTTCCCACTTTTACAGATAATGACTTGCCAAACTCCAGCCAGGAACTGGTAGTGCCAAGATTTGAATCAAGTAGTTTGGCTCTAAAGCCTGTGCTCTGCCACATCTCACAATAGCAGTGTCCCACATTTTGAGGTACTTTC
The DNA here is from genome assembly GCF_008692025.1 of Phocoena sinus. NCBI lineage: Eukaryota > Metazoa > Chordata > Mammalia > Artiodactyla > Phocoenidae > Phocoena > Phocoena sinus. The sequence continues at coordinate 45,707,907 of NC_045779.1, forward strand.
TGTGGGTTGCAAGTGAGTTAACTGGGTCAAGACAGATTGAGGCTAGAGGGAGGATTCCACAATGGTACCTGCCAGTGGTGGGCTCCCAGGGGTGGCTGCCTCCAGTGTCTATGTCCCCAGGGTGAGCTGCACTTGCCTCCTGCCTCTCCCCAAGACTCTCCAAGACCAGCAGGTATATACCCAGGAGTGGAATTTCCAAATGCAAGTTCTTGAGCTCATCCACACCAGCAAATCAAACACTGTGAGGCCCGGCACTCTGTGTTTTAACAAGCCTGTAGCTGTGCAGCAGGTGTAAAGTGTTGCCAGTGGGGCCCTGCTCTTCACAGGGAATAATAATACAGGATTGGACACAGATTCACTCCCAAGTAATAGACCTAAAGCCTCAAAAATAAAGGAATTGTTAAGGAAAAAAGAAGATTTAGGCTTCATAGGATGAGGCATCTTTTAATGGCCCCTAACTCCCAGGAAACCTGCTTCCCATTTCCGAATTGTGAAAATACCCCCATCCTGCCCCGACCACATAGATCACCCTCCTCAGACCAAGGCAGAGGAGAGCTGCAGGTATCCAGGGCCCAAGGAACTCACATGACCTATTCAGGTACAATAGACAAGAGCTAGTATGTTCCCTCCATCCCCAGATCCTCCCAGAATGGACTAGAGGGTAAGTGCCACCTTTCTGCCATTTCTGACCCTCCCCTCTCCACCATCCCCTCTCCTCTCTACCACACCCTCCCTCCAACTCATGGAGAAGCCAAAGGGACTCTGTGACTAGTCCGAGGCTCTGATGCCTCACAAGGGTGTGTGGTTTGTCAGTTGTTTCATAACTGCTTGGCATCGTTTATGGAAAGAGGATCTTCCTCCCTCAGTTGGTGCTAAAATGCAGGGCTTCCTTTGTGGCACTGTCATCTAGACTTTCATCTCTATACAGCCAGCCAGGGGGCACGTTCCCTGTGGGCTTTTGCTGGGAGTTTGCCCTTCTAAAGGGCCAGTGCTGAGCGTGAATTCCTTCTATGTTTCCAGAGGCCTCGCTCTGACCAAGCAGCCTAAGCTGGACTGGAAACAGTCGTCTTTTTCAAAATCTAACTCCTTAGCTCCGCAGCGAAGGAGCAGCCTCTGGGCTGAGAAACCAGTGGCTCAAGGGCTCCACCACGAGGAAGTCAGAAAATGCGACCTCAGGCAAAACATTTCCAGGATCTTCCGGAGCAGGTACCACCCGCAGGAAGCCAAAGGCTTCCAGTAGTAGTAGGAATAGAAATTTGGGTACACTCAGTGAAAAAATGATGGGATTTAAAGCCATGACAGCTGGGTTGGAGTCCTGCCTCTAACTTTTACTCGTTGCATGGGCTTGGGCAAGTAGCTTAACTTGTCTAAGCCTCAGATCCCTTATTAAACTATTATTATGACACAGTAGTTCCTCATAAAATTAGGGAACCAATGAAATGATTGGAATAATATGATTGCAAAAATCACCTTATAAATGCTAAGGTATGTACAAAATATTATTTTGTTGAGAATTAAATGTTCAAGATACAGTGAAGCACACATTTTTCCTCTTAGAACTTGGACACTATTGTTACTGGTGAGACAATATCAAGAACATTCTCTTTGACCATTACTCACACAAACTGGCGATGCTCTCTTTCCCTATGATGTGTAAACACGCCAACTTGGAGAAACAAACAGAGCGCAGATGTGGTTGTGAGAGGTGGCGTACGGTTGCAGAAAGCCCAGATGCACAAGTCACCTAAAAAGGCCACGTAAAACAAGGACAGCTGTTTTTTTTTATTGCAGGATGAGTGTGCAGACCACGGACACTACATTCTTCTGTAAAAACCCTGCTCTTCTGAGACTCACAGCTCAGTTCTACCTCCCTCCCCTACTCTTCACCTTGTCCTCCAGACAGTACTTCACTTTCACTGAAGACTCAAACACCCGGCTCTCAGGGTCCACCCAAGGTGCAATCCCTGGGCTCAAGGTGCAAACTCCAGGCTCTCAGCTCCTGGACCGATGCACACATGATCACCCTGGTTCTTGCCAATCACTTTGTTTTTGTTTTGTTTCCAGGAACCAATTTCTGCTTTTAGGGTCTTTTTGGTTGCCAATCAAGAAACTTAACTTGAACTATCTTAGGCAAAATGTAGGCATTTATTACCTTGACAATGAAAGGTTACAAAGAATTGGGATAAGATTGGACCTCAGGGGGAGTTAGAGGTAGGACACTTTCTCTAGTTTGTTGTTAGAATAAAAGTGATCCTTTTCCTTTTGTTTCAATTAGAAAACCTTAGGTAAGGACCCAGCCCCGCCTGGATCACATGCCTCACACTTGTGCCCAAACATATGAAGTACACATTGTGCAGATGAAGTAGCACTGGCAGCCCTGCAAGAACCACATGGTGGGAGTGGGAGCAACGGCTCCCAGAATCAAGCGGCTGTTATTCCCAGAAGGGAGGGCAAAACAGATATTCTCCTTAATCACTCTGATGGTAATGACTGCACAGAACAGAAATCATGCATAGAAATTGGTATCTTGGATTCTACTGCCAAGTTCTTAGGTTCTAGATTTAGAACTCCTAAATTGTCAAAATTTTCTGCTGACTCTGAGAATCTCTCTTGTGTGCCCCTAGTCCAAAAAGAAAAAAGAGATGATATAGGTTCCTCTTTGGGGAGTGAGGGTAGGAGCAGACAGAGGAAACAGCGTGAAAAAGCAGTTGAGGAGAATGGAGAACAAGTTTACCAGGAAATTGTAGTATGATTGTCAGACAATGCTGATGGAGGTGCTATAAACCTAAATGTTTGTGTCCCACCAAAATTCATGTTGAAACCTAATTCCCCAATATGGTGATATTTGGGGTGGGGCCTTTGGGAGGTGATTGGGTCATAAGGGCAGAGCCCTCATGAATGGGATTAGTGCCCTTGTAAAAGAGCCCTCAGTGAGCTCCGTTACCACTCCCTCCATGTGAGGACACAGCCAGTAGTAGACAGCTGTCTATAAACCAGGAAGCAAGGTTCACCAGACACTGAATCTGTCAGCACCTTGACCTCAGACTTCCTAGCCTTAAGAACTGTGAGAAATAAATGTCTTGTTTAAGCTACCCTCTCTACGGTAGTTTTTTATAGCAGCCCAAATGGACTAAGACAGTAGGTAATCATGAATGTATAGTAGATCCAATTTGTCTTACATGACTTTTTCTCTAGCAGTATTTGGCTGGTGGGGTGCAAACATGGAAAAACTGGATTGTGGCTTCATAACAGGGTGGAGGAATTTCTTTGAATTTTCTGTGTAAGGTAGAAATGCAGATGAAGAACACAGTTCAGGGTATTGATAGAGAATGTTACGACTAGTAATAGAATAGATTGTAGAATCTCAGCTGGATACAAAGAGACACAAAGAAAGGCAGGCTCATGGATTGGGAGAAAGTAGATGAGAGAGAGCTGTGGGGGTTCCCACTTAGGTCAAAGAAGAGTGGTAGGAGGAATAGTTAAACATAGTAATACCAATATGTATTTATCTGTATACTCAAATAGAAAATATATACATTCCTTTACTAGAATAGCCCCTGCACTTACAAAGAAACATTCTTACTCAAAAGTGACATACACAAAATGATGTAGCTATGATACAGTTTATTCTAATGTACTAAACTAATAAAATAACAGAACAACTAATTTCTTTGGGGAAAAAAACAAATTCTATATATGCAGGATTGGCTGGATTGACCATAATGTAAAATACATTAAAAATATTTAAGTACACCACACCTAATAAACCTTTCTATGTAAACAGTAGATACTAGCTTTGCTAAATGACCAGACATTTGAAAAAATCAAAACACGGTTGTAAAACAGATACATAAGTTAAGGTTCCTGGAAACTTAGAAAAAGACTGAATTGTTATGCTTTTACCTGTACAAAAAAAATTCTTCAGCCTTTCATTTTCACCTGTATTTTCTTTAACAGAATTAAGCCCCAAATTTAAAGGCTTAAATTCTTTTGTCCTAATGCCTCAGAAATATCAGATTTTCCTTCAAACCTGTTGCTGTCTAAAAAGGAGCAGACCATTTGAAGGGTGGGAAAAACAAAGATATACAGATCTCACTTCTGTGCTACTCATGCAGATTTCTGCTGAGGAAGAGTTCCTGAGTTGGCTACCAGTTCACTCAACTTAGTTCAAAAACATAATAGCTGGTTACAGGATTAAACTGGCATTCTTGTAGCAGCAGCAGCCCTCTTTATCACCGAAAATCAGTTAGTGACATTCAGCCCTTAGCTTAATCTTCACAAATGCAATCTGGGAATTCTGTGGTATGACGTTTGCATATTTAAATGTAAAATGCAAAATTCTGAATATGAAAGAATTTATTTTTTAAATATACAAGTTGTTGTGTTTTCTCTATAATTACGTTTTCCATTAACAAATGAAAACCAAAGTGGCAAAAGGAGCTGAAAATTTTGAATGTTCCAAAATGAGAGAATGGGGAAAATTTCCTATATAAAGACATGACTGAGGTAAGCTTAAACTGTAAGAATAATTGTTTATTATTGTATGTAACTGAACAGCAAAACAGCCCTGCCTGAAAGCACTGGATCAGTCTTCCTGAGTCCTTCCAAGTCATGATTCTACATGGCTACAAGGAAATATTTTTAATAAATGCAATTTGTCATCAAACAACTAGTTTTTACATTCTTAAATAACCAACTTTACTATAGCAATGATTTAAATACATGTGCTGTTAAAACAAAAGTTATAAACATACTCTGAATTTTTTTCTTTGCCTGTCAGATAATATTAAAAAGAGATTCCACAACTTCTTGATTCCCTAAGAACTAAGAACCAAAACACTAAACATAATAAATAAATATGAAACCTGGAAGCCAGGAAAAGGGGATAGAATACTGAATATAATAAACCAGTGTATTAAAAATCCAGTATTTCAGTATTAAAATGTCATCTCAATACAGTTAGGTTTATTGCTACGATAAATAAGCTTCATATTAAGGCACCTGTAATCACCTCTGAGAAAGATTTGGATTCAAAACAAAGGGAATGTGCAATATAAAACTTTTTTTCTTGCATTCTGATGTTACTACCGATATTTTATCAATTTTAAATGTAAGTTTTTGTATGGCAGTAGATGAATGTCTTTGAACATATTTCCTGAATATAGTTAAAATGTTTATGATACTATGATACTTTAATGAATGTATATGGTACCTTAATTAAAGTATGTGATAGTTTAATGGAAAAATAGGGAAAACCAAGTGAAGATGGATGGCAAAGGACTAAATATCAGAAATATGACAACTTCTAAGAAAAAAAAATATATTGTAGGGACAGTGAGTATGAGCAGATCTTGGCCAAGTCATTGAACTTTGCTGAGCCTCATTCTCTCCATCTATAAATTTCAATCCTGGGCTTCCCTGGTGGCGCAGTGGTTGAGAGTCCGCCTGCCGATGCAGGGGACGCGGGTTCATGCCCCGGTCCGGGAAGATCCCACATGCCACGGAGCGGCTGGGCCCGTGAGCCATGGCCACTGAGCCTGCGCGTCCGGAGCCTGTGCTCCGCAGCGGGAGAGGCCACAACAGTGAGAGGCCCGCAAACCGCAAAAAAAAAATTTCAATACTACCTGCTATGTCAAGCTCATAAGGCTGTTGTGAGATCAAATGAGGTGATGCAAAAACATTCGGCAAACTATGAAGCCTTGAACAGATAAATGGTATTATTATAGGCCAAAATAGCTCAAGTTTCTGATATCCCCTCTAACATATAAAGTTATGGCCTGTTCCTTTTGCATCCGCTTGAAAACTCCCAGTTTTAATCCATTAGATAGTTGTGGAATGAATGGAGCAAAAATTTATGCAAAGAGAAAATATCTAAACCTTATTAACCAGAATTGTATAAAATAATTTGCTGTGAGTGGGGAACCCCACTGCTTGCTTGGGTTCAGGCTACCTCTTGACAGTTCCCTACAATAGAGGGAGCAGACTTCTCAGATGCTGGCCTTTCCTCAGTATGCTGGCCTTTCCCCATCTGCTATCATGCAGCAGGCATCGTTCCATAAAAGAATTAAATTTCATAACAGCATATAAGAGTTGTGGGAGTATAAGAAATATAGCTGAGGTCAATCACAGGTACATTCCTCAGCTTGGCACAAAGTTGAAATGGTTCAATAATCCCTACCAGGTTCTCCCTTGCTTGGTCCACAGGCCCTTCCTCCATGTATAGAACGGTTATCTAGGCCAGCTTTTTCCAACCTATGTTCTGAAGAACAATAGTTAGGTGAGATGTTAACAGGTGAAAAACAGATCTTTGTTAAGTAGGTTTGCAATATGCAGGGGGAAATCAGTTTATGTACTGCAGAATTTCTCAGTCTTTGATGTACTGACTATACATTCTAAAGAGGAATGGAGTGTACAATATTTCCCAAACTCATTTGACCACAGAATCTCTCCCCACCACCCCACAAAATATCTAGAGGGGCTAACAGCTTTTACAATACTCTTTGGGAAATGCTATTCTAGCTAATTCACCCTGGTTTTAAACATTCCAGGGCTACGTCTGACTAAAATTACCCTTTTAATTTCTGAAGGAGCAGAATCATTTTGCTTACAAGGTCAACTATCATGATAACCTCTTAGATTCCACTCCATAAGTAACCTGCCCAAAGCAACTTAGAACTAAATTTTCTTAACTACACACTGAGAAATTCAAAGAAGTTTTTCTCATGTTAATGAAAATTATAATCTTTTTAAGGAAATCTTTATGTTCTTCCTAAAACATTAAAAATACAAAGATCTAATTCTAGATCTTAGGACCTAGAATCACAATTACTTTGAGGAGATGGGAGTATTTTAATCACATCACTGCAATTAATACTATTACTAACAACAACAATAATAATAATAGGAGGGGGAAATGGAAGGAGGAGGAGGCTGCAATAGCAGTATTGGCTAAGAACTTATTTTGCATCTTAATCCTCATACACACTTTATGAATTTAGGACCTACTATTACATTCCTTTTAAAGATAAGTACACTGAGGTTTAGAGAGATTAACTGATTTACCAAGGGTCACACAGAGTAGGACAGAATCTCAAACTCTTATCTGATCCCTCACGCCATGCTCTTAACAAATATAATGCCATCTTTTATTTTAGTGATGAACAAAAGCATTCAGAGGTCATACTCTGACTGTTAAACAGGAAGATTAAAGCATATTTCTATAAATCCAACTTGATTGATATTTGGATTTCCTTTTGAGCAAACTCCTGTGCCCTAAAGAAGATGTTTTAGGTTTTTTTTTTTTTAAGCAGAGAAAAATAGACTGCTATTTACCAATGATAAGTTTAGATATGTATGGGGAGGGTTTTAAAAATCTGCATCTAAGGTGAAGACATTATCTGTAGTTTCCGCCATAACTGCAAAACGTTGATACTCTGAAACTCGTTTCTCAAAGAAATTTGTTTTCCCCTCTAAAGAAATGTTTTCCATAAAATCAAAGGGATTTTCTGCTTGAAAAACCTGAAAAGAAAAGAAATATTGTTAGACATTCTGAAGAAGCTAAATTATATCCCACAAGAAGAACAATAGATAACTCAGGTCTCCCAACACTTGTCTAGTCACCTTAAGATCACACTATTCCCTAGGGTCCTGGAAGCACTCAAGGCTGATACATTTTAAGATGACTAAGATCACCTATTAACCTCTTAAAGAAACTATACGAGCATCTCTGGTATTCAAAGAAGCAGAAAGAAAAAAAAAGACTATTTTAAAATGAAAGATTTAATGCCAAACTAAAATGACTAAAATGTCTTCACAGCTTGAGAAATCTAAAACACCATAGGTATTATAGGCATTTTTCACAGGTATTACCATTAGATAGTCACATCTACATGATACTACAAAATATTAAATTACCAACAATGTACTGTGGACATAAATATGTTTCTTAGTTCATAAGAGAACATATAATCATCAAATTGATGTTAAGGGACCATGATTGGGGAAGACAGAATAAATGCTGTCCATAGTAACCCCAAACAAAAAGTGGCACATAAGTTGACAAAACTTTTTTACTGCTTCTGAATTCAAGAGGCAGGCCTGGAGATAAAGCTTGATAGAAATGGAGATATTTCTGTGATCCATGAAAAACAATAAAAGAGGATTTTTTAAAATTAGGAATATTCCAGCAGGAATTAGGAATACCACAGATAAGAATATATTCAAATAACCCAATTAAAAATGGGCAAAGGATCTGAATGGACAAACGTTTCTCTAAAAAAAGATATACAAAGGCCAATAAGCACATGAAAAGATGCTCAAAATCATTATCCATTAGGGAAATGCAAACCAAGACTACAATGAGATACCATTTCACACCTACTAGGATGGCTGTAATAAAAAAGACAACTTATTGTGGTCATCATTTCATGATGTATGTAAGTCAAATCATTATGCTGTACACCTTGAACTTATACAGTGCTGTATGTCAATTATATCTCAATAAAACTGGAAGGAAAAAAGATAATAAGTGTTAGTGAGGATGTGGAGAAACTGGAACCCTCATATACTGCTGGTGTTAATGTAAAATGATGCAGTGGCTTTGGAAAAGAGTATGGTAGTTCCTCTAATGATTAAAAACAGAGTTACTATATGACCCAGCAATTTCACTTCTAGTTATATATCCAAGGTAAATGAAGACATATGTTCACACAAAAACTTATATATGAATGTTCATAGCAGCATTATTCATAATAGCCAAAAAAGCAAACCACCCAAATCTCCATCGACAGATAAATGGATAAATAAAATTTGGTATAATCATACAATGGAATATTATTTGGCCATAATAAGGAATAAAGCACTGATACATGTTAACATGAATGAAATGTGAAAACATTATACTGGCTTTGTATATACCATATACCAGTATATGGTATGTGTCATATATTGTATGATTCCATTTATATGAAATGGGATTTATAGAACAGGCAGATCTAAAGAGACAAAAAATTAATAATGCCTAGGGCTATGGTGGGGATGGAGGAAAGAAAAGGAAATGACTGATCGCTAATGGGTATAGAGTCTCTTTGTGGGGTGATAAAAATATTCTCAAAGTGTTGTGATAGCTGCACAACTCTGCAAATATACTAAAACCATTGCATTGTACATTTATTAATAGGTGAACTGCATGTTCTGTGATTTATATCTTAAAAAGGCAATATGTATTTTTTTTCCAAAAAAAATACATATGCTGGGTGTGGTTGAGCTGTGGAACTCTGTGAAATTGCCTGTCAGAAATACTGCTAAGAGGCGGTGAAAAGGTAAGTTATCACTCACAGCAGGATACAGTGGAAAGAGCACAGAACAAGTCATAGATTCACTGGATTTTAAAACTGGGTATCTTCCAAAAAATCTGATCCAAGTCGTTCATGTCATGGACAAAGTAACTAAGACCAACTTAAATTAAGTAGCTTGGTTTTGACACATAGAAGTACTCAAATATTTATTGACTAATCCAAAACTAAAAGAAAAGTTGAAAACAACATTAATGTGGCTTCTATTTAGAATTCTGTATAAATGACAACCATTTGCTAATTTAAATAATCTCTTATTTTACCAAAAACTAACATTATAAGAATAATTTTTTTTGTAGTGCCTTGAGTTCAAAGTTTAGTTCATGTATTTTAAATTGTCTTGCTTTCTTTTTTTTTTTTTTTTTTTTTTTTTTTTTTTTTTTTTTTTTTTTGCGGTACGAGAGCCTCTCACTGTTGTGGCCTCTCCCATTACAGAGCAAGCACAGGCTCTGGACGCGCAGGCTCAGCGGCCATGTCACACAGGCTTAGTTGCTCCGCGGCATGTGGGATCCTCCCAGACCAGGGCACAAACCCGTGTCCCCTGCACTGGCAGGCAGACTCTCAATCACTGTGCCACCAGGGAAGCCCCTTGCTTTCTTAATAGACATTCAAGGCTACAAATTTTCCTCTGAGGATCTGTTTGGCTGCGTTCTACAAGTTGTGATATATAGTAATCTTAATGCCATTTAGTTTATATTTTCTATTAGTTTATTTTCATTTTTACTCTCGTTTTAAAGAATATAGTCTCAACTTCTAAGAAGATGGAACTTTTTGGTAATCTTTTATTGTTAATTTCTAATTTTATTGCATTAAATCTAAGAGGTCAGTATAATTTCTGCTTTTTGAAATTTATTGAGATATTTTGAAGGCCTGTGGAAAAATAATGTTTTATACTACATCCAGATTTTCTTCTTAGGAGGCATGTTTTATATATCTAGAGTTAGCAAGTTCCCAAAGGAAAAACTAGACTCAGGGGTGTGTAGTTTTCCAACAAGCAGGAGAATGTGGATGTGTGGGTGTGAGGATATGGTGGTGGGTTAAAGGATAGTGAGTTCACTTTAAGGTTTAAGTAAACAAATTAACTTTCCTATAACAAACATATTGTATAACTTAGGAAAAAAAACAATTTCTTTTAATACATAGTTTATAAATTTCAGAGATCATATTAATGTAATTATAATCTTTATTTCTCTCACTAATGATCAGTAAAAAGAGAGGATCTTGCAACTAAAATATATAAATAGTGATATTTTACAGTTTATAATTACAAAAAATCTTTGCCCCATCTGACTTTTTCATCACAGTATTTTTGTAGTTACCAGAAAATAAATGTATTACCAAGAAAGGTAATGATTACCTCAGCATCATGGATTTCATAATTCTTCTCATTAATTTAAACTTCCATTTCCATGCTGAGAAATCAAAACCTATAATTTCTAATTAACATATTATAGTACATAGTAAATTTCTGTGAATGTTCCATTTATGATGAATACAACATGACCATTTAGTGTTCATTTACTGTATGTCTGACACTATTTTAAGTGCTTTAAGTATACCAACTCATCAACAATAATTTGTAGTAAGGATTATTATTATCTTCACTTTACAGATGAGGAAACTGAGACAGTTGTTAAGCAACTTGCCTAAGGTCACATTGCTAGAAAGTGGTGGAATAAAGGATTCAAACCCAGGTAGTCTGGCTGCAGCCTCCACCTCTTAAGTCATGTGAAAAGCACACATGTAAATTCAGGTACATTATCTCTGATAAACAAAATGACAGAAATAACTTAAAGACAACTGAGTTCAAAGAGTCAAATTATGACAGTTAATGTCTTCCTAATAATGATTTCCTATTTAAAAGCATTAACCCACAAATTATAACATAGACACATGGGGATTTATCTGAGGGTAAACATATATTTGCATATTGAATCCAATTACTTAAAGATAGTCCTGTTAAACTAAATAAATCTTAGTTCTAAGATTTATCAACATGTACTTCTGTTATGAATTTCATTTAAGTTTCATTTAAGGATTTTGTAAAATCAATTTGTTGATGTAAAACAAGGCTGCTGTGGACAATTAAAAAAAATAGACTAGTATGTTACAAAAGCTTTCAGTGAAATATGTACGTATTTTAGAGGCCTTACCTCACTATAACATTTTAGCTAGCAGTGATACGTTTTAAACACCTTACCTTTGAGAATCCAAGTTCTGAAAGCAATCTGTCAGCTACAAATTCAATATACTGTTTCATCAAAACACAATTCATTCCGATGAGGCCAACTGGCAAGGCTTCTGTTAAAAACTCCTGAGATATAAAGAAAAACAGAATAAAGTAGAAAGAAAGAACAATAAATTGTATGTGTTTTCCAAATAAAAAGAGGGTTCTAATTTTATTAATCTTCTAAGTCACTGATCTTGTTCAAGGAAAGTACACTAGGATAAATTCTTCAACATGGCAAACATCGCTCATTTGCTTAAAAATGTTTGGGGTGTTACTATTCACATTATTATTTCACATTCTCATATAGCCAAAGTAAATTGAAACTATTACACTACCGGTATTTTTTAAAGTAGCACTTACAGGACCTGAATTTATATGTTTTCTCAATAGAAAAAAAGGAGATACTTTTTTCTGAAATACCCAGAAAAAGATTCACCTAAGATGACTGTTGTGGGGAACGTGACTATGAAAGGGAACTGGGAAAGAGAGAAAGCTCAATTAATAGAGAAAATGAGAAAGAAATAGAAATGCATCTGGGAATTGGGAGATAAACTGAACGCCAATTATATTGAAACACAGTGGTAAAGTTTTAATAAAGAAAAAATAAAAACATATTAACCATTTGGATTTAGTTCTAAAAGTGATTCAAGATTTATGCCTTTTCTCTCTTCTCAATATGAAAACTATGGCTGTTAAAGTATGCACTATTAAAAAGAAGTTTAAAAACTTATTTTACTTTTCAACTAGTTCTTTAAAATGATAAAAGTACTCTAAGTGAAGCATCCAGGTCTTTCTAGTTAGAGATCTTTACATGCCCTAAATCATACTTTACTATTCACTAATTCATTTATTTATTCATTCTGTGAACATTTGATGCATGCTTCGAACTAGATACCCTGCTAGTTTAAGAATACAAAACAAGAAACCATCACTGCCCTCTAGCAGCTAAAAACCTAGACAGCTAAGATAATTAAAATAGTTTTTTATGGCATGAAATTTGACAGATCAACGAGACAAAAAAAATAGTCCTGAAACAAATTTTAGTATACATAAGATCTTAATATATAATAAAGACTGACTTATAAACCAAATTATAAGTTGACATAATAACTGCAATACAACATCTATTGGTACTGCCAGGTTGACCATATAATATTGCTGATACCTATTTTGACCTACAAAATGGCAATTTCATGCGTCAACCTAATGAAATAATGGTACAAACATCAAAGAAAGAGAGACGTGCTAATTATGTAAACTTTCCTGCTTACCTGCTCAATTTCAACAGCATTAACAATGATCTCCCTAACCCTTTCTTCTGAAGGCTTATTTACTAAGTATTGAAACATCAGGCAAGCAAAGTCACAGTGAAGCCCCTAAAATAGAAGAAAAATATCACTGTCAAAGGACGTTTAATCAGCTATTTTCACACAGTGATGTATCAGGCATTATATAAAGTAGTTAGGAATGCAACACTGAACTTCTGGAAGACAGAAGAAGGATTAACAGAGTCAGGAACTTCTTTTCTTCAAGCCTTATTAAAATGCCAATTATAATAACCTATAATGAAAAATTTTCAATGCCAGCAAATCTCAGTTCATTAACATGAAAGAAGAATTAATTAACAACAACAAATCTGCAACCAAAAGCATTTTGGAAAGGAAAACAAAGAAGAACCAAAATGCAAATTCACTCATTTTTAGTGTTTTTTAAAAAATTAAGAAATGATTGAAAAACAATTAAGTATTTAAAGAACAGGTGAAACTCAGAGATTTCAAAAACACAAGTTATATTAAACAAGAATGGCTCAAGATAAAAATAAATTCAGTGTAATGAAAATGGAAACTGAAGAATTAAGGATACCATCTGAAGCTGTATAAAGCAGAAATGACATTGCAGATAACTCAACGACAAAAGAAAGCAAAATTGTGAAATACCTTGAGAACAGAATAGTTATGCAAATATATGAAATGATATAGAAATTAAATAATTGGAGAACAGAATAGTTATGCAAATATATGAAATGACATAGAAATTAAATAATTGGAGAACAGAGCAAGGAGATTCAACCTACAATAATCGGGATTTCAAAACACAGAACAGATGGTATAAAGCTGAAAACAGACGAAAATTCAAAAAAAAACAAAAGAGAAAGGTCAGAGACATAGAAAGATGATGGAGTTCTAAACAAAATTAACAATTAGAGACTGACAACAAGGCAGAGTCAATTAACATTTCTAAACTACAAAGAAAAAGAAATGAATCTGTAAGCCAACAAGGGAGGAGAAGGTGGAAGGAATACACGCTTAGAGGATTACAAATCAGAGCTGCTTAGCTTTTTCTAAATGAACAACAAAAACCCAGACAACTGAAAGATAAGACTCAAATCAAGGGTTGTTTTCCAAGGATTATTTACCTAGTTAAATTGTCATTCCCAGAAGAAACCATTAGGAAAAAACCTCTTTAAATAGCTAATCTTAGAAAATTTACTAGCGAAACATACCCCCTCCACTTGACTCAAGAGGATACTTCAAATTACCAAAGGCTGCATTTCAAATGAACTGCTGAAAGGTGACAACGTAGTGTTGATTAGAACCGACAGCTAGCTATCTATTACAGAGATGAGTAAGTCAAAGGCAGGCACTTGTAATTGTTAAATCAATAAGGGAATAAAATTAATTTTCAGGTTTAAAGCGACTCTAATCAAAATCCTAGTGGGGTTGTTTTTAAGTTAAAAAATTAATCTGGAAGACTAAATGGGCAGAATCTTTTAAGAACACTTTAAAAATAAAAGTTATGAGATTTAGCCTACTAATTATCAAAACATAAAAAACTACAATAATTAAAATAGTTTATTATGGCATGATATTGACATATAGGTTAATGAAAAAGAAAAAGCCCTGAAACAGATTTTAGTATACTTGAAGTCTTAATATATAATAAAGAAGACATCACAAGTCAATGGAGAAGGAAGGATTACTTAAAGAGAATTGGAAAAACTTCTGAAGAGTGTGTGAAATAAAATTAAGTTACATTCTAACTTATCCTATGCTTTATTTATATTACATTCCATACTTGTACTAAAGAAATTTCAATGGCATTAAAGAGTTAAATGTTCAAAAGCCAAAACCAAAGTATGTGTGACTATTTAACTCATCTCTGAAAGTAGATCCCACGAATTTCAGGGTTTTGTACATTAAAAGAACAAACAAGGGACACCACAATTTTTTGAGGGCAGGAGCCCACTGTGTCCCCCTTTGCCTGGCAAAGTAATAGAGCTATCCTCTTCTACTTCACCCAAAACTCTGTCCCGAGATTCGATTTGGCACCGGTATACAGAGAGGCCAAGCTTTCGGTAACAATTTTGGTGATCACCAAGGGACTGCCTCGGGGACGGTCCGGGGAGGGTGTCCCTAGAAGCCAGATCAACTGGGACCCTTGCCTGGAGGCCGAGCCCCCAGTCATAACCCTGTCTGCCATCCTGGCAGCTGGAACTCTGAGGTGGGAATAGACAGAGGAAGAGGGACCCGCCCTAGCAACTGCCGAGGCCCTTTTTGCCTTGAGGACATTCCTCTCTTCCTCTCTTCCTCCTGCCTGGACCGCCCTGGATGTCCTACTCCTAGGAATTGTTTTGGGGGAAGCAGAAAAGATAGCGTCTGATGTCGCAACACCTCTGCCAGAATCTGGGTAAGTCCCTTGGAGTGCACTCTCAGGCTCCTTCAATTTTGTCCCTCTGAAGAACTTTTGGTTCCATCTGGGGAACGTTTGGTTCCCATCTGGGGATTTTTCTCTTTCAGAAATCCCATCTGTAAGGCGCAGCTTAGACTAAGGTCATGGGATAAGTAGGACTTGGAAGCAACCACTCTGAGCTTTGTGCTGTCTGTTTTTTTCTGGCATAAGGCTTCCGTCTGCTGGCGAGGGTTCTGTTTTGTTTTCAGTCCGCTCGTGAGTGTTCTATCAATCAAATATAGGAAGTCCTCCTTTTTCTTCTCCTTCTTCTTCTTTTCCTTCTCCTCCTTCTTCCTCCTCTCCTTCTTCTCCGTTTTCTTTTTTTCTCCTTCTCCTTCTTCCTCTTCCCCTTCCCCTCTTTCTCCTCCTCTTTCTCCATCTGATAGCCCCCTGTGGAAAAATCTTGGCAGACTCATCGACCTATAGTTCTAAACCTATAACTAGGAAAAAAATGAAATTCTATTGTAATTCTGTTTGGCCAACCGTACATTTCTTGAAAATGAGGAAAGATGGTCTTTGTTTTTTTTGTTGTTGTTGTTGTTTTTTGCGGTACGCGGGCCTCTCACTGTTGTGGCCTCTCCTATTGCGGAGCTTAAGCTCCAGGCGCGCAGGCTCAGCGGCCATGGCTCACGGGCCCAGCCGCTCCACGGCATGTGGGATCTTCCCGGACCAGGGCACGAACCCGTGTCCCCTGCATCCGTGGGCGGACTCCCAACAACTGCACCACCAGGGAAGCCCAAATGAGGAAAGATGGTCTTTGAATGGTAGCCTAAATTATTACACTATTCTCCAGCTAGAGCTGTTTTGTCACAGGAATAGAAAAACAGGAGAAATTCCATATTTTCAAGCATTCACGCAGTTACATAATAAAAGTGAGCAGCTAGGTAACAAGCTGATGGTACAAAGAGAAAGGAAAGTCATTTTGCCTAGAGCTGGTTGTTTCTGAAGGGAAAGGAAAATAAGGAAGACTGAGAAAAGAGTTGTACATGTTTTGTTCGTGGGACCATGTTTGTTGTAAGTATGCATGTCAGTACATTGACTGGTTGAGACGTCTTTGAATAACAGGGCTCACTAACAGGGCTCACGTGTGACAACACCAGGGAATCCGTCCTATTGTGTCTGGTTTGGCCTGTGGCAGAATGTTGGTTGGGATTTTCCCTTCTGGACTAGCCTTGTTATGGGTGATCAGAGCTCTGTTCCATCTTATAACACCCCACCCAGGGTATTTTTACAAAATTGGAAGATCTTCAGCTATTCCCCCATGAAAAGGAATTGTTATTTCTCTCCCCCTGTGCCTGGGCCCGCCAGAACACTTATTTTATCTAGACCATCTCTAGTTCCTGAGACTGAAGAAAAAGGCAGGGAAAGAAGGCCTTTTTAAACTCAAGCAAAAAAACTCAGATCTCTGGTTCAGTCTTTACATAAAAGTTAACTTGTAAATGAGCTCTATCTAATTGACTTAAAAGTAAACACTTACAAATTATATCTAAATGTCTAGAAAAATGGCCAAGATAAATTTTAGGACCACATGATCTGGGAAATATTCAGTACTGAATTAATATCTGCTATTGAAGGTGGCTTAAGCTTGTTGGTTTGATTAACATAGACATGTCTTTAGAGTCATCAATGTTAAGTAATGCAAGTGAGATAAGAGCTTTTGGGTAAACTCTTTAGGAATAATTCTCCACAAGAAAGCACATGTTTTCAAAGTTGTGCATGATCAGGATTTTCAAAGATTGGATTAAATCTAGTTGGGTAAATGGATTTTGCTGGGAGTGGCTAGGGCAAGACCAGATCCTATTTGCCCTTGAAATCTTTTCACTTGTATAAAATGAGGTAAGTATTGTTTGGCAGTTTCTAAAGGTTCTTTTGATCTCCAGCTAACTTTGAGATTCTTCAGAGGGCCCCTGAGGCATCTCAGAGAGAGAAATATTTAACTAGGATTATTTGGTATGTTAAATTAAATGTAATCCAGTCAAGTTAAATGTAATCCTGGTTATTGTAACCAAGTTTCTTACCAATTACATTGCAGTCAGATGCTTAACTGAGCCCTTTTAAGTCTTTTCTGCTGCGGTACTCTGATGCTTTGCAAAGGTACTTCATCTTCAAGAAGGCTTATGTGAAGGACCCCTTTTGACAAATACAGGTTCTCTGATAAATTTCATATCATACAGCTGAGCTGGTTAAGAAATTTAAAATCTTAATGGAGAATCTGATGGCTTCATAAAAAGTTAGCAAAAGGATTAGTTACTGAGTGGGCTGGTAAATAATGTTTATGTTTTCCCAGACATAGGGAAGCCCTTCCCCTCAAGCTACTTATGACTTAGAACAATTGGGTAAATTACACCTCTGTAGGAAAAACTGAAATATTCTTTTATCTCTGCCTAGTCCCTCCAGAAATTGGAGACTCTTGGGTTATGAAAATGGGGGTAATTTTAGAGAAAAGGATTATGTTTCAATAGATATGAAATTCTAGTTCTGTTAATTGAAGTTTGAATTTATGAAAGTTATTGTGTTAGTCACACTTTTGCCCTGATGTTTAGGAGGAAAGGAAAACTACCCAGTGAAGGTATCAGAGTGTAATTACTCATCATGTACCACTGCTTGTTTTAGGTCTATTGCTGAAAGCACATGTACAATGCTTGTGTGACAATTGGGTATAAATGATAAAATGTATAGCCTATAAAGCATGTCCTCATTAACATACCTCTGTGCTTGTTCACTGTACTTGATCAGTTTTCCCCCAATGTGGATTGACTAGGTAAATACAAAGGAGGCCTAGCACCAAGGGACATGATCTACACCTGGGGCAAACAGCTGAATCACCCTGGCACCAAGGGACAGATATTTTGATCATCAATGTCTTCTACTGAAAGATTTGCAATCAAAAGGGGAAATGAAAGAAAAAAATCTGCACATATTGAGGTATGAGGAAGTCACTCTGGCCTATACATGGTTTAACTTTAAAAAGCGGTAAAAAGCGGCCTGTTTTGTGGCCTTTCAGAGGTGCATTGTACGTCTGCCTTAACATTGACATGGGGAATGCATTTGAGAGTCAAAATGGAGTAATTATGATAAAACTACATGACCATTGTGGATGTGATTTCAGACACATTCATTCCTGTATTATTGTAAACTTGGAATTTTCTGAGCTATGTCAAACTCAAAGATGCCACAAGGATTTAAAAATTCCCTCACCCTCTTCAATGAGATTTTGGCTAAAGATTTAAGAGGATTACATCCGGATCAAGGTTGAGTAGAAGGCTTTCCAGCCAGAAGGGAAAAAGTAGTAACAGTAAAAAAGAGAAACATCTAACACAGGAAGAAAAAAATTAAACACTATGTACAACAGACTGGTCAATTGTTAACTGTATGCATGGATGAGTTTATGTTCCACAGGTCTCCCCCTCACCTGGAAGCTCTCTTGCATCCCTTCAAAGCAGGAGACAAGGTGCTGCTGAAAGTATGGAAAGAGCAAGGACCTAAGCAGCAGCTTAAAGAGAAACAGAAGGGATCCTAGGAAGGGATCCTATTAACATTCTTCTTACTACTCACGTCTCTCTAAAATGGGATGGAGTAAAGCCATGGGTACATCACACCAGAGTAAGAAGATTACCAGAGACTGACCAGCCAAGCCTGCCTACAGCCAGCGAGCAGACTCCCGAGAAGTGGACATCTCACCCTTTGGGAAACAAGTATTTGTTCCGACAAGCAGAATGAAAATTCTGTTTTCTTAGCCTTTCTCATACCTTCTACCTATAGATTCATATGCTGATTCTTTTTGATAATTCTAACTGCTAGATATGTGGTCAGCTTCCTATTTCCAGGTCTTCAGGATTGCCTTGATGGGTTTTCACCATACAAGGGATAGTTTGGAAACAACTGGCTACAACAAGTCTCTCCTAAGTACCAGTTCCAAACTGGCCTTCAGACCTATCCTGAATTCCTAAGGGAATGAGATCCATTCTGTCTACTAAAGTTCCAGTTGTCACTCTTACCTCTAACCGGACCAAGGAATTGAGATCTTAATCATATAAGACTCGGATCCAGGATGTGGAACTCAAATATGTTTAATTTGGTATCTATTGCCCAAAAATTAGGCAGGACTATGCCCCATCTGAGCAGGAAGTAGTCAGAACAGTCATCACCCACTTCCCTGAAAGATTTGGGGAAAGATAAAAACCGAAGTAAGGATTAAAACCAAGTCTCCCTAAAACAGGGTTCCTCTGTTTATGATTAACATCTCTATCCAAAATGATTGTTCCCTTTCTTGTCCAATATCTGTCCTCAAGATTGAGGAATATCAAAGAAAAGTGTGGAGTGAAACTGAGTGAGGCCCTGTGGGGCTCCCAGGCTTGGAGGCCCTTTTGTCCCCTATTTCTTGTAGGCAAGACTCCAGCCTCCATGACCTTCCCTGAGTTCCAAAGGCAGATTCGAACAGAGAAATGTAGTTTTCTTCGAGGTCAGGAGCCCACTGTGTCCCCCTTTGCCTAGCAAAGAAATAAAGCTATCCTCATCTACTTCACCCAAAAAAAAAAAAAAAAAAATAGAACAAACAAAATTAAAAAGCAAATGACAAACTGGGAAAATATTTGCAGTAAATATAACAAAATTCATATTTTATATTATATTCATGTGATAAATATAACAAACTCAATAAACAAATACTTATTGAAAGAGCCTAATCAGTTACTGTGCATTGGGAATATATACCGACGGTAATAAAAGCAAAAGACCAGAACAGGTAACTACAGAAAAAAAGACAAATGACTAGTATCACTATGAAAACAATGTTCAATCTAAGCAGTAATCAAATAAATGCAACTAAAACTAATAATGAGATACTAACTACTCCTATCAAATTTATCCAATATTTAACAAGTAAATCTGGTAAGGGTATAGTAAGAAAAGACATGTTCATACATTGTTAGGCAGGGCTACAAATTGTTATCTGATTTCTGAAAAGAAATCTGCAAGTGAGTATGATGGCCTTTAAAATGTTCATGCCTTATACTCTAGTAGTTTTATTTCTAGGGAATCTACCTTAGGAAAATAGTATGAAATTGAGACAAAGCTTATATACAAAGATAGTCATTTTGCATTATAGCAAAACAAACAAAAAACCAGGAAACGACTTAAATTTCTAATTATAGTCAAATAAATGATACATGTACTCATTAGGATATGTAATATATAATCTAACAAAACTGTTTCTGAAAAATGCTTAATGTCATAGAATAATGTTCATAATATTCTGCTTAGTGAAAAAAGATGATCTTAGCTCAAAAAAATACGAAAAACGCAGAATATCTCAAATTATAAAAATATGTTTGTATATATTTACATAGGTTTAAATGTAGGAAATTGTCCAAAAGGAAATACAAAATATGGAAGGTGGCTATCTCTGCGTGTTGAGACTGAATGATTTTATTCTCTTAATTCTCTATAATAATCATATATAACATTAATAATAAAAATTATTAGAAATTTAAAGACACAAAACAACACAAAGTAATTATACAAAGTATTTTTTTTTCTTTTGGCCATGCCATGCGGTTTGCAGGATCTTAGTTCCCCAAACAGGGATTGAACTCGCTCCCCCTTAGCAGTGAAAGCACAGAGTACTAACCACTGGACTATGAGGGGATTCCCAAAAAGTACTTTTACATATTGTTTCATTGCATTTTAACAAAAGTCTGTTAAGGTGTATAACTGAAGAAACTGAGGCTCAGAGAAGTTAAGTAACTTGACAAATTCACTTTAGAAATAAGCTAAGGAGCCAGGATTAGTCAATAAATGTGACCCAAATGGCTATAACTGTCTAACACTGAGAACACAAAGATAAATGACAAGGTTTCTGCACTCAAGGAACTTGAGTCCAGTAGAGGAGAGAGACAAGAGTGCAATAGAAAACTACTAGAGCTAATCAATGAATCTGATAAAGTAGCAGGATACAAAATTAATGCACAGAAGTCTCTGGCATTCTTATACACTAATGATGAAAAATCTGAAAGTGAAATTAAGAAAACACTCCCATTTACCATTGCAACAAAAAGAATAAAATATCTAGGAATAAACCTACATAAGGAGACAAAAGACCTGTATGCAGAAAATTATAAGACACTGATGAAAGAAATTAAAGATGATACAAATAGATGGAGAGATATACCATGTTCTTGGATTGGAAGAATCAACATTTTGAAAATGACTCTACTACGCAAAGCAATCTACAGATTCAATGCAATCCCTATCAAACTACCACTGGCATTTTTCACAGAATTAGAACAAAAAATTTCACAATTTGTATGGAAACACAAAAGATCCCGAACAGCCAAAGCAATCTTGAGAAAGAAAAACAGAGCTGGAGGAATCAGGCTCCCAGACTTCAGACTATACTACAAAGCTACAGTAATCAAGACAGTATGGTACTGGCACAAAAACAGGAATATAAATCAATGGAACTGGATAGAAAGCCCAGAGATAAACCCACACACATATGGTCACCTTATCTTTGATAAAGGAGGCAAGAATATACAGTGGAGAAAAGACAGCCTCTTCAATAAGTGGTGCTGGGAAAACTGGACAGGTACATGTAAAAGTATGAAATTAGAACACTCCCTAACACCGCACACAAAAATAAACTCAAAATGGATTAAAGACCTAAATGTAAGGCCAGACACTATAAAACTCTTAGAGGAAAACATAGGCAGAACACTATATGACATAAATCACAGCAAGATCCTTTTTGACCACCTCCTAGAGGAATGGAAATAAAAACAAAAATAAACAAATGGGACCTAATGAAACTTAAAGCTTTTGCACAGCAAAGGAAACCATAAACAAGATGAAAAGACAACCCTCAGGATGGGAGAAAATATTTGTAAATGAAGCAACTGACAAAGGATTAATCTCCAAAATTTACAAGCAGCTCATGCAGCTCAATAACAAAAAATCAAACAACCCAATCCAAAAATGGGCAGAAGACCTAAATAGACATTTCTCCAAAGAAGATATACAGACTGCCAACAAACACATGAAAGAATGCTCAACATCATTAATCATTAGAGAATTGCAAACCAAAAGCACAATGAGATATCATCGCACACCGGTCAGAATGGCCATCATCAAAAAATCTAGAAACAATAAATGCTGGAGAGGGTGTGGAGAAAAGGGAACACTCTTGCACTGTTGGTGGGAATGTAAATTGATACAGCCACTATGGAGAACAGTATGGAGGTTCCTTAAAAAACTAAAAATAGAATTACCATATAACCCAGCAATCCCACTACTGGGCATATACCCTGAGAAAACCATAATTCAAAAAGAGTCATGTACCAAAATGTTCATTGCAGCTCTATTTACAATAGCCAGGACATGGAAGCAACCTAAGTGCCCATCAACAGATGAATGGATAAAGAAGATGTGGCACATATATACAATGGAATATTACTCAGCCATAAAAAGAAACGAAATTGAGTTATTTGTAGTGAGGTGGATAGACCCAGAGTCTGTCATACAGAGTAAAGTAAGTCAGAAGGAGAAAAACAAATACTGTATGCTAGCACATATATATGGAATCTAAGAAAAAAAAATGTCATGAAGAATCTAGGGGTAAGACAGGAATAAAGACACAGACCTACCAGAAAACGGACTTGAGGATATGGGGAGGGGGAAGGGTAAGCTGTGACAAAGTGAGAGAGTGGCATGGACATATATACACTACCAAACGTAAAATAGATAGCTAGTGGGAAGCAGCCGCATAGCACAGGGAGATCAGCTAGGTGGTTTGTGACCACCTAGAGGGGTGGGATAGGGAGGAAGGGAGGGAGGGAGACGCAAGACGGAAGAGATATGGGAACATATGTATATGTATAACTGATTCACTTTGTTATAAAGCAGAAACTAACACACCATTGTAAAGCAATTAAACTCCAATAAATATGTTAAAAAAAAAAAAAGAAGTGCAATACATGTTATGGACTCTAAGGTAGGGACAAGTTCAGGTTTCAAAGGAATACATAGAGCAAAGAGTGGTCAGTTTTACCTAATTGGGGTAGGAAAGTTTTAAGTGGCAACTTGTGAGAAGGTAATCAACAGATGAAAACAAAAATGGTAAAAAAGGTGGAAAGAGTGTTGCAGACAGAGGGAGACAAGATTTAGTGACTGACTGGATATAGCAAAGAAAAAAAAAAAGAAGCAATTTAAAATGACTCCCAAATTTCAAATTCGTATGACTGGGTAGAAGGTAGAGGCACTCAATGAGACAGAGAAAACAGGAAGAACACATTTCAGGAGAAAGATGATGAGCTTGATACTAGGTTTGAGATATCTGTGGAGCCTTCCAGGAGAAAACGTCTATCATGCACTTGAATTTATGGGTTTGGAGCTCAGGAAAGAATAACCAGGCTACAGATAAAGTTTTAGTTGTTATGAGCATCTAGGTGGCAGCTGATTCCATGGGAATAAATAAGATCAGCCAGGAGGTCATGTATAGGGAAGGAGAGCGACCGAAGTGGGAACCCAGGAGTACATTGGTACATAAGGATGGGCAGAGATTGAGGAGGAACAGTAAGAGAGGTAGGAAGAAAACACAGAGTCTTAATATCCAAGGAAGAAATGACTTCCTGTTTTATTTTAATTAACAGGATATTTGTGTCACCATAAGTATTTTCAGCAGAAGGAAAGATAAATGAACAGCAGCTATGATTACAAATATAAGTAGAAGAATACTTCATTCCTTACTTCATCTCTGCTGATGAGTTCATTGGAAAAAGTAAGTCCAGGCATAAGTCCTCTTTTCTTTAGCCAGAATATAGCAGCAAAAGATCCCGAGAAGAAAATTCCTTCTACAGCAGCAAAGGCCACCACCCTTTCCCCTGGGAGACAAAAAATAGTTTCACTTTCTGAAATATCATATACTGCAGACATTTTCAAGCTTATATATGTATAATATATACTTTTACATATATTTTTTAATAATAATATCACAACTGTTTTGCCAAGAAATACAATCAACAAGTTAGTGCTGCGGCCAAGTCTTCAGAGGAGGAAGTTTGCCACCTCTGCCTACTAGAGCAGAAAGGTATGTCAACTTCAGGTCTTAGGTCCAACACTGGACTCCTGCAGGTCTTGGAATGTGGACAAAGGAGAGCCTTCCACACGCAAAAAAAGAGGTGATATATCTGTGCACCACACGTGCCTGTGAGTGCAGGTACGTGTTTGTTTGTTTGTTTTCTTTGTTTTTTTTTTTTGCAGGTACGTGTTTGTGAATGCAATATGTACATACATGTATGTTTGAACACTATGCTCTGTTGACCCTTTTGAAAACAAAAATATCTCTTTAGACTAGTGACTTATTTGTTTTAGGATGGAGATTTATCATTAATTTAACATAGATTAGTATATTTTCATCTTGCTATTAATAAGGTAATAGGTATAATTGATTCATTTTTAATTGACATAAATGTGATGCCATGTGAATGTTCATCTATAAGGGAACTAGACTATAATTTTATACAAACTTTGAATAAGAGGAACATTGTCATTTTAACTATTCTACGCATTCACATGAATGCTACAGAATGAAAATCATAACAGAAATAATTATAGAAGGCTATTCTTTTTGGAGAAGATTAAAGGATTATGAGGGGTAAATTTTACAAATTTTCAAGAATAGATGTGAGCTACAAATGTTCCAAAACATTTCTTCTAAAAGCTGTAATGAATTGTAAAGGCCTCATGATTTTAGAGATAGGAAAGTAGGATGCATTTTTAAGATACAGCTAACCTCTATGATGCAATGCAATAAGATTGTGTAACTCATACTTATTTTGATGTTTGAAATGTAATTTCATTACGTATATTAAGGTTGAATCTATATATTTAATGTTTTAAAGTTCTTTAAAGATATTTTAAAAAACTAAGCAGTATATCTCACTTTTTAAAAAAACTAAGCAGATTGTCACAGGATGACTGCCACCCTCCTCTATTTTCTCTATTTCTAGGTTACTTCTTTGGTAGTATCATGAAAGACATGCTTTTTGTGAGCCTGTCCATCATTTTCTATCCACACTAATCTTTTCAGTGCATATTGAACACCCTGACATTTCCCTTTGTTTTTCTCTAAAGCCAATGTTTCTCAAAATGTGCTTCTCAATCCACTTGTGAGAAAATCAGCTGGGTATAAAATGCAGATCACTCTCTGGTGAGAACCAGGAATCGGCAGGATTTTTCCACAAATTCTCCAGATGATTTTATGCACACTGAGAATCACTGCTTTTCTCATTCTTGAAATGAACTGAAAGCAATGCAGACATATATGTTTCTTCCCTGATACACTACATCTTGCCCATATCTTACACTACATCACTGGTTCTCGACGTGTGGTCCAGGGATCCCTGGAGATCCACAGACCCAGGAGGTCTGTGAAGTCAAAACTATTTTCATAGTAATAATAAGACACTTTTATCTTTTTTACCATCATTCTCTCATGAATATACAGTGGTGTTTTCCAAAGGCTACACAACATATTCACAACAATCTGAAAAGTCTGGTAAAATACTTCTCCTTTTTCTAACTACATATCTGAAGGAGGTTGGATTTTCTTTATATACTTCAACCAAAACAACATTCTGCAACAAATTGAATGCAGAAGTAGATATAATCCAGCTATCCTCCGATTAAATCAGACATTAAAGAGATTTGCAAAAATAGAAAACTAGGCCATCCTCATTCCAGTGAGAATGGAATGGCCAAAACTAGACCATTCCAATTTTTTGGGAAAATACAGTGTTTCTTTTCATAAACATACATTATTTATTTCAAAATGCAATGGGTTATTACTGTTAATTTAATATGCATTAATAATTAAATATTTTGAAAGTTTCTTGGCTTTAATTTCTAATATGAAAATAGCAATAGATATAACCAGTCCTCAATAATTTTTAAGAGTGCAAAGGAGTACTTAGACCAAAAATTTTGAGGCCTCTTTCCCCACATGATGAATAAAACCAGAAAGTAAAGACAACCAATTGTGAAATAAATAAGAAAGGTACTTAGAGCTATTTAAATTAAATATCTGAATATTTTAATTAAATGTAATAAATATTTATATTATAAGAAACAATGTTAATCGCTTCCGTAAAAAAATGTTATTGGATCTCAACTCACCCAAAAGGGTGTTTGCGTTTAACTTATCTGTGAAAAATAAGCCTGTTATTGCAAACTGTTTCTTGCCTTAGTTGAGTGCACTAATTTACATATTTGTTCCCTGAAAAGTGTTAAGACTTTGACTTGCTTTATTTTAGGGAAAATAAACATTACTGAAAGCATATAGTCTTGCTCTAATATTCTTGTCAGAGTCTATGTGACTGATTCTTATTTACCTGTAATTATGCGCTGACATTTAACCTTTCAACTTTCAATTTAATA
Source organism: Phocoena sinus (assembly GCF_008692025.1). Lineage (NCBI taxonomy): Eukaryota > Metazoa > Chordata > Mammalia > Artiodactyla > Phocoenidae > Phocoena > Phocoena sinus. Next base: position 45,734,649 of record NC_045779.1, read on the forward strand.
AACAGAATAGATAATAGATTTAGATTATTTTTCACCAGTTTCGAATTAATTCTTAGGAATAGTGATACTACACCATGTAAAATAGCATTGTATAACCCAAGGTTAATTTGATCATATATAAATTAAAGCTACATACCAAAAGTAGATTTTCTATCTGCTATCCATCGCAAGGCCCAATCTGCTTTTTTCTTAACATATGGCATTGTTTCAATTGCATTAAATAAAAATTCCCTGTAAAAACAAAAGATTAATGGCAAAGTTATTCACTTGGTTTTTTTGGGTTTTTTTTTTTGTTTTTATCTTTGGCTGCGCCACACGGCTTGCAGGATCTTAGTTCCCCGACCAGGGATTGAACCCAGGCCCTCAGCAGTGAAAGCACCGAGTCCTAACCACTGGACCACCAGGGAATCTCCAATTTACTTGTTTTTAATCAGACTATATTTGATTCTATGCAATTCTATGGTATGCAACAGACCTGTAGTTTTTCTGTATTTTTGCATGTCCATAAAATATAGAAGTGAAAGTAAAACTCAAATTAGTGCTTTGGATCTGGTCTTATACAAAATTGACTAAATTAGAATATTTAATTTCTAAACAGAACAGTGTGTGAACAGTTTTTTAAGATATACTATCCAAAGATTTACTGGTCCTATACAAGTTTTTTTTAATCTAACACATTATTAAGCAATAGAAAATATTGTACTCCTAAACTTCCATATTTGAATAATCGTTCCCTAATATTTAGTTCCTTAATATTAACATAATCAAGCAATAGGATAAACCTTTGTAAATAAAATCCCAGCAGTAATACCTTTTCTTAGGATCTCTGATGTAAGTGTCTATTAGCAAACTGTACATCTCTGAGTGAACATTTTCGATGAGAATTTGAAAGCCATAGAAACAGCGAGCCTCTGGAACCTGCACCTCCTGACTAAAGCGCTCCACCTAAGAAGATAAGGGAAACAAATATATCCAATTCTATGGGCTCTCATTAAACACTGCAAATCAGAATCTGGACATCAGAATTACCACTTAAAAATCACCTGTCATGCCACAGACAGGTCAGAAAGACCTTATGAATTATTTTAAGCAGTACTACTTAATCCATCAACCCTCCACAATTAGTTGCATACTATATTCTTAAGCAATTAAATAAACTGACCTATTAGGTGGAGATGCTGCCTATAAAGCCAAATAAATTTCAGAACATCTACCAAAAATAATTATTTTGCTTTGTAGAATTGACCTTAAGTAGATCTACTGAAGCCCCTACAAGCTTATAATGAAAATTTGCATCTTCCCATTCTTTTTAATAAGAAAGCATGTCTTCTAACCAACCATAATAGAAGTTTAAAAATGGGAAGCCAGACGCAGTGCTCTATTGCAGAGCTCTGGAAAGATTATTAAGGTGCAGGTTCTCTATTAGGATTACTATCTAAGGGTAAATTCAAACTCATGCTTATGCCTTGTAAGTAGTTTTGATTGGTACAATATGCTTGATTTCATGATATTTTGGGGGGTCAAATAACAGAAATGTATCCTTGCCTCTGACACTTCATCAGAAAAAATTTTTTCAAGAGTTAAGTTCATTTCTAAGACATCATTTTTCAGACTCAGTCTGATTATCTTACCACCATTACTATCATTTAACTGCTGAATGAGAACAAAAGTGGAAACAAAAATCTTACCAAATTTTCATTCACAATTCCGTCACTGGCTGCAAAAAAGGCTAAGATGTGAGAGATAAAATACTTCTCTTCTGATTTAAGCTTGTTCCAGTGAGGGAGATCCTTTGATAAATCAACCTGAAGTAAAAAGATTTTCGAAAGTTTTAACTTAAATTCTTCTCGAAGTATGGAAAACTGACTTCCATTTCAAAGTTAAGGTAGGACATCTCATTGGCAGTAAAATGTGAAAAAGAAAAAAATTTCATCATTCTTGCTATAGACTGAGTATTTGTGTCCCCGCAAAGTCCATATTGAAATCTAATCCTCAATGTGATGATATTTGGAGGTGGAGCCTTTAGGAAGTGATTAGGTCACCCTCATGAATGGCATTAATGCCCTATAAAGAGACCTCAGAGAGCTCCTTTGCCCCTTCTGCCATGTGAGGACATAGCAAGAAGACAGCTGTCTATGCAACAGGAAGCAAGCCTTCACCAGATATCAAATCTGCAGGCACCTTGATCTTAGAATCACCAGCCTCCAAAACTGTGAGAAATAAATTTCTGTTGTTTGCAAGCTATCTACTCTATGATATTATTATAGCAGCTCAAACTAAGAAAGTTACAAAGGAACAGAACAAAATTAAAACATTATGAAGACATCTATCTTCTAGCTAATTGAGAAGCTGGCCAGGATGTCCTTTCAAAATATTAAAATTAACCTATTCTCACCACAAAAAAGAAATGGTAACTATGTGATGGGATACAGGTGTTAGCTTATACTATGGTGGTAATCATTTTGCCATACATAGTGTATCAAAGCAATACGTTGTACACTTTATACCTACACAATGTTATATGTCAACTATATCAATAAAGCTTGGGGGAAAGCCAAAATCTGGAAGCAATTAAGGAAGGGGCAAAATGGGGAGAGAGTAGAAACAGTCAAGAAGGAACTGAGGTGAATAAACTAATGCCTTTCAGCAGCCATTTCTTTAACATATTATACATATTTACCATTGTGTTAGACAGATAACTAGGCACTTGCTAAGCAATTGTAGCTGCTACCTTACTGCTGACTAATCTACTTTTATACCCAGAAGTAATGTCAGGCACATAACAATCTGGGTTTTAAAACAATTTATAGATATGGCTTCCTCTGGAAATAGAAATATTTTGGAAAATGTTTATTAGAACTAGTCCTTGGAATTAATAGAAATGTACTCTAGAGTTTGGTGAAATTTACAATTGTAAAATAGTCTTTAAATGTACCTTGTAGATATCATTTTGTCTCAGGAAGATCTCTTAAGTATGTTTCATAATAACCTCATAAACATTTGAAATATGTAATTGTCTTTTGTCCTTCTTTTATTTATTCTAACAAAGCCCTAATCTCTTTCACCATTTCAAAAAAAGACTAAAGTTTCATCCTTTCAATCATTTATGTTCTTTTCCAAAGTCCTTTTTCTCATTACTTTATTTTTTAAATGTTTACTGAGCACCAACTACATGCCAGACACTGTGCTAAATGTTGGGGATACAATGGAGCAGAGAGGAAATATTTGTATACATCTTTTAAAATATGTAAGCCAAAAATCATGTCCTATTCTATTAAGAGTTCACTCGGGTTTAACTGACATCTTCCTGGTTTTTGTGTATTATACTCCTGATACTAAATTTTAATATTACAATATGCTCTCTCTTAAATATTAAACTTATCTACATTAGTCATTTTCCATTCCTAAAAGGTAAAACTTTTCCCCCAGCTTTATCTCATTTGAATAAACTCTCAATTTTACAATCTAAAGATTGATTACAAACTACTGGTTAACAGAACTGCCTGGGTAGCTTTGAAAAAAAAACCCAAACACCAGAACTTTATCTTCTGAATCAAGGCTTCGATGATCAGGCATATTTAGGAATAAAGCTAAATCACTGATAAAACAATGAAATCTAGAGTTGATTAAACTGTAACTTACATAATTTGTTTAAATGAATAATATGTGGAACTAAAAATGTGTTTGACTTCCCAATTAATTATGTATTTGAATCTTTCTATCAGCTGTCTATAAAACATGTACCAACTTTATATTTTAATTTTTAAAAATTAGTGTTTTTTAAGTCATAGTACTACACATATTACATTTCCTAAAAGATGCAAGAAATTTTTTGATGAATTAAAAAAACCCAGGTATCACAAGTATTTTTTTAACATGATGAATGAAAAAGCCACCTATGTACTCCGTTTGTTCTCTTAACCACATCTCACAAAAAACTTTCTAAAAACCACAGTTAGAGACAGTCAGGTGTGCCTAGCACTATGGCCCAATTTGAAAATGCTGAGTTTGGGTTTGGGTTGGTTTTTTGCTCTACATGCCAACTACAGTATAACAAAGATGTTAATAACGTTAACAAATATAAAATAACAAAGATGGGTAGGTGGGTAAAATCAATGTAAAAGAAGCTTCAAAATTGGCGCCTTCTGATTTCTAGTATAAATCTCCCCCCTTCTGTGCAAAATAATAGCTTACATTTATTTGGTGCTTGCTAAATGCCAAGTAACATTCTACACTTCTAGTTAATCCTAACAACCAGAACTAGGTACTATTAGCCCAATTTACTGATGAGGATACACAGAGAGGTTTCACAGAGCAACTTTGCCAGTGGCACAGCTAGAACGTGGTAGAGCCAGGATTTGTACCTAGGCAGCCTGGTTCCAGAGTCTGCATTCTCAACAGCATATGTAAAGAGTCAATTTCTCAAAAAACAGATAAATAGATCCAAATATATCTAAACAAATAGATATATCTATCTATATAGATAAATATGCACACACAGAGAACAGAGTGCTATACAGGTATCATCCATCGTATTCAAAAATGAAGACAATGATTATTTGCAGACTATGGAGCAACCGCTTGCATGACCAACTACCCTTTTACCAAACCAGCGAGGATCTTCTGATTTGCTGTGTTCAACTCATTTCCTAGGCGGAAATTGCCACACTACAAGAAAACATTCCACAGCTGTCCTGTCGGCACAGCTGTGCCAGGTTTGATGTGGCTGAGGGCAGGGCCAGGCTGGGAGGAGCACCGTGAATTCAGGCCAGCACCTCAGAAGCGAGTGCCCTGCCCAGGCAAACTCCCCATGTGACAGCTCCTTCTGCACCATCAGATGAGCCTCTCATCTGAAAGGAGGGTCTCTAAGGCTTTCACTATTTCATGCTTTAGCTATGGCTGCAATTTTATTTATTCCACTAACCATAAGTAAAGACTAGTCTTATTTGGTCACAGCAAACCAAAACTCTGTTTAAAAATGGAAAATGTTCTGAAATATATTGGAGGTAAAATTCTGGCAGACTGAGATGACATTTTTGCAGCAGAAAACATGTTTATAGACAGTAATCTAAACACAAAACATTGCAGAACCCTGTATTTAGTATTTAGTACTATTTAGTACTAATAGTATTTAGTACTATTTAGTACTTAGTACTATTTAGTACAAATAGTATTTGTATTTCAAACATTATCTTATACAACTGATCTTATTCAATGTACCTTATAATGTAAGTTAAACATTTTTAATGTCCTGCAACAGAAAATGTGAACACTGCACTAGAGAACATGTTTGCTGATGACGGTGCTGCTACTTACCTCTTCTGCTGTCCAGAAGGAGGCCTGTGCCTGTTTATACATTTTCCAAATGTCAGGGTACTGGATTGGAAAGATGACAAATCGGCGAGAACTCTTTCTTAGGAGTGGCTCTTCATTTTCATTGGTATCTGAAGATAACCTCTGTGAAAAATAAAGTACAAGCACCCATTTTATGGAGAGATTTCCTCTTTATTCACATCTAAACACACATCTGGGGAAGTTCGGGATACAGCATCGTTTTGGGAGCCAGTGTCCCCAGCTTGAATCCTTACTGTTATGTGGTAGCTGGTTAATGGTGTTTGCTTAGTTGTGTGGCTATAGGAAGTTCCTTAACTTCTCTGAGCCTTGGTTTCCTCATCAGTAAAATAATACCTACCTTAGAGGTTAATTGTGATGATTAAAAGTGTTTTAAACAGAGGCTGGTGCATAGTAATCTCTCAAAATATTATTGTCATTATTGTTACTTTGAGGATAAGTATAAAATTAGACCCATAAACGTCACAGTGGACAAATTTCTAAAGTTGTAGACAAAATGCCCCTTCAGTGCCTCTCACAGAGACAGAATGCTGGCATGAATAGGCTACTGTTATGAGCTACTTTTTAAATTTTAATGTTTTCTTTTCTAATATTAACTGAAATTATAATACTTATCTGAAAACTCCTTACCAAAAACTTAGTAGCCCTTGTTTGTCTGACCCTTCCCATGTACCAATTGGTTTTTGCTATTTACATGTTAACATTCCTTTACTGCATATGGTCTCACTGGGGCTGTCTGAAAGCTCTATGGGATAAAGTAAGAAACACATACCTAAATACATACTGCTTGGAAAGAGGATGGCACTCTAAAAGGGGACAGTGCCATATATGTGTGTGTGTGTGTGTGTGTATATATATATATATATTTTTTTTTTTTTTAATAATCAGCAAGAGAGCAGAGACCAGTTTTTATATATTGTGTTGTTCCCAGAGTACTGTGTCAAGTGTAACATCAATAAACATTAGCTAAGTAAGTGAATGGGCTGTTAATTTCTCTTTACCTTGTGCTCAGATTACTGGATACCTTTAGATTTTTAAAAATTTAACATAAGACCACAATACATTAGTGAAATAACCTAATAACCACTCAAAGCAAGCCTCCTCTGAGTGCCCTCACATCTCCTCCTCCCCCCACTACACCAAAGGCCTGGATTAGGTGCCTAATATAGCACGTAGCTCACTGCAATTTAATTCCCTGTTACTTCTCTACAGTCTCTTCTAGACCATGCTTCTTAACAGCAAAAACCAACTTTACACTTGTGGAATCCCTAGAGCCTAGCATAGTACCTGGCACTTACTCAATATTCATTCCACAAATATTTAAGCAAATTTTAAAAACGGAAGTGGTCAAGTTTTTTGTTTGTTTGTGTTGCCATCGAGGGCTCTGCAATCTCAAAAAAGCTGTAAGATCCTGACACTGCAGTTCCAGGCTCTAGAACAGGAGATACACATAAGACCATGTCCTCTGGGTCCGGTATTGAGGCTGCTTTTGAACTGTCACCACACAGATGCTTTATATACCTTATTCTGCTTAATCTGTACAAGTCAGTCAAATAGTAACAGTATTCCCATTTTACAGATGGGACAACTAGGTCTTGAAGTACATAAATAACATACCCAGGATCCCACAAGTGGTAAGTGGCAGAAATAAGATTAGAACTGAGATAGGTCTGAACTCAAAGCCTTGCCTTAAACTACATCCATACATATGTATGGATGGCAGCTAGTAGGGCCACCTACATCTAAAAACCAGAATTCAAAACAGTGAGATAACTAAAGTTAAAAAGAGTAAACACTACAATTAACCCTTGAACAACACAGGTTTGAATTGCACAGGTCCACTTACATGTGAATATTTTCCCATAAAAACTACAATACTATTCCATCCACAGTTGGTTGACAATCAGTGGGTGCAGAACCATGGATACAGAGTGCCAACTGAAAAGTTATATGTGGATTTTCAACTGCACCAAGGGTCAGTGCCCCTAACCCCCAGGTTATTCAAGGGCCAACTGTAATATCTCCTACTAAGCACAATTAATTTAACAAATGGTACTGATGTAACCAGTGAAATGACAGGAGGAGGAAATCACCAAATTTGATTTTAGGAAAAAGCAAGAAAATAAAAATGATTTCATTATAAATAAAGTTGAAAGAACCAAAGCGATCCTTTGGTTCTTACCAGCCAAACTGACAAGGCTTAAAGCAGTGATTTTTAACTGGTGCAAGCTTCAATAATCTCAGAGTAAAACTTTCTCAAAATGCATTCGCCTTCTCCTTTACCAGGTTAAAATCACTACGTATAATGAGATCATTGAAGTGTGCTGTTGATGAGGATGTATTTCACAGGTGAATGATAAGACAGTAAAGATAAGATTGAAAATCAACACTTTGGAAATTGCCGCCTCTACGGCAGAATGTGAAGTGAACCAAATGACCATATTTCACTCTACACTGTTCATTAAAGTACAAAATTGTGTTCACTTACAATAAGCACAAAGTATTATTCATGTCTTTAGGCAAGTCATTTAATCTGATCATCATCACTTGTTTAGGAGGGTTGTTAAGAAAAGAAGCTGAATTAGGAGATACTGCCACGTAAAGAGAGGGGCTTTCACGAACATAGACTTTTGAACTGGGTTAGAGATGACATATTGCTTATTTTCCTGAAGCTAAGAAAAATCCACACACATTTTAAAACAATGTCAGGAGAACCACATATCCCAAAGTTCTAGGCTCTGCAGGGTATGCTCTGTGGATGTGGGCTAAGAACCCATATTTTAGAAGAAAAAACAATATGAAAAAAGGCATGATGGCATATGACATTTTTAAGAATTGGAAGTAACTTTCTATATCTGGACTTTATGGTATGTGGAGGACGACAGAAGAAGATAAACCAGAAAGGCAGAAAACACTTCACAATGACTTTTCCAAGTGTGCTCTTAAGAACTATGTGGTCCCTCTAGTGTCACAAACATTAGATTTAAAATTTCACTCTAAAATGTGTTTTTACAAGGACCTACTGTATAGCATAGGGAACTATACTCAATCTCTTGTAATAACCTATAATGGAAAAGAATCTGAAAAAGAATACATATACATGTATAACTGAATCACTTTGTTGTACACTGTAAACTAACACATTGTAAATTAACTATACTTCAATTAAAAAATAATGTTTTTAATCATTTAAAACAGTAATGAAAGTAACTGACAGAAATGTTTTATACCATACAGAAAGGTAGCCACTAATGCATGGACTTGTGTTTCCAGGTTGTCCTTTTTTTTTTTTTTTTGGATGAACTCAGATGAAAGTTTCTCTAGCTATCTCTGCTTAACTGAAGAATAACACGAGATTAAAGACAGGCAGTTAAAAACAACAACAAAAACCCTGTAAACATTTGTCTCTATTTTTCAGGCATGACCCAAGATTTTTTTTTCAAAACCAACCAAAAAGGAAAAAAACAATAATGCTAATAGTAACAATAACATAATAGTAGCTCTCTTGTTCGAAGTTAAGAACTGTTAATTGAAAACTGGTTAAATTAAGGAATCACAAGAAAAGTATATATGCCTTAAACTATTTGATTTCACTTAAAACATTTACATTTATTTGCTAATCTTCTGCTATAAGGCCAAAACGTTGTCGTTGTCACACTGATTGGAGTCCCAAGACTTTCTGACATTAAGACAGCACAATGCAACACCTATACTTTCTAGTTTTAACACACTTAGGGTAGCACAATCTCAGTGCAAAATCCTTATCTCTTTTATGATTCTCCCCAATCTTTTTATACTTGTTTGCTTACATCTAATTCTACAGAATTTGTTAACAATTCATGTTTATTGAATTTTCCAAAGCTCTCAGTTTAAGTTTTCATAGAAAAAACTTTCTTTTCATACTCACATATTACTAGCTTCCACATATTTAATTAAATTACAGTCACTACAGGACTTGCCTGGTGGTCCAGTGGTTAAGAATCCACCTTCCACTGCAAGGGACACTGGTTCGATACCTGGTCGGGGAAGTAAGATCCCACATGCTACGGGGCAACTAAGCCCACGCACCACAACTACTGAGCCCGCATCCAGCAAACTACAGAGCCCAAGCACTGCAACTAGAGAGAAGCCTGCATGCCACAACGAAGAGCCCACGCACCAAAACAAAAGATCCTGTGTTCCACAACTAAGATCAGACGCAGCCAAAAATAAAATAAATAAATAAATATAAAAATTCAAAAATGAATAAATTAATTAGTCATTACAAAACAAGTACTACTGGTATAAACAGCACTGGAAATAGAGACAGCTGATCCTGGTGGCAACAGAAGTACGTGAGTGCATCAGACAGCAGCATACTAGCCATATGCATTTTGAATGCTACGGGTATCCACATATTTTACAGGGTTGATAAATCCACAGAATTGGCCAGTAGTGAATTAAGAGAACTTCTGAAAAATACGTGAGGTAATTCTTTACTAAGTTTGATATAAATCTTCAACTATCATCTATACACCAACTTAAAGTGATGGGTTCATCAAAACAGACTTATTATTCCATTGATTTTATAAGTAATTATAAAATAATATATAAAATATATTATATGTAATATATATGTTATATATATTAACTTAATTAACTTATTATTATATTATACAAGCTATATATATTACTTAACTTATTATTATATATAATAATATATATGTTATATTATTACTTTATACTTATTTTATACTTATTATTATATATTATATATGTTATATATAAGTTATACATATTAATATATAATAATATAATATATAATTAATTACATTAATTATATATAACAATTAATAATCAATATATTAATTGTAATATTATATTAATAATTAATATAATTAATTATATATTATTAATTAATTCAATTATATATTAATATAATTATAATATAATAATATATATTATTATAACTTACAAGTTTTATTATATTAACTTATTATATTATATAAGTTATATATATTAACTTAATTAACTTATTATATATAATATATATGTTATGTATATTAACTTAAAAAATTATACTAATAAAATAGACAAAAGTCAATTTTATCAATTAGTGTTGTACTTATGATTTTTTTTGGAAAATTGGCCCAGGTTTTAAACCATGCAAGGGCCTTGAATGTAAATATATATGAATTTTGCCATAGCTATTTTCCTATCGCCATTTGATACAACTATTTTGACAATTTCTTTTTTACTCAGTGTCATCATTTTGACAAAAAGAAGCAAACAAAACATTTTTTAACTTTCAGCTGTTAAAATATGTACTCCATCTCCAAGCTTTATCTGAGGTTAAGGGGGATGTGCCTATTTTTTGCATTTTAAATGGATATTAAGATGTTGATTTTTTGGAAACTGTTGGAGCAGGTCAAAGTGGTCTGCTTTGGTATATAACACTTTGGCATCTGGCTTTAGCATGCAGTCTACTGGGAGCCATTGAAAGTTTTTAATCAGGTAAGGAACAGAATCAGATTTGTTTTATAATCACTTTTGGAGAAATGTGGCTAGATTAGAAGAGAAATTGGAGGTGGAGATAACAATGAAAAGATTATTGCACTATCCATCTCTTGCCTGAACGAGGATATCAGCTCCAGAAACACAAAAGACTGATTTAAGGGCTATTCAAAAGTAGATTTAATAATTCCTGCTAAAATTTGGATTCTGGACAACAGGATAAGGAAGAGTTGAAGATGCCCTTGAGGTTTCCAGCTCCAACAACTGGATGATCAAAATGAGAAATAAGAGACTCAGAAAGTGCTCAGCACCTGGAGAATAACTGAATCAGACAAAAACTCTTACTTCTCACATTAGATGTTTAACAAAAGCTTAATTTGAATTAACTCCCCTCACCAACCCAAGCCATAACAAGTTACAAACACAAAAGCCTTTTAAAAATCACTTTGGTCGGGCTTCCCTGGTGGCGCCGTGTCCGCTGCCGATGCAGGGGAAACGGGTTCGTGCCCCGGGCCGGGAAGATCCCACATGCCGCGGAGCGGCTAGGCCCGTGAGCCATGGCCGCTGGGCCTGCGCGTCCGGAGCCTGTGCTCCGCAACGGGAGCGGCCACAACAGTGAGAGGCCCGCGTACCGCAAAAAAAAAAAAAAAAAAAATCACTTTGGTCAATAAAAAAGATAATAGGCTCAGTTTCAAGATATCCAGAAGGCAGCTGAAAATATAACACTATGGTAGTAGGCAGAGGCACTACCTCCCTCCTTCCTAATGGAGTGGAGATCCTATGAGTAGTCGCCAAGAGGATGGATGTGATTATTCAGGGAGAACATATAGAGCAGCAGCAGCACAGCTGAGAATGCAGACTATCTCTCTTCACAGAAAAAGGGCAGATGGAAGAAGAGCCAGCTGGGATTAAAATTGGCTGAAATGGATGTAAAGCAAAGGTAGAAGTGACCTGACTTGGCTAAAGCAAGGATCAACAGATGAGACAGAAAGGATCTACACTGTGGATTTCAATTGGGCTAAGATGTTTGGAGTTTTCTGCGCCAAAGATTTTCAAATATCTGGGGGGCTGGGAGGCTCAGACTTCAACTCTCCTCACAGGCATTCATTGTGGAGCACAGTTTAAAATCATTCCTGGGAATTCCCTGGCGGTCAGTGGTTAAGACTTTCACTGCTGAGGGCTCGGGTTCGATCCCTGGTTGGGGAATTAAGATCCCACAAGCCCCGCGGCACGGCCAAAAAAAAAAATCATTCCTATGGAGAGTCATGGAGAGTTTCTGGGTAGGAATTAACATGAATTAGGATGCCATGAGAAAGATAAATTGGACATCCCTGTGTAGGTTAAATTAGAAAAGAAAAAACATAGATTTTGGTAGCAACTATAGTGTCGATTTCAGAGGTAGAAATGACAGCCTGAATTAAGATGTGGCAGTTAGCGTGAAAAAGCTGCTTGAACAGGACTTTGCTGGAGCTGGGCAGGTTTTGGTGGGAACTGAGACCCTTTTAGGAGTATTTATTTGAGGGGAGTGACGCGGAGGCACAGGTTTAATGATGGATTAATTTGGCAGTGGTAAACAGGATTGGACAGCAGGTAAGACCGGAAGTAGACAACTAAATTTGTTGTAACTGCATAAGTGTTAAGTGAGAATGTGAAATAGCTTCTCATCGTCATTCCTTGGCAACATTCCACCGTCTTTTTCAGAATGGTGCTTCCTGTTTCTGGTCACCTGGTCCCAAGAGTTACTAGGACATGCTAGGGCACCCATCTAGATCAAGATTCCCCAGCTAGCACTCACCCTGCTCTGATCTAGGCTGGCATTCTACACAGCCCCTTCCTCCTACCCACCTCCAATTTCACCACTTTCATTTGCTTGCCTTCACCTCTCTCCTATTCTTCAGGTGAGGTAGAATATTTGGATGCTGTCAGAGCCATACACTATTTGTAGGTGTTTCCATTTTCCTATTCCCACCAAATCTAATAAAACAGATGGAATACTGGCCTAGGAATGAGAACTTGGTTTTAAACCTAGCTCTGCTACTAATTTGTGTGGTCCTGGGCATATCATTTCATCTTTTCTGGCCTAAACTTTCTTACCTTGAAAATAGGGACTATCAATTAGATTAATGATAGTTAATTTTGAGAAACTATAAAAACTTTGAACCCCCTTTCTCAGGAGATTCACAGCTGCACATACAAAATCTACAAACTTCAGGAGAGTCATAAACCCCCTTCAAGGTATAAACTCTTCAAGGCAGTGTTCTTAAAATATGTGTACCAGGATCACCTGAAGTGCTTGTTAAAAATGCAGTCCCAGACCCATCCCAAGAGATTTTGATTCACTACATCTGGGGCATAGGCCCAGTAATTTACATTTTTTTACAAATGTTTTCCAGGTGATTCTGCTGCAGGTGGCCCATGCTGCACCAATATATCTAGAGAAAAAAAGTACTTAAGGCACCCTTGCATTTCGAGTTAAAAACTGTGGAAGAGGTACTCACTAAAATTATTTCTAGATCTAAAGTACTGCCTCTGTCTTTGTGGGTCTGTATCAAGATAGGGATAATAAATAAAAATTAACTTCCAGGTCTTAAATCTCAATAAGTGTTGGTACTACTAGCACAAACAAAAATATCTGAGTTGTCCCATTACAGTGGGGAAATTGATACTAAATATATTTGTTTCAAGAGGAGAAGAAAAAGTTTGAGGGCTATTTACAATTTGTAAACTAGCTATTAAATGTTTACAAAGTCAAAATAAAATAAAATAAAATAAAATCCCAAATCTGGAATCTACAACTTTCTGAAGAAATGTAGGGCCAAGCAAGTGTCTCTGTGAACTGAAACTCTATTAAAATAATCAGATACCACACACAGCAACAGGTTTAGAAGTATTTACAGAATAACAGGGTATGAAAATTATAGTGCAAAAATTTGAACTACCCTACAACCCTACAATCTAATGAATCCCAGCTTATTTACAGTTGCTATGTACCTCTACTAATATAGAAGCAGAGAAGATGAACACGTTAACTAAGGTTTTTATTAAGCACCCACAACTTCTGTGGCACTTTGCATAAAGCATTTTACTTAATTCTCTGTGAAGGAAGTATCATTTCCACCATATAAACGAAGATAGTGATACCCAAAGATTCACAGCTAGTTTAGCCGGGTCTGAGAAAACTGGCCTCCTAACCTGATCATTTCATTGTTATGAGGATTTCCCGACGCCATTCTACCTATCATCTCCACCCCATCCACCTGTGTCAATTTCCACAGGCATCCTTCCAAGTCCTTTTACCGATCCCAGAGATGGCATGCATTTCTCCAGCAGAGCCACCAGTCCTCGGCCCTTGCCTCAATTTCCCCGGCTAGGGCTCCAGAACAGGGAAGGATGGGAGGGGGGTGCGCTTTGCCCCGGTCTGAAGTCTCAGAGCGTCGCCTTTGGGTAGCCCCGGAACAGAGCAGTGGAGCAGAAACCCGGCTCGCTCCTCACCCCTCCCCGGGGACTGCCTCCCGGGCGCTCGAAAAGACGAAACCCGTCTGCAGCGAGGACTCGAAGCCGGACCTACACCAGGTTTCAGAAGGCAATGAATAAAATTTCTCACAGCGCTCCCGCACCTTGCAGGTCCCCGCCGCAACCCGCAATCTAGAGGCCAGTCGTGACTGGGGGCGGGAGAGGAAGCAGCAGCAATGTTTACCTCCTCCTGCTGGGGCCTGGACGCTTCCGGCCTTTCCGCGTCTCCCATCGCGCAGACTCCGCCAGAGCTAAGAGAGCAGAGGGAACCAAGTGCCTCAGGCCACCTCCACCTGGGACAGAACCAAGTAGCCGGCGGGTCCTCTGAGTCGGCCCCGACCCCTCCTACTCCTGCCGGCCCCGCCCCGCTCCACTCTGTCGACCTCACTTTCTCGCCTGCCCATTGAAGGACCGTCCCAGCTCCGGCCTGGCCCCGCCTCCCCGGCCTCAGGGACCCGCCTGCTCCGGCCGGCCCCGCCCCACTCCGCGGCGCCGGCCCCACCTCCCCACTGTTTAATGAGGGTCCCTCCCTGCGCCTGCCGGCCCCGCCTCTCCCGCCTCCGGGCCCCGCCCCGCTGCGCCGGCCCCATCTCTCGCCTGCCCAGCGAGGTCTCTCTCTGTGCCTGCTGGCCCCGCCTCCCACGTCTCCAGGCCCTGCCTCCTCCGGCAGCCCACGCCCCCACGCCGGCCCCGCCCCCCGCTCGCTCCCTGAGGAACTCTCCCACAGGCACCCCCCTCGGCACGCCCCCCAGTCTGTGGCCTGAGGGGTTCGGCTTTCGGCCCCTTCCGCGAGGCTGTCCTCTAGTCGCGCGGTCCAGGAGGTGCCCGGACCTGCCAGGTCATCTCTCTTGGTCGAGACTCTCCAGCTAGCTCTCGCCTTGCCTCAGGAACACGGTGTGTCGCGCTAACTCGGCCTGAGAGACCGCCAGGTAGCGGTCGGACCACACACAGGAGGAGCTAAAGAGGAGAGAGCGCTCTTCGCGTGTGGAGCGGTAGTGAGGAGAAGCCATGCTCTCGGTGAGAAAAGAGGACCGCACCGTTACACCACTGGTGAAGAGAGAAGGCTGCCCTGCTTTGTCCTGAAGCGACCGAGAAGAGGTCGGCGGAAGGTGTGCGGGAACGGGTCGGTGGGGCGTCGGGGTGAGGAGGGGGGCGAATGATGGAAGGCGGGGATGGGGTTTGAAGGCTCTGTGGAACTGGTTCAGCAAACTAAGCTTGTAGTGATACTTGCGCTTAGCAAGTGACGGGCGCCGTACCGCCTTGTGAACCGAGCCGCGGGGTCCCGCGACGCCCCTGTGCCGTAGACAGCGATGCCCCTCCGCTTACGGACCAGGAACTCGGGCTTGGGATAAACCCCTGAGGTTACCCAGCCCGAAGGCAGTAGGCTTCCAGGCTCCCTGCGAAACGCTCTTTTCAAGGCCGAAAGTCAGAGTGTGGAGGGGGTACAGACTCCGGGGCTGCCGATGGCCCCGCCTCTCAGAGGAGCTATCTAAATATAACTGCCCACAGAAAGAAAATATAGTTGGGTCCAAAAACTAGGAATGAGGTGGAAGAGAGATTTCCTTAAGTATTTTGAAGCTGGAATATTGAGGGAACCTTGTCATGCCTTGAACAACATGCACCTGTTCTGTGATTAGCTGATGAGGGAAGTGTGGTTAAAACAGGGTAGAAGATTAAGCTTTGAAAACGATGAAAGTTCCTTCTCAAACCTGTCCTAGAGTTGGGGGATGAGAGATAGCCTTTCTTACTTAGGCAACTGCTAGGGGCCAAGTGCTGAGTAAAAACTTTTACAAATAGTAACTTTAAATAATAGTTAAATAAGTACTGTGAGGAAACTGAGTCTTAAGTTAGATAATTCATCGTAGGCCATGTGGCAAATAAACTAAGAGCAAGGATTCTACCATTTAAAGTCATCAAACAGTATGCTATATGTCAGGCATCATATTCGTATTGAAGATGCAAAAGTGAATGAGACTAGTGGAAAAGAACGTGGATCCTGGAGCCGTATCATCCTGGGCCTGAATTCTAGCTCCCTTTTTTATTAGCTGTGCTACTTTGGACAAGTTACTTCGCTTCTCTGAGACTCAGTTTCCTCAATTCCTTCCTCATAAGATTGTTGTGTGGATTTACTAATATATTACTTGTAAAGCACCTATTGGGGTGGAAAATTACAGTGATAGTTTTCAAGTACACTAGTAGTCAGGCCATCCTAGAGGTCATGGAACAGGAAGGCTCAATTGAGTCACTCGAATCACATGTTTTATTAAATTAATTGAAAACATACATTAAGGGGAAAGAGATGGAGTAGCTAACCTATTTAAGATGGGATGTGGGGAGGGGAGGGAGTGGAAGGACCATACTATTCAAATGTTAATCAGTATTCATATATCCTGTCTTTGTTGCATCAGCCTTCCTGGCTGGTGGTATAGTTACAAAGGCCAGAGTTGAGGATGAGCATGGGGTTCTCAGCAGTGGAGCCAACATACACTTGCTCTTTCGGAGGGATGCAGGAGCAAGTAGGCCTGGTCACAGCTGTAACTTGCCTAAATTAGCCTGCTGAGCAGCAATGAGTTTTATCTGTGTTTCTTGGGAAAAGCTTATGTGAGGCCAGAATAGATGTCACCAATTAGTGGTTGATTTAGCGGTAACATAGTTAGTTGTCAATCTGGAAGTGACATGATCCTTAAAGTATGAATGTTTAAGAATTACTTGGTCCTTGCAGCCCTTTCTATCTGTGACACTCTCATTTGTTCCATTATTTTTGTCTATGTTCAACACATTTATGTTCTGTTTATTCTATCTTTAACATGCCTCACAGGTTAATAACTTGTTTACTATTTATACTTAACATGTCTTATGAATCTCCTTATGTCTTGCAAGCTATTTGCTCCCATACTTAGTTTCTTTCCATTTTTATATTAGAATTGAATAATCTTAATACAGCAGAAACACATTTCAGTGCTTATTATATTGCCTGAAGCGTAGTAGGCAGTATGTATTAGTTTCCCTCAAGATGTTTAAAGTTAACAGGAAGAGCAAATGTAAAATATTATATGTGCAACTGAAAGATCTCTGGGAGTAGGAGGATTCTACATCTTCATAGATTCTGTGGCATATTATATTTTCCTAATATATTTGAAACATTTCTCATCCCAAACACTGTTCCCATCAAAAGGTGGAGTCTTTTTTTTTTTGTTTAATAAATTTATTTATTTATTTTTGGCTGTGTTGGGTTTTCGTTTCTGTGCGCAGGCTTTCTCTAGTTGCGGCGAGCGGGGGCTACTCTTCATCGCGGTGCGCGGGCTTCTCATTGTAGTGGCTTCACTTGTTGCGGAGCACAGGCTCTAGACGCGCAGGCTCAGTAGTTGTGCCTCACGAGCGTGGTTGCTCCGCGGCATGTGGGATCTTCCCAGACCAGGGCTCGAACCCGTGTCCCCTACATTGGCAGGCAGATTCTTAACCACTGTGCCGCCAGGGAAGCCCAAAAGGTGGAGTCTTATTCCCCTTCTGCTGTGTTCTGAACATTTGTGTCCCCCAAAATTCTTAAGTTGAAAACCTAGTGCCCAAGGTGATATTTAGGAGGTGAGACCTTTGAAAGGTGATTAGGTATTGAGAGTAGAGCCTTCATGAATGAGATTAGTGCCCTTATATTGGATTGTTTGTTTTTCACTACTGAGTTTGTATGGGTTCTTTATATGTATTTTGGATATTAACCCCTTACCAGGTGTATGATTTGCAAATATTTTCTCCCGTTCAGTAAGTTGCCTTTCCATTTTGTTGATGGATTTCTTTGCTATGCAGAAATTTTTTAGTTTGATATAGTCCCACTTGTTTATTTTTGCTCTTGTCTTTGCTCTTGGTGTGAAATCTAAAAAGTTATTGTCAAGACCGATGTTAAAGAGCTTACTGCCTCTGTTTTTTATGATTTGAAATATATTTCAAAACTCAATATATTTTGAGTTAATTTTTGTATATGATGTAAGATAGTGGTCCAGTTTCATTCTTTTGCATGTCGCTGTCCAGTTTTCCCAACACCGTGTATTGAAGTGACTGTTGTTTCTTCATTAAATATTCTTGGCTCCTTTGTCAAATTAATTGATGAAATATGTGTGGGTTTATCTCTGGGCTCTCTATTCTGTTTCATTGATATGTGTGTCTGTTTTTATGCCATACTACAATGTTCTGATTATAATAGTTTTGTAATGTAGTTTGAAATCAGGGAGCATGATACCTCCAGCTTCGTTGTTCTTTCTCAAGATTGCTTTGGCTATTTGGGGTGTTTTGTGGTTTCACATAAATTTAGGATTGTTTATTTTATTTCTTTGAAAAATGCCATTGGAATTTTGATAGGAATTACATTGAATCTGTAGATTGCTTTGGGTAGTATGGACATTTTAACAATATTAATTTTTCCAGTTCATGAGCATGGAATATCTTTCCATTTATTTGTGTTCTCTTCACTTACTTTCATTAATGTCTTACAGTTTTTAGTGTTCAGGTTTTTACCTCCTTGGTTAAATTTATTTCTAGATATTTTTCTTTTTGATGCAATTGTAAATGAGATTGTTTTCTTAATTTCTGTTTCTGATAGTTCATTGTTAGTGTATAGAAACACAGATTTTTGTATACTAACTTTGTATCCTGCAAATTTACTGAACTCATTTACTCTAAGGTTTTTTGGTGGAGTCTTTTGGATTTTCTATATATAATATCATCTGTAAATGGTGACAGTTTTACTTCTTCCTTTCCAATTTGAATGCCTTTTATTTCTTTTTTATTGTCTAATTGCTCTTGCTAGGCATTTCAGTATTATGTTGAATAAGAGTGGTGAGAATGGGTATCCTTGTCTTGTTCCTGATCTTAGACAGAAAGCTTTCAGCTTTTCACTGCTGAGTATGATGTTAGCTGTGGGCTTGTCATATATGGCCTTGGTTATGTTGAGGTACATTCCCTCTATACCCATTTTGTTGAGAGTTTTTATCATAAATGGATGTTGAATTTTGTTGAATGCTTTTCCTGGATCTATTGAGATGATTATGTGATTTTTATACTTCATTTTGTTAATGTGATATAATCACATTGATTTGCAGATGTTGAGCCGTTCTTGCGTCCCTGGAATTGATCCCACTTGATCATGGTGTGTGATCCTTTTAATATATTGTTGAATTTGGTTTGCTTATATTTTGTTGTGGATTTTTGCATCTATGTTTATCAGTGATATTGGCCTGTAATTTTCTTTTCTTGTGGCATACTTGCCTGGTTTTGGTATCAAGATAATGCTGGCCTCATTAAATGATTTTGGAAGCATTCCCTCCTCTTCTATTTTTGGAAGACTTTGAGAAGTGTTGGTATTAATTCTTCTTTGAATGTTGGGTAGAATTCACCAGTGAAGGCATCTGGTACTGGACTTTTGTTTGTTGAGAGGTTTTTGATTACTGATTCAATTGCCTTACTAGTAATTGGAAATAGATTTTCTATTTCTTCATGATTCAGTCTTGGTAGGTTGTATGTTTCTACATTTATACATTTCTTATAGATTGTCAAATTTGTTGGCATATAATTGTTCATAGCAGTCTCTTATGATCCTTTATACTTCTCAAGTATTAGTTATATGTCTCCTCTTTCATTTGAGTTTGAATCCTCTCTTTTTTTTTCTTGGTGAGCCTAGCTAAAAGTTTGTCAATTTTGTTTATCTTTTAAGAGAACCAGCTGTTAGTTCCATTGATCTTTTCTCTTGCCTTTTTAGTCTCTGTTTCATTTATTTTCTCTCTGATCTTTGTTATTTCCTTCCTTCAACTAATTTTGGGCATCATTTGTTCCTCTTTTTCTAGTTCCTTGAGGTATAAAGTTAGGTTATTTGAGATTTTTCTTGTGCCTTGATGTAGGCATTTATTGCTATGAACTTCCCTCTTAAAACTGCTTTTGTTGCATCCCATAAGTTTTGGTATTTCCATTTTCATTTGTCTCAAGGTATATTTTTTAAATTTCCTTTTTGATTTCTTCTTTGACCCATTGGTTGTTCAAAAGCATGTTGTTTAATCTCTACATATTCGGAAATTTTCCAGTTTTCTACTTTTAATTCATTTCTAGTTTCATGCCATTGTGGTCAGAAAAGGTGCTTAATATAATTTCAATCTTCTTAAATTTGTTATAACTTGTTTTGTGGCCTAACATATGATCTGTTCTGGAGAATGTTCCATGTGCACTTGAGGAGAATGTGTATTCTGTTGCTTTTGGATGGAATCTTTTATATATATATATATATATACACACACACATATATGTGTATATATATATATAAAAGATCTATATATATCATATATCATTTATATATATTTTATATATATTCATCCATATGATATAATATGCCATTTAAGGCCAATGTTTCCTTATTGATTTTTCTGACCCAATGATCTATCCATTGATATAAGTAGGGTATTAACATTCTCTACCATTATTTATTTATTATAAATTTATTTATTTATTTTTGGCTGCATTGGGTCTTCGTTGCTGCACACGGGCTTTCTCTAGTTGTGGCAAGCAGGGGCTACTCTTCGTTGCAGTGCATGGGCTTCTCATTGTGGTGGCTTCTCTTATTGCAGAGCACGGACTCTAGGCGCACGGGCTTCAGTAGTTGTGGCTTGAGGGCTCAGTAGTTGTAGCTCGCGGGCTCTAGAGTGCAGGCTCAGTGTTTGTGGTGTATGAGCTTAGTTGCTCTGTGGCATGTGGGATCCTCCCGGACCATGGCTCAAACCTGTGTCCCCTCCATTGGCAGGTGGATTCTTAACCACTGTACCACCAGGGAAGGTCCCCCCTACCATTATTTTATTGCTATTTCTCCCTTTAGGTCTGTTAGTATTTGCTTTATACATTTAGGTGCTCCTATGTGGGAGTGCATAAAAATTTACAAATGTTATATCTTGTTGTTGAATTGACCCCTTTATCATTATGAAATGCCCTTCATTGTCTCTTATTACAGTCTTTGTCTTAAAGTCTATTTTGAAGATGTTAAAAATAGCAATTATGCTCCAATAAAGATGTTAAAAAATTTTTTTTAAATAAAGTCTATTTTGTCTGGTATAATTAGAGCTATCCCAGCTTTCTTTTGGTTTCCATTTGCTTGGAATATCTTTTTCTATCCCTTCATTTTCAGTCTGTGTGTGTCCTTACATCTGAAGTGATCCTTTTGTAGGCTGCATATAGATGGGTCTTTTTTTTTTTAATCTATTTAGCCATTCTGTGTCTTCTGATTAGAGAATATAGCATATTAGTGCCCTCATAAAAGGCTCCAAAGAGCTTCCTCGCCCTTTCCGCCATGTGAGGATACAATAAGAAGTCTGTGACCCAGAAGAGGGCCTTCACTTGATCATGCTCAGACCCAGATCCCAGATTTTCAGCCTCCAGAACTGTGAGAAATAAATATTTATTCTTCATACGCCACCCAGTCTGTGGTAGTTTGCTATAGCAACTGCAATGGACTAAAATACCTCCCTTTGGGGACTTCCCTGGTGATCCAATGCAGACTTCACCTTCCAGTGCAGGGGGTGTGGGTTTGATCCCTGGTTGGGAAACTAAGATCCTACATGCCTTGCAGCCAAAAAAACCAAAAAACATAAAACAGAAGCAATATTGTAACAAATTCAATAAAGACTTTAAAAATGGTCCACATCAAAAAAAAAAATCTTAAAAACACCTTCCTTTGAATGTGAGCTATCCTTAGTGACATACTTTTTAAAAATAATTAATTAATTAATTTTTGGCTGCTTTGGGTCTTCATTGCCATGTGCAGTATCTCTAGTTGTGGCAAGCAGGGGCTACTCTTTGTTGCGGTGCACAGGCTTCTCATTGCGGTGGCTTCCCTTGTTGTGGAGCACAGGTTCTAGGCGTGTGGGCTTCAGTAGTTATGGCACGTGCACTCAGTAATTGTGGCTCGAGGGCTCTAGAGCGCAGGCTCAGTAGTTGTGGCACACAGGCTTAGTTGCTCCACAGCATGTGGGATCTTCCTGGACCAGGGCTCGAACACGTGTCCCCTGCAATGGTAGACGGATTCTTAACCACTGTGCCACCAGGGAAGCCCCATGACTTACTTTTTTCCCCCAGTTTTATTGAGATATAATAGACATACAACACAGTATAAGTTTAAGATGTACAGCAAAATGACTTGACTTATATAAATTGTGAAATGATTACCTCAAGTTTAGTTAACATTATTATCTCACATAGATACCAAGAAAAGAAAAAGAAAAACTTTTTTCTTTGTGATGAGAATTCTTAAGAGTTACTCTCAACTTTCCTATATATCACACAGTAGTGTTAACTGTAGTCATCATGTTGTACATTGCATCCCTAGTATTTTATCTTATAACTAGAAGTTTGTACCTTCATTCAATTCCCTCTTCCCCCACTCCCCTGCCTTGGGTAACCACGTATCTGATCTGTTTTTCCACGAGTTTGGTGGTGTTGGGTTTGGGGTTTGTTTTTTGTTGCTTTGTTTGTTTTTATTCCACATATAAGTGAGATCATACAGTATTTGTCTTACTCTGTCTGACTTAACTTATTTCAGTTAGCATAATGCCTTCAAGATCCATACATGTTAAGCAAACTTTTTTTTATAGCTGAATAATTATATGCCACAAGTTCTTTATCCATTCATCTGGTAATGGATACTTAGATTGTTTACATGTCTTGGTTATTGTAAATAATGCTGTTATGAACATGGGGTGCAGGTATATCTTCAACAAAATGTTTTCATTTCCTTCATATATATTCCCAGGAGTGAAATTGTTACTGACCGGACTTGGGTCCACTTACTTGATGCGCAGCAAAGCCAATCTACTGACACCAGGTTGTGGTGAAGGAAAGTACAGCATTTACTACAGGGCACCAAGCAAGGAGGATGGGCATCTTGTGCTCAAAAGACCCAAACTCCTCAGTGGATTTTAGGGAAGGGTTTTAAAGGCAGTGTGAGGGAGAAGGTCATGGGGTGTGTGATCAGCTTGTGCACAGTTCTCTGATTGGTTGAGGGTGAGGTAACAAGGTGGTATTTCAGGGACCTCAATGATCAGTTTTCTGGCTCCAGCCAGTCTTGGGTCTAGTGCTGGTGGTCAGCATGTAGTTAACTTCCTCCACTTGATGGAGATTTTACTATCTGCAGAATAACTAAATGATATGGCTTAGGATATTATCTATAGCCCTTGAGAGGAATGAAAGGTCCTTGACTTTGTTTTATAGCCAAACTATTATTATTTTGTCTTGCTTGACTGCTTTCCTTTTTTTCTGCATTTTTTCACATCTCTGATTAAATTTGCTCTTTGGAACTCAGGGAAGGCTTAGGAGGCTAAAGCTTTTCTACAAACAAGAGTCAGGGGTCACAGGGGTTCTGTCCCTGGGAAGACCCTGTAGGGTCCTGCTTGGTTTCAGAATTGCTGGATCACATGGTAGACCTATTTTTAATTTTTTGAGGAACCTCCATACTGTTTTTTCATAGTGGCTGTATCAATTTGCAGTCCCACCAAAAATAGCACACAAGGGTCCTCTTTTCTCCACATCCTTGCCAACATTTGTAATCTCTTGTCTTTTTGATGCTAGCCAGTTTAACAGTTGTGAGTTGATACCTCACTGTGGTTTTGCTTTGCATTTCCCTAATGATTAGTGACGTTGAGCATCTTTTCATGTACCTGTTGGAAAACTATCTATTCCAGTCCTTTGCCCAATTAAAAATCAGTTTATTTGCTTTTTGGCTATTATATGATTACTTAATATATTTGGGGTGGTTTACAGATATTGTTTTCACATTCTGTGGGTTATATTTTCATTTTGTTAATGACTTCTTTTGCTATGCAGAGCTTTTTAGTTTGATGTAGTCCCACTGGTTTATTTTTTATTTTTTTGCTTGTGCTTTAGGTGTCATATCTGAAAAATCATTGCCAAGATCCATATTAAGGAGGTTTTCCCCTATGTTTTCTTCTAGAAGTTTGATGGTTTCAGATCTCATATTTAAGTCTTTACTCCATTTTGAGTTAATTTTTGTGAGTGGTGTAAGATAGGGGTCTAGTTTCATTCTTTTACATGTGAATATCCAATTTTCCCAGCGCCATTTATTGAAGAGACTGTCTTTTCTCCATTCAGTATTCTTGGTTCCCTTGTCAGATGTTAGTTGACTGTATATGCATGAGTTTATTTCTGGGCTCTCAATTCTGTTGCATTGGAGTGACTGACTTGACAAATAGAATCCATGGCTTTCAAGTCTAGTTCATAAAGGACAATATAGACAGCTTTTGCTTGGTTTTCTTTCTCTCTTTTGGAAAGTTTGCCCTTAGAACTTAGGTACCATTCTACAGGAAGCCAAAAACTAGCCCACAAAGATGACATGGGGAAGCCTATGTGGGAAGGAACTGAGGCACCCGATCAACAGGTAGTATCAATTTCTTGATGTGTGAATGAACAAACCATCAGAGGATTCCAGCTACCAGCCATCAAGTCTTCCTTCCACTTGAAACCCCCAGACATCATGGAGCAGAGACAAGCCATCATGATTGTGTCATGTCCAAATTCCTAATCCACAGAATCTATGAGCATAATGAATGATTGTTTTATACCACTAAGCTTGGAGATAATTTGTTATGCAACTGTAGTAACTGCAACAGCCTCCATTCCACTTACATAGATTTGTGTGGTAATGACTGAAGAAGGCAAATTAGCCTATGGTACAGAAAACTTATAATTTCAAGCTACTGGTGGCTTATTGTGTGACAATAAGATGGATAGATCCTCATTTCTCAAACTTGAATGATGTCTCAAACTTTTTAAAAAGAATTTATTTATTTATTTTTGGCTGTGTTGGGTCTTCATTGCTGCACATGGGCTGTCTCTAATTGCGGTGTACGGCTTCTTTCTGTGGTGGCTTCTCTTGTTGTGGAGTATGGGCTCTAGGTCCACGGGCTTCATTAGTGGCAGCACTCAGGCTCAGTAGTTGTGGCTCATGGGCTCTAGAGCACAGGATCAGTAGTTGTGGTGCACGGGCTTAGTTGCTCCACGGCATGTGGGATCTTCCCGGACCAGGGATTGAACCCATGTCCCCTGCACTGGCAGGCGGATTCTCAACCACTGCGCTACCAGGGAAGCCCCTCAAACTCATTTTTTTTTTTACATCTTTATTGGAGTATAATTGCTTTACAGTGGTGTGTTAGTTTCCGCTTTACAACAAAGTGAATCAGTTATACATATACATATGTTCCCATATCTCTTCCCTCTTGCGTCTACCTCCCTCCCACCCTCCCTATCTCACCCCTCTAGGTGGTCACAAAGCACCGAGCTGATCTCCCTGTGCTATACGGCTGCTTCCCACCAGCTATCTATTCTATGTTTGGTAGTTGTATATATGTCCATGCCACTCTCTCACGTTGTCACAGCTTACCCTTCCCCCTTCCCATATCCTCAAGTCCATTCTCTAGTAGGTCTGTGTCTTTATTCCCATCTTACCCCTAGGTTCTTCATGACATTTTTTCTTCTGTAGATTCCATATATATGTGTTAGCATACAGTATTTGTCTTTCTCTTTCTGACTTACTTCACTCCGTATGAAAGACTCTAGGTCCATCCACCTCACTACAAATAACTCAATTTCGTTTCTTCTTATGGCTGAGTAATATTCCATTGAATATATGAGCCACATCTTCTTTATCCATTCATCCGATGATGGACACTTAGGTTACTTCCATCTCCTGGCTATTGTAAATAGAGCTGCAATGAACATTTTGGTACATGACTCTTTTTGAATTATGGTTTTCTCAGGGTATATGCCCAGTAGGGGGATTGCTGGGTCATATGGTAGTTCTATTTGTAGTTTTTTAAGGAACCTCCATACTGTTCTCCACAGTGGCTGTACCAATTCACATTCCCACCAGCAGTGCAAGACTGTACCCTTTTCCACACCCTCTCCAGCATTTATTGTTTCTAGATTTTTTGATGATGGCCATTCTGACTGGTGTGAGATGATATCTCATTGTAGTTTTGATTTGCATTTCTCTAATGATTAATGATATTGAGCATTCTTTCATGTGTTTGTTGGGAGTCTGTATATCTTCTTTGGAGACATGTCTATTTAGGTTTTCTGCCCATATTTGGATTGGATTCTTTGTTTTTTTGTTATTAAGCTGCATGAGCTGCTTATAAATTTTGGAGATTAATCCTTTGTCAGTTGCTTCATTTGCAAATATTTTGTCCCATTCTGAGGGTTGTCTATTGGCCTTGCTTATGGTTTCCTTTGCTGTGCAAAAGCTTTGAAGTTTCATTAGGTCCCATTTGTTTATTTTTGTTTTTATTTCTATTTCTCTAGGAGGTGGGTCAAAAAGGATCTTGCTGTGATTTATGTCATAGAGTGTTCTGCCTATGTTTTCCTCTAAGAGTTTGATAGTTTCTGGCCTTACATTTAGGTCTTTAATCCATTTTGAGCTTATTTTTGTGTATGGTAGGGAGTGATCTAATCTCATACTTTTACATGTACTTGTCCAGTTTTCCCAGCACCACTTTTTTTTTTTTTTTTTTTTTTTAAAACTAAACATTTATTTATTTATTTATTTTTGGCTGTGTTGGGTCTTCGTTTCTATGCGAGGGTTTTCGCTAGTTGCCGCGAGCAGGGCCCACTCTTCATCGCGGTGCGCGGGCCTCTCACTGTTGCGGCCTCTCGTTGTGGAGCGCAGGCTCCAGACGCGCAGGCTCAGTAGTTGCCAGCACCACTTTTTGAAGACGCTGACCTTTATCCACTGTACATTCCTGCCTCCTTTATCAAAGATAAGGTGACCGGGCTTCCCTGGTGGCACAGTGGTTGGGAGTCCGCCTGCTGATGCAGGAGACGTGGGTTCGTGCCCTGGTCCGGGAAGATCCCACATGCTGCGGAGCGGCCAGGCCTGTGAGCCAGGGCCACTGGGCCTGCGCATCCAGAGCCTGTGCTCCACAGTGGGAGTGGCCGCAATGGTGAGAGGCCCGCGTACCACAAAAAAAAAAAAAAAAAAAAAAAAGATAAGGTGACCATATGTGCGTGGGTTTATCTCTGGGCTTTCTATCCTGTTCCATTGATCTATCTTTCTGTTTTTGTGCCAGTACCATACTGTCTTGATTGCTGTAGCTTTGTAGTATAGTCTGAAGTCAGGGAGCCTGATTCCTCCAGCTCCGTTTTTCATTCTCAAGAGTGCTTCGGCTATTCGGGGTCCTTTGTGTTTCCATACAAATTGTGAAATTTTTTGTTCTACTTTTGTGAAAAATGCCAGTGGTCGTTTGATAGGGATTGCATTGAATCTGTAGATTGCTTTGGGTAGTAGGGTCATTTTCACAATGTTGATTCTTCCAATCCAAGAACATGGTACATCTCTCCATCTATTTGTATCATCTTTAATTTCTTTCATCAGTGTCTTATAATTTTCTGCATACACGTCTTTTGTTCCCTTACATAGGTTATTCCTAGATATTTTATTCTTTTTGTTGCAATGGTAAATGGGAGTGTTTTCTTGATTTCACTTTCAGATTTTTCATCATTAGTGTATAGGAATGCCAGAGATTTCTGTGCATTAATTTTGTATCTTGCTACTTTACCAAATTCACTGATTAGCTCTAGTAGTTTCCTGGTAGCATCTTTAGGATTCTCTCTGTATAGTATCATGTCATCTGCAAACAGTGACAGCTTTACTTCTTCTCCGATTTGGATTCCTTTTATTTCCTTTTCTTCTCTGATTGCTGTGGCTAAAACTTCCAAAACTGTGTTGAATAAGAGTGGTGAGAGTGGGCAACCTTGTCTTGTTACTGATCTTAGTGGAAATGGTTTCAGTTTTTCACCATTGAGGATGCTGTTGGCTGTGGGTTTGTCATATATGGCCTTTATTATGTTGAGGAAAGTTCCCTGTATGCCTACTTTCTGCAGGGTTTTTTTTTTTTTTTTTTTTTTGCAGTACACGGGCCTCTCACCGTTGTGGCCTCTCCCGTTGCGGAGCACAGGCTCCGGACGTGCAGGCTGAGCGGCCATGGCTCACAGGCCTAGCCCCTCCGCTGCATGTGGGATCTTCCCGGACTGGGGCACGAACCCATGTCCCCTGCATCGGCAGGCAGACTCCCAACCACTGCGCCACCAGGGAAGCCCTCTGCAGGGTTTTTATCATAAATTGGTGTTGAATTTTGTCGAAAGCTTTCTCTGCATCTATTGAGATGATCATATGGTTTTTCTCCTTCAGTTTGTTAATATGGTGTATCACGTTGATTGATTTGCATATATTGAAGAATCCTTGCATTCCTGGAATAAACCCCACTTGATCATGGTGTATGATCCTTTTAATGTGCTGTTGGATTCTGTTTGCTAGTATTTTGTTGAGGATTTTTGCATGTATGTTCATCAGTGATATTGGCCTGTATGTAGTTTTCTTTCTTTGTGACATTCTTGTCTGGTTTTGGTATCAGTGTGATCGTGGCCTTGTAGAATGAGTTTGGGAGAGTTCCTCTCTCTGCTATATTTTGGAAGAGTTTGGGAAGGATAGGTGTTAGCTCTTCTCTAAATGTTTGATAGAATTCGCCTGTGAAGCCATCTGGTCCTGGGTTTCTGTTTGTTGGAAGATTTTTAATCACAATTACAAATTCAGTGCTTGTGATTGGTCTGTTCATATTTTCTATTTCTTCCTGATTCAGTCTTGGCAGGTTGTGCATTTCTAAGAATTTGTCCGTTTCTTCCAGGTTGTCCATTTTATTGGCATAGAGTTGCTTGTAGTAATCTCTCATGATCTTTTGTATTTCTGCAGTGTCAGTTGTTACTGTTCCTTTTTCATTTCTAATTCTATTGATTTGAGTCTTCTCCCTTTTTTTCTTGATGAGCCTGGCTAATGGTTTATCAATTTTGTTTATCTTCTCAAAGAACCAGCTTTTAGTTTTATTGATCTTTGGTATCGTTTCCTTCATTTCTTTTTCATTTAATTTTGATCTGAATTTATGATTTCATCTGCTAACTTTGGGGCTTTTTTGTTCTTCTTTCCCTAATTGCTTTAGGTGCAAGGTTAGGTTGTTTATTCGAGATGTTTCCTGTTTGATAAGATGGGCTTGTATTGCTATAAACTTCCCTCTTAGAACTGCTTTTGCTGCATCCTATAGATTTTGGGTTGTCGTGTCTCCATTGTCATTTGTTTCTAGGTATTTTTAAATTTCCTCTTTGATTTCTTCAATGATCACTTTGTTATTAAGCAGTGTATTGGTTAGCCTCCATGTGTTTGTATTTTTTATAGATCTTTTCCTGTAATTGATATCTAGTCTCGTAGCGTTGTGGTCAGAAAAGATACTTGATAGAATTTCAATTTTCTTAAATTTACCAAGGCTTGATTTGTGACCCAAGATATGATCTATCCTGGAGAGTGTTCCATGAGCACTTGAGAAGAATGTGTATTCTGTTGTTTTTGGATGGAATGTCCTATAAATATCAATTAAGTCCATCTTGTTTAATGTATCATTTAAACCTCGTGTTTCCTTATTTATTTTCATTTTGGATGATCTGTCCATTGGTGAAAGTGGGGTGTTAAAGTCCCCTACTATGAATGTGTTACTGTCGAATTCCCCTTTTATGGCTGTTAGTATTTGCCATATGTATTGAGGTGCTCCTATATTGGGTGCATAAATATTTACAATTGTTATATCTTCTTCTTGGATCGATCCCTTGATCATTATGTAGTGTCCTTCTTTGTCTCTTGTAATAGTCTTTATTTTAAAGTCTATTTTGTCCGATATGAAAATTGCTACTCCAGCTTTCTTTTGGTTTCCATTTGCATGAAGTATCTTTTTCCATCCCTTTACTTTCAGTCTGTATGTGTCTCTAGGTCTGAAGTGGGTCTGTTGTAGACAGCAAATATATGGATCTTGTCTTTGTATCCATTCAGCCATTCTGTGTCTTTTGGTGGGAGCATTTAGTCCATTTACATTTAAGGTAATTATCGATATGTATGTTCCTATTCCCAATGTCTTAATTGTTTTGGGTTTGTTATTGTAGGTCTTTTCCTTCTGCTGTGTTTCTTGCCTAGAGAAGTTCCTTTAGCATTTGTTGTAACGCTGGATTGGTGGTGCTGAACTCTCCCAGCTTTTGCTTGTCTGTAAAGGTTTTAATTTCTCCATCAAATCTGAATGAGTTCCTTGCTGGGTAATCTTAGTTGAAGGTTTTTTTCCTTCATCAGTTTAAATATGTCCTGCCAGTCCCTTCTGGCTTGCAGAGTTTCTGCTGAAAGATCAGCTGTTAACCTTATGGGGATTCCCTTATGTGTTATTTGTTGTTTTTCCCTTGCTGCTTTTAATATGCTTTCTTTGTATTTAATGTTTGACAGTTTGATTAAAATGTGTCTTGGCGTATTTCTCCTTGGATTTATCCTGTATGGGACTCTCTGTTCTTCCTCGACTTGATTAACTATTTCCTTTCCCATATTAGGGAAGTTTTCAACTATAATCTCTTCAAATATCTTCTCCGTCCCTTTCTTTTTCTCTTCTTCTTCAGGAACCCCTGTAATTCGAATGTTGGTGCATTTAATGTTGTCCCAGAGGTCTCTGAGACTGTCCTCAGTTCTTTTCATTCTTTTTTTTCGTTCTGCTCTGCAATAGTTATTTCCACTATTTTATCTTCCAGGTCACTTATCCGTTCTTCTGCCTCAGTTATTCTGCTATTGATCCCATCTAGAGTATTTTTAATTTCATTTATTGTGTTCATCATTGTTTGTTTCATCTTTAGTTCTTCCAGGTCCTTGTTAAATGTTTCTTGCATTTTGTCTATTCTATTTCTAAGATTTTGGATCATCTTTACTATCATTATTCTGAATTCTTTTTCAGGTAGACTGCCTATTTCATCTTCATTTGTTAGGTCTGGTGGGTTTTTATCTTGCTCCTTCATCTGCTGTGTGTTTTTTTGTCTTCTTATTTTGCTTATCTGACTGTGTTTGGGGTCTCCTTTTTGCAGGCTGCAGGCTCATAGTTTCCATTGTTTTTGGTGTGTGTCCCCAGTGGCTAAGGGTTGGTTCATTGTGTTGTGTAGGCTTACTGGTGGAGGGGACTAGTGCCTGTGTTCTGGTGTATGAAGAGGTATCTTGTCTTTCTGGTGGGCAGGTCCACGTCGGGTGGTGTGTTTTGGGGTGTCTGTGGCCTTATTATGATTTTAGGCAGCCTCTCTGCTAATGGGTGGGGTTGTGTTCCTGTCTTGCTAGTTGTTTAGCATAGGATGTCCAGCACTGTAGCTTGCTGGTCGTTGAGTGAAGCTGGGTGCTGGTGTTGACATGGAGATCTCTGGGAGATTTTCGCCATTTGATATTATGTGGAGCTGGGAGGTCTCTTGTGGACCAGTGTCCTGAAGTTGGCTCTCCCACCTCAGAGGCACAGCACTGACTCCTGGCTGCAGCACCAAGAGCCTTTCATCCACATGGCTCAGAATAAAAGGGAGAAAAATTAGAAAGAAAGAAAGAGGATAAAATAAAATAAAGTAAGATAAAATAAAATAATTAAAATATAAAATAATTATTAAGAAAAAAAAATTTTAAGTAAAAAGAAAAATGGAGGGACAGAACCCTAGGGCAAATGGTGAAAGCAAAGCTATACAGACAAAATCTTACTCAGAAGCATACACATACACACTCACAAAAAGAGGAAAAGGGGAGAAAATCATAAATCTTGCTCTGAAAGTCCACCTCCTCAATTTGGGATGATTCATTGTCTATTCATGTATTCCACAGATGCAGGGTACATTAAGTTGATTGTGGAGCTTTAATCCGCTGCTTCTGAGGCTGCTGGGAGAGATTTCCCTTTCTCTTCTTTGTTCTCACTGCTCCCAGGGCTCAGCTTTGGATTTGGCCCTGCCTCTGCTTGTAGGTAGCTGGAGGGCGTCTGTTCTTCTCTGAGACAGGACGGGGTTAAAGGCGCCGCTGATTCGGGTGCTCTGGCTCATTTAAGCCGGGGGGAGGGAGGGGCACAGAGTGCGGGGCGAGCCTGAGGCGGCAGAGGCCGGCGTGACGTTGCACCAGCCTGAGGCGTGCCGTGTGTTCTCCCGGGGAAGTTGTCCCTGGATCCCGGGACCTGGCAATGGCGTGACCTCAACAGATCCCGGACCCTGCACAGGCTCCCCGGAAGGAGGGTGTGGATAGTGACCTGTGCTTGCACACAGGCTTCTTGGTGGTGGCAGCAGCAGCCTTAACGTCTCATGCCCGTCTCTGGGGTCCTTGCTGTTAGCCGCGGCTCGCGCCCGTCTCTGGAGCTCCTTTAAGCAGCGCTCTTAATCCCCTCTCCTCGCGCACCAGGAAACAAAGAGAGAAGAAAAATTCTCTTGCCTCTTCGGCGGGTCCAGACTTTTCCCTGGACTCCCTCCCGGCTAGCCGTGGCGCAGTAACCCCCTGCAGGCTGTGTTCACGCCGCCAACCCCAGTCCTCTCCCTGCGCTCCGACTGAAGCCGAAGCCTCAGCTCCCAGCCCCGCCCAACCCGGCGGGTGAGCAGACAAGCCTCTCGGGCTGATGAGTGCCGGTTGGCACCGATCATCTGTGCGGGTATCTCTCCGCTTTGCCCTCCACACCCCTGTTGCTGCGCTCTCCTCCGCGGCTCCGAAGCTTACCCCCTCCACCACCCGCAGTCTCCACCTGCGAAGGGGCTTCCTAATGTGTGGAAAGGTTTCCTCCTTCACAGCTCCCTCCCACTGGTGCAGGTCCCGTCCCTATTCTTTTGTCTCTGTTTATTCTTTTTTCTTTTGCCCTACCCAGGTACGTGGGGAGTTTCTTGCCTTTTGGAAGGTCTGTCTTCTGCCAGCGCTCAGTGGGTGTTCTGTAGGAGTTGTCCACGTGTAGATGTATTTCTGATGTATCTGTGGGGAGGAAGGTGATCTCCGCGTCTTACTCTTCTGCCATCTTCCCCCTCTCTCTCCCTCAAACTGTTTTAAAGAAAAAAAAAATTAGTATCGACTTAAACTGTATGTATTGTAACATAAGTATGTACAAACATAAGACCAGTTATAAACTCCTTATTCTTAGAGCTTTATACAACTAAAAAATAAAAATAGACACAAAGAAGACTATAGAAAGGGTAAAATTCAAATTTACGACAATAAGCAATGGATGATGTTTTGCAAAAACTATATTGCATAGGTGGGAATTTTATAATGACCATTAATGAAGTGTGTCCTTCTGCATTCCAGCCATAGGATAGGTGACTCCATTTTCCCACAACAACAGCTCTCCTGTATATCACTTGCCTTTCATGAGGAACAAATGCATCATTTATATATTAAGTTTTCCTCTTTAGCTTTCAGTCGTTTACAGGAATATTACTTGACATCAGTGCCATCATAAATGGTCATCCTGATAATCCAATATATATTTATTTAAAATAAAAATAAAAACCCTTGCACAAAATTGGCAGATCCTAAACCCTATTTTGAAAAGCACTGGAGTAGATTCTTCTATATTTGAGGCATTCATTTATCACGCAGGAAGACCTCCAATGTGGGGGAAAAGGGTAAATTTGGAGACAAGATTAGTTCAAAGCCAGTTGAAATAGGCCAGGTGTAAGATAATACAAGCTTGAAATAAGGCAGTAGGGAATGTAAGGAGGAGACATGCATGTGAGTTAAGTAGGTACACTCAAGATGACTTGATCAGTGATTAGATACGGAGTGTATGTTAGAGGGATGATTCTAGGATGCCTACAAGTTTCTAGTAGAGAGAGAGATTAGGCAGTTAGCAATGCCTTTCACCAGTGAAGGTTTAGTTGGAAATTTTTCATGTCAGGTTTAGGTATGTTGAGATCATGTTGCCTACGACAAACCCAGCCGGAGGTGTGTAGTAATGTGGCCAGAAGTGACTGGCTCAGCCATAGATCTGATCTAGCTCTGCCACCCTCAAAGCCATACTGAGCTATACTGCACATCCACCAAAAATAAAGCATTTGTCTCAAAAGAATTGGCAAGCAATGCAGGTTTTTTTTTTAGGTTTCAAAGTACAAAACAACTTTTTCTTCCCTTAACTATTTTAGGGTAAGTTGCTGCCATATCTAAGCTAAATACAGAATAATGGAAGCAAGGCTGCTTTCTTTTACTCATTATAATAAGTGTGAGAGCACTGGAAGGACAGTAGTAGTTTTTTGGTCACAGAGTAGCATAGTATGACTTAAAATTTCAGAGGTGCAGAGCTCCAGGTGATGATAAAAATCAACAGTGAGGTTACAACAGTATTTTCCTAAACTGGATTAAAGTTGGTCACTGAAATTCATTTATTCATTCATTTAATAGATATAAACATACTGGGTACTAGAGAGGCACAGGTAAGTGAGCCATGATTCTTACTCTTAAGGACCTTACAGACTAGAGGGGGAAATCAAGCAAGCATATGCTATTCTGGGAGTACAAAGGAGGAGCATCTAAACCAGCTTTGTCAGGATGGAGGGAGAGCTTCTTGGAGAGGTGGCTAAACTGAATTTTGAAGTATGAGTAGGAATAAACCATTCCAAGATGGGGCCATGAAGAGAGGGCAGTAAGGTCAATCATATCTGTACAGGCCTCAAGGTGACAGAGGACATACCCATAGGGGACTGCAAGTCTTTCAGTATAACAACGGACCAAGTAGAGATAAGGCTGTGAAGGGTCTTATCTGTTGTGTTAAGGAGTCCTGGACTTTACCTTAAGGGCCATGGGAAATCAATATATTTTAAACAAGTGAGTGAGTGACAGGATTAATATGCATTTTAGAAAGATTGTTCCATCTACATATCAAAGTGGAGCAAAACAACAGAGAAACCAGCTAGTAGGCTGTTGATGTAGGCAAGATGATGGTGACTTAGTTAGACAAGGACCTGGAGAGAAATAGGTGAATTCGAGAGATTAGGGTTTAATAATTAGAGGACTTTATGGCTAACTTGAATGTAGGGGTGAAGAAGAAGAAGTTGAGTATGATTCCATGTTTCCAACTTGGGAACTAGATAATTTATTTTATTTATTTATTTAACATCTTTATAGGGGTATAATTGCTTTACAATGGAGTGTTAGTTTCTGCTTTATAACAAAATAAATCAGTCATACACATACATATGTTCCCATATCTCTTCCCTCTTGCGTCTCCCTCCCTCCCACCCTCCCTATCCCACCCCTCCAGGCGGTCACAAAGCACCGTGCTGATATCCCTGTGCTATGCGGCTTCTTCCCACTAGCTATCTACCTTAGTTTGGTAGTGTATATATGTCCATGCCTCTGTCTCGCTTTGTCACAGCTCACTCTTCCCCCTCCCCATATCCTCAACTCCGTTCTCCAGTAGGTCTGTGTCTTTATACCTGTTTTACCCCTAGGTTCTCCATGACATTTTTTTTTCTTAAATTCCATATATATGTGTTAGCATACTGTATTTGCCTTTCTCTGTCTGACTGACTTCACTCTGTATAACAGACTCTAGGTCTATCCACCTCATTACAAATAGCTCAATTTCGTTTCTTTTTATGGCTGAGTAATATTCCATTGTATATATGTGCCACATCTTCTTTATCCATTCACCCGATGATGGGCACTTAGGTTGTCTCCATCTCTGGGCTATCGTAAATAGAGCTGCAATGAACATTTTGGTATATGACTCTTTTTGAATTATGGTTTTCTCAGGGTATATGCCCAGTAGGGGGATTGCTGGGTCATATGGTAGTTCTATTTGTAGTTTTTAAAGGAACCTCCATACTGTTCTCCATAGTGGCTGTATCAGTTTACATTCCCATTAACAGTGCAAGAGGGTTCCCTTTTCTCCACACCCTCTCCAGCATGTATCGTTTCTAGATTTTTTGATGATGGCCATTCTGACTGGTGTGAGATGATATCGCATTGTAGTTTTGATTTGCATTTCTCTAATGATTAATGATGTTGAGCATTCTTTCATGTGTTTGTTGGGAGTCTGTATATCTTCTTTGGAGAAATGTCTGTTTAGGTCTTCTGCCCATTTTTGGATTGGGTTGTTTGATTTTCTGTTATTGAGCTGCATGAGCTGCTTGTAAATTTTGGAGATTAATCTTTGTCAGTTGCTTCATTTGCAAATATTTCGTCCCATTCTGAGGGTTGTCTTTTGGTCTTGTTTATGGTTTCCTTTGCTGTGCAAAAGCTTTTCAGTTTCATTAGGTCCCATTTGTTTATTTTTGTTTTTATTTCTATTTCTCTAGGAGGTGGGTCAAAAAGGATCTTGCTGTGATTTATGTCATAGAGTGTTATGCCCATGTTTTCCTCTAAGAGTTTGATAGTTTCTGGCCTTATGTTTAGGTCTTTAATCCATTTTGAGCTTATTTTTGTGTGTGGTGCTAGGGAGTGTTCTAATCTCATCCTTTTACATGTACCTGTCCAGTATTCCCAACACCACTTATTGAAGAGGCTGTCATTTCTCCACTGTACATTCCTGTCTCCTTTATCAAAGATAAGGTGACCATATGTGCATGGGTTTATCTCTGGGCTTTCTATCCTGTTCCATTGATCTATCTTTCTGTTTTTGTGCCAGTACCATACTGTCTTGATTACTGTAGCTTTGTAGTATAGTCTGAAGTCAGGGAGCCTGATTCCTCCAGCTCCATTTTTGTTTCTCAAGATTGCTTTGGCTATTCGGGGTCTTTTGTGTTTCCATACAAATTGTGAAAATTTTTGTTCTAGTTCTGTGAAAAATGCCAGTGGTAGTTTGATAGGGATTGCATTGAATCTGTAGATTGCTTTGGGTAGTAGAGTCATTTTCACAATGTTGATTCTTCCGATCCAAGAATATGGTTTATCTCTCCATCTATTTGTATCATTAATTTCTTTCATCAGTGTCTTATAATTTTCTGCATACAGGTCTTTTGTCTCCTTATGTAGGTTATTCCTAGATATTTTATTCTTTTTGTTTCATTGGTAAATGGGAGTGTTTTCTTGATTTCACTTTCAGATTTTTCATCATTAGCGTATAGGAATGCCAGAGATTTCTGTGCATTAATTTTGTAGCCTGCACATTTACCAAATTCATTGATTAGCTCTAGTAGTTTTCTGGTAGCATCTTTAGGATTCTCTCTGTATAGTATCATGTCATCTGCAAACAGTGACAGCTTTACTTCTGCTTTTCCGATTTGGATTCCTTTTATTTCCTTTTCTTCTCTGATTGCTGTGGCTAAAACTTCCAAAACTATATTGAATAAGAGTGGTGAGAGTGGGCAACCTTGTCTTGTTCCTGATCTTAGTGGAAATGGTTTCAGTTTTTCACCATTGAGGATGATGTTGGCTGTGGGTTTTTCATATATGGTCTTTATTATGTTGAGGAAAGTTCCCTCTGTGCCTACTTTCTGGAGGGTTTTTATCATAAATGGGTGTTGAATTTTTTCGAAAGCTTTCTCTGCATCTATTGAGATGATCATATGGTTTTTCTCCTTCAATTTGTTAATATGCTTTATCACATTGATTGATTTGCGTATGTTGAAGAATCCTTGCATTCCTGGAATAAACCCCACTTGATCATAGTGTATGCTCCTTCTAATGTGCCTTTGGATTCTGTTTGCTAGTATTTTGTTGAGGATTTTTGCATGTATGTTCATCAGTGATATTGGCCTATAGTTTTCTTTCTTTGTGACATCCTTGTCTGGTTTTGGTATCAGGGTGATGGTGGCCTCATAGAATGAATTTGGGAGTTTTCCTCCCTGTGCTATATTTGGGAAGAGTTTGAGAAGGATAGGTGTTAGCTCTTCTCTAAATGTTTGATAGAATTCGCCTGTGAAGCCATCTGGTCCTGGGCTTTTGTTTGCTGGAAGATTTTTAATCACAGTTTCAATTTCAGTGCTTGTGATTGGTCTGTTCCTATTTTCTATTTCTTCCTGATTCAGTCTTGGCAGGTTGTGCATTTCTAAGAATTTGTCCATTTTTTCCAGGTTGTCGATTTTATTGGCATAGAGTTGCTTGTAGTAATCTCTCATGATCTTTTGTATTTCTGCAGTGTCAGTTGTTATTGTTCCTTTTTCATTTCTAATTCTATTGATTTGAGTCCTCTCCCTTTTTTCTTGATGAGTCTGGCTAATGGTTTATCTATTTTGTTTATCTTCTCAAAGAACCAGCTTTTAGTTTTATTGATCTTTGCTATTGTTTCCTTCATTTCTTTTTCATTTATTTTTAATCTGATTTTTATGATTTCTTTCTTTCTGCTAACTTTGGGGTTTTTTTGTTCTTCTTTCTCTAAATGCTATAGGTGCAAGGTTAGGTTGTTTATTCGAGATGTTTCCTGTTTCTTAAGGTGGGCTTGTATTGCTATAAACTTCCCTCTTAGAACTGCTTTTGCTGCATCCCATAGGTTTTGGGTCGTCGTGTCTCCATTGTCATTTGTTTCTAGGTATTTTTTAATTTCCTCTTTGATTTCTTCAGTGATCACTTCGTTATTAAGTAATGTATTGTTTAGCCTCCATGTGTTTGTATTTTATACAGATCTTTTCCTGTAATTGATATGTATTCTTATGGCGTTGTGGTCGGAAAAGATACTTGATAGAATTTCAATTTTCTTAAATTTACCAAGGCTTGATTAGTGACCCTAGATACAATCTATCCTAGAGAATGTTCCATGAGCACTTGAGAAGAATGTGTATTCTGTTGTTTTTGGATGGAATGTCCTATAAATATCAATTAAGTCCATCTTGTTTAATGTATCATTTAAACCTCGTGTTTCCTTATTTATTTTCATTTTGGATGATCTGTCCATTGGTGAAAGTGGGGTGTTAAAGTCCCCTACTATGAATGTGTTACTGTCGATTTCCCCTTTTATGGCTGTTAGTATTTGCCTTATGTATTGAGGTGCTCCTATGTTGGGTGCATAAATATTTACAATTGTTATATCTTCTTCTTGGATTGATTCCTTGATCATTATGTAGTTTCCTTCTTTTTCTCTTGTAATAGTCTTTATTTTAAAGTCTATTTTGTCTGATATGAGAATTGCTACTCCAGCTTTCTTCTGATTTCCATTTGCATGAAGTATCTTTTTCCATCCCCTTACTTTCAGTCTGTATGTGTCTCTAGGTGTGAAGTGGGTCTCTTGTAGACAGCATATATATGGGTCTTGTTTGTATCCATTCAGCCAATCTGTGTCTTTTGGTGGGAGCATTTAGTCCATTTACATTTAAGGTAATTATCGATATGTATGTTCCTATTCCCATTTTCTAAATTGTTTTGGGTTCGTTAATGTAGGTCTTTTCCTTCTCTTGGGTTTCTTGCCTAGAGAAATTCCTTTAGCATTTGTTGTAATGCTGGTTTTGTGGTGCTGAACTCTCTCAGCTTTTGCTTGTCTGTAAAGGTTGTAATTTCTCCATTAAATCTGAATGAGATCCTTGCTGGGTAGAGTAATCTTGGTTGCAGGTTTTTCTCTTTCATCACTTTCAGTATGTCCTGCCACTCCCTTCTGGCTTGCAGAGTTTCTGCTGAAAGATCAGCTGTTAACCTTATGGGGATTCCCTTGTGTGTTATTTGTTGTTTTTCCCTTGCTGCTTTTAATATGCTTTCTTTGTATTTAATTTTTGACAGTTTGATTAATATGTGTCTTGGCGTATTTCTCCTTGTATTTATTCTTTATGGGACTTTCTGTGCTTCCTGGACTTGATTAACTATTTCCTTTCCCATATTAGGGAAGTTTTCAACTATAATCTCTTCAAATATTTTCTCAGTCCCTTTCTTTTTCTCTTCTTCTTCTGCAACCCCTATAATTCGAATGTTGGTGCGTTTAATGTTGTCCCAGAGGTCTCTGAGACTGTCCTCAGTTCTTTTCATTCTTTTTTCTTTATTCTGCTCTGCAGTAGTTATTTCCACTATTTTATCTTCCAGGTCACTTATCTGTTCTTCTGTCTCAGTTATTCTGCTATTGATCCCATCTAGAGTATTTTTCATTTCATTTATTGTGTTGTTCATTGTTGTTTATTTCATCTTTAGTTCTTCCAGGTCCTTGTTAAATGTTTCTTGCATTTTGTCTAATGTATTTCCAAGATTTTGGATCATCTTTACTATCATTATTCTGAATTCTTTTTCAGGTAGACTGCCTATTTCCTCTTCGTTTGTTAGGTCTGGTAGGTTTTTATCTTGCTCCTTCATCTGCTGTGTGTTTTTTTGTCTTCTCGTTTTGCTTATCTGTGTTTGGGGTCTCCTTTTTGCAGGCTGCAGGTTCGTAGTTCCCATTGTTGTTGATGTCTGTCCCCAGTGGCTAATGCTCGTGTTGAGATGGAGATCTCTGGGAGATTTTCGCCTCTTGATATTATGTGGAGCTGGGAGGTCTCTTGTTGACCAGTGTCCTGAAGTTGGGTCTCCCACCTCAGAGGCACAGCACTGACTCCTGGCTGCAGCACCAAGAGCCTTTCATCCACACAGCTCAGAATAAAAGTAGAAAAAGTAGAGAGAAGGAATTAGTAGAAGAAGGAAGGAAGGAAGATAGGAAGGAAGAATGAAAGAAGGAAAGAAAGAAAGAAAGGGGGGGGAGGGAAGGAGGGACGGTGGGAGGAAGGAAGGACGGAGGGAAGGAAGGAAAAAGGAAAGAAGATAAAGTAAAATATAATAAAGTTATTAAATTAAAAAATATTAAGAAAAAAAAATTAAGAAAAAAAATTAAAAACAAAAATGGATAGAACCTTAGGACAAATGGTGGAAGCAAAGCTGTATAGACAAAATCTCACACAGAAGTGTACACATACACACTCATAAAAAGAGGAAAAGTTTTCTAAAAAATCACAAATCTTGCTCTCAAATTCCACCTCCTCAATTTTGGGATGATTCGTTGTCTGAGGGAGGGAAGGAAGGAAGGAAGGAAAGAAAGAAAGAAAGAAAGATAAAGTAATATAAAGTTATTAAAATTAATTATTAAGAAAAAAGTTTAAAAAAACGGATGGATAGAACCCTAGGACAAATGGTGGAAGCAAAGCTATACAGACAAAATCTCACACAGAAGCATACACATACACACTCACAAAAAGACGAAAAGGGGGAAAAAATCATAAATCTTGCTCTCAAAGTCCACCTCCTCAATTTGGGGTGATTCGTTGTCTATTCAGGTGTTCCACAGATGCAGGGTACATCAAGTTGATTGTGGAGGTTTAATCCACTGCTTCTGAGGCTGCTGGGAGAGATTCCCCTTTCACTTCTTTGTTCTCACAGCTCCCAGGGGCTCAGCTTTAGATTTGGTCCCACCTCTGCGTGTAGGTCACTGGAGGGCGTCTGTTTTTCACCGAGACAGGACAGGGTTAAAGGAGCCGCTGATTCGGGGGATCTGGCTCACTCAGGCCGGGGGGAGGGAGGGGCGCGGAGTGCGGGTCGAGCCTGCGGCGGCAGAGGCCGGCATGACGTTGCACCAGCCCGAGGCCCGCCTTGAGTTCTCCCGGGGAAGTTATCCCTGGATCCCGGGAACCTGGCTGTGGCGGGCTGCACAGGCTTCCCGGAAGAGGGTTGTGGATAGTGACCTGTGCTCACACACAGGCCCCTTGGTCGCGGCAGCAGCAGCCTTAGCGTCTCCTGCCCATCTCTGGGGTCCGCCGCGGCTCGCGCCCGTCTCTGGAGTTCCTTTAAGCAGAGCTCTTAATCCCCTCTCCTCGCACACCAGGAAACAAAGAGGGAAGAAAAAGTCTTTTGCCTCTTCGGCACCTCCAGACCTTTTCCCTGCCTCCCTCCCGGCTAGCCGTGGTGCACTAACCCCTTCAGGCTGTGTTTACGCCGACAATCCCAGTCCTCTCCCTGCGCTCTGATCAAAGCCCAAGCCTCAGCTCTCAGCCCCGCCCACCCCGGCGGGTGAGCAGACAAGCCTCTCGGGCTGGTGAGTGCCGGTCGGCACCGATCCTCTGTGCGGCAGTCTCCCCGCTTTGCCCTCTGCACCCTGCTGCTGTGCTCTCCTCCGTGGCCCCGAAGCTCCGCTCTCCGCCACCCGCAGTCTCCGCCCGCGAAGGGGCTTCCCAGTGTGGAAACCTTTCCTCCTTTACAGCTCCCTCCCACTGGTGCCGGTCCCGTCCCTATTCCCTTGTCTCTGTTCTTTTTTTTTTCCTTTTGCCCTACCCAGGTATGTGGGGAGTTTCTTGCCTTTTTTCCGGAGGTGTGAGGTCATCTGCCAGCATTCAGTAGGTGTTCTGTGGGAGTTGTTCTACGTGTAGATGCATTTCTGGTGTATCTGTGGGGAGGAAGGTGATCTCCGCGTCTTAACTCTTCCGCCATCTTCTCCTCCTAGATGATTTATTGATTCATAAATTATATTTGAGCC
Source organism: Phocoena sinus (assembly GCF_008692025.1). Lineage (NCBI taxonomy): Eukaryota > Metazoa > Chordata > Mammalia > Artiodactyla > Phocoenidae > Phocoena > Phocoena sinus. Next base: position 45,777,224 of record NC_045779.1, read on the forward strand.
AGGCACCATTCTAAGCACTGGGTTTAAAAGAAGTAAACAAGGATAGTTACTGATGGTCTCTGCTCTTGAGGTCACTGGATAAGTTAGACAACAAGCCAGTGAACTAGTTTCAGATAATGCATGGACCAAGAATGGTGGGAATTGCACCTGTGCCTCTGAAGCTTTAAAGGTAAAGTCATAGCTGTAGGAAAGCAATGGCTAGGAGTTCTTTGTTATTCTCATGAGCTTTCAGAAGTCTAAGGCATTGTGGTAGCGGAAAAGTGCACAATGACAAAAATTGTATGAAAATCTTGGTTCTCCTCCTTCACTTTCCCAAATCACTTAAACCTTCAGCTGCTGTACCTTGAAATAATATTAGTAAGTTTTTGCCTCCCTTATTTAATGTTCCAAGATAGTTCTGCTAAAATTTTATTTAAAAATTAATAGAATCTGTTTTACAATCTTTAAGATGCTTCCAGAAAGTTCGTATGATCAAGAAAACTTACATACCTATCCAAGACAAGCTTTTCTCTATCTTGCTTTACTACCTCACTAATTGTAAATAATACAGTAGTTCCTTATCTATTAGAAGCCTTTAAGGAATAAATTATTTCTTTCATTCAACACATATATGAGTGCTTACTTTGTTCCAGGCCCTGTATTTCAGGTTACAGAATTTCATTTGACATCCTAAACCTTACCAACTTTGTATCTTTTAAAACAAAATGCATGCTTCTCTGCCTTTTTCCAGTGTATACAGACATTTTTAGTGAAATGAATAGTTATCCTGAGCTGAAGTATTGATAAATGTTAGTCTTGGGTGCTGTTTTTGAATTGGATGGGTCTCCTGCCATGTCATCTGTGTAGCAGATACATTGTTTGCAGTATTCAGATTTTCAGACCTGGTACTACCAAATGTTTCTACATTAAATGGCTCCATTCTACTTTTTGAATGTTTGCTAGCTTCCTTGATCCTAATTTGCCATTTCTAATCTGTCGTGAAGCAGAAACCCAATGATCAAACATTCTAGGAATCAAAGCCTCTGCTTTCATTATTGTACTTAGATTTTGGTGCCTGTTTTTTGACACAGCTGTTATCACTATTTTTACTCACTCTTCCCCACCCCAATCCATTTCTTGGTAATTGAGAGGATTCTTATGGTTTTTAGGTGGGCAGAGTTCTTGATGAAACATAACACAAATATAGGTATTTGTTATTTAAAGGTACTAAATAAATGTGTAAAAAATGATCACATAAGCCTTCCATTTCTATAAGCAGTAAACAGTACCTTATGATTTCATTACACAATCTGAAAATTTTTACCTGAGAGCTTGACACTTTGTTTACAAAGTTACTTTCCTAGGGCTAATTCGTAATACTCAAATGTAATCAGAACTATGCCATAATTTTGCAATAGACAGTGCATTTAATCTTCATAAAGTCAAATTTCATCTTCCCCTTGAAGAAAGCATTTCAAACAGAAATACACAGCCTGCTCTTTTTCCCGAAGAGTTCCTGCATGTACCTACATGCACTACGTAAAAATACAAACTATTGATTCGAAGAATCCACTTCAGCAACTAGAAATAATCAAAAATACATTCTGAAAAAGATTCAGAAAATTATTTTACCCATGAAAGACATTTACTATTTTAGAGAAAGCAGCTCGTTTCAACTCATGAGAAAACTTGCAAACAAGAAATTAGTTTTTCATTATGTATGGTGCTTTTCATTTTTTAAGACTTAAAAGTAGGTACCATGGTTGATTTTAGAAAATTCACAGATCTTCAGAGTTCTTATTATCCTCAGGGGAAGTTACTAAAAGACAAAAGTTTTTCTTAGAAATCTTTAGCAAAAACTATATGAATCACTCTGCCTTTTCATAAATCAGCCAGACTCTCATTGGAGTATTTCATTATTCTATGACTGATACTGTGATTTATAATAAGCAGTACATATTTGGTCTTTATCCCTGTTTCTGGTGCAGAGCTCCCCAAACCCTCAGAATTTTCTAAGTGATGAGAACAATGTTGCTTTTGTTATGTTAATGAGGTGACTTTTGGACCACTCATAAGGATGGGGGCTGGTTGCCAGGGGAACCAACCTTGACTGGGTTGGAACTTTCAGTCCCACCCCTGACCTCTATGCAGGGAGAGGGACTGGAGGTTGAATCAATCACCAGTGGTCAATGATTTAATCAATCATACCTGTGACATGAGGCCTCCATAAAAACCCAGATAGGCAGGGTTCAGAGAGCTTCAGCGTTGGTGAACACGTGGAGATGTGGGGAGAGGACATGGAAGCTCCACGCCCTTTCCCCATGCTTTGCCCAGTGTTTATCTTCCATCTGGCTGTTCCTGAGTTACATCCTTTTATAATAAACCAGTGACCTAATAAGTAAAATGTTCGAGTTCTGTGAGCCGCTTCAGCAAATTAATCAAACCCAAGGAGAGTCATGGGAACCTCTGATTTATATAGCCAGTCAGAAGTATAGTTAACAACTTGGGCTTGCAATTGGCTTCTTAAGTGGAGGGCGGGTCTTGTGGGACTGAGCCCTTTACCTGTGGAATCTGATGGTATCTCCAGGTAGATAGTGTCAGAATTGAGTTGAACTGTGCATTGCTTGGTGGTATGGGGGAACCTCCCTCCATACACACACCCCTACATACTGGAATTGGGTGCTCAGGACCTTTAATAACCAACTCAATTATAATCGTATCTTCCACAAAATAGTGTAGCCCAATGTTCAGGAATGCAAGCTCCAGGATGCCTGGAGACATCTCACTTCAGCACTTACCAGCTGTGTAACCTTGAGCAAAAGTTTTAATGTGTCGAGTTTCCTATCTGTGAGGATGGTAATAGTGCCTATCTCAGGATAAAATGAAATACAGTAAAGCACTTAACAAACTGCCTAACACATAGTAAATAATAAAATTAAGAGAAACTTCATGTTTGCAGTGATAACAATCCAGTAATTTTTTTTGAATCTCAGGAGGTAACAGAAGATTCTTTGCTTATATTTAATCCAAGGTATTTTGAAATAAGTAAACACGTCACATTTAAAATACATTTCTACATTAATCAAATGATGTTTAGAGAAGAATTAATCTCTATGTTCTTACCTACCTACTTAGGTTAATGTAAACATTGAAAATATTTTCAATCACTACCCAGGCACAGGAGGAAGAACCTAATCCAGGAGCAGATGATTAACAGAATTACCTTCCCATAGGTTTTAAGAAGGAAAGGTTTGGCTCTGGGGCGTTTACCAAGAGGGGGCTTTATATTCATGAAAAAAAGGAATGCTCTTTGGGCAGTGTTTCAGAAATCACCTGGGATGCTGTTAAGAATAAAGATTTCTGTTCTCTACTTATGAGTTACTGAATCAGAATGTGATTGAGAGGATGAGCAAAGCTTAGGAATCTCTATTAACAAGCACAAGAGAATCACATTCAGAAGCATAAGTACTGCCTCTAGGGAAGATCTCAGCTTGAGTTTAGACCTAGATATTGCTGACTACCTCTAAACACACAAAAATAATATATTTAAGAGAGAAATCGTATCTTGAGGGGCAAGTACTAAATAGTGAAATTATGCTATTTAAAAATCAAGTATGCCCCAGGAAGCCATTTATACTGGGTAGTCTTGATATTCAGATAATTCAGGGGAAAGAAATAAAAGTAGCAAAACTTTGAAAACCTTCAGTAAAGTTCATTCTTGGTCTTCTATTCCTAAATTTGTTTTCAAGTCCATTAGATTTAATCACTAAACAAGACCAAAAGAGAACTTTATTTTACATGACTTTATTTTACATTTAGAACCATTTTATGCTTTACTTTAAAAAAAAAAACCTCTGCTTTTAATATTTCTAAAAGCATTTTAACCAAAATTTTGATTTAGGAAGACTTTAAGACATTGTGCATTATTTTAAATACTTTCATTCTTTCAATAACTATTAAAAATAAGTTCACAATTAGGGTTTCAAATGTCCTAATCATATCTAGTTTGTTTTCATTTAATATTTTATCAATTCCGTCATGTGCATACAGTTTTTCTCTCTTTCAGACACATCGATGAAAATCAGCTCTTACTCTAATTACTATTTCATTTATTCAGAAATAGCATTTAGACATAAAAACCAATGTCTCATTTTGTAAAGTAACCTTTGGTTAATTTACACATCTCATACATCTTACGTTGTGTATGTTTTAAGTAATATAATGAATTTTACTACTGTCACTTTAGTTTTTAATATTTATTGTGTCAGCAGGGCTGAAAATATCACATGGTTCAGTCTTCTGAAGGAAGTTATATATATATATAACATATATATATATATATATATATATATATATAAAAAATAAAGCATAGTGCCTTTGAACGTGAAAAACATCCCAAAGGCCAGGAGTCCTATAAAGGAGATGAAAAGTAGGAAAGACTCCAGAGAATTTCTCTCCTCATTTTCAATATGTAAAGTGACTGGTTTAAGTCACTTTATTGAAGACATGGTGAAGAAAACAGTGTTCCTTATTATGCCATTGAATAAAGCTACTAAAACCACAAGAATTCAGAGATAATGGTCCTAAGCTACATAATTAATACCTCTCACTTAGTTATCAAATATAAGTGAAGTAACTTCCTATGCCAAGTAAGGCTCACTTTACTTCCCCCCATTTGTAAAAAGAAAAAGTGGCCTGGCCAGTGCCATTCAGGATTCTCTGCTAACTGTAAAATGTGGACTGATTTTCTTCTGTTTCTTATAGTCCATGTGTACATTCAGTTCTTTAAATCAAAATTTTTATGCACATAACCGTGTCAGTATATTGTCCTTAGTTTAAAAATGTACAACTACATAAATAAAAACTGTTTCTTCAGTATTACTTGACATTTCTTCTGTAATTTCTTTATTTAAAAAAGTAAATGTAACAAGATACTTAAAAAAGGCTAGATACAAAAGTAGTTAAGCTGCTCACGAACATTTAAAATTTTCCAAAATTTATCTTCAATAATCATGATCTTATAAAACATTTTACAGTTATCAGAAAGTGCCCAGGCTGAGTTTACATAACTGAAATGCCTTAGTACAAATGTCTAGTTAGAACTGAAGTGCAGTACACCTGACTTGACTGCTCATTGAAATAGGGATACAAAGGAAAAAAGTTGATTGTGATAAAGTATTGTGCATTGGCCCCCATCATATGTACAAAAAAGTGCCCTCACTCAAATGAACAAATTACATGCAAAATATTAGTGATATCATTTAATATCCTAGAGCTCAATGCAGTCAAACCGCAATAAAAGTGGTTTTTATAGGTAAAAGTGATTTCATCTCTAAGATCTGAATGTTCAGAACTTTTTTTTTTTTACAAGTTCCATATACATGATACACAATTGCAGCCAACCACAAATTAAACACCATAAAAAAAGTTAAAATGAAAACACAGAACATACTTAATTTTTTATTTTGAAATTCCCTATTCCCTCTATACAAGAACCTTTGCTGAAACACTTTCCACAAAGGCAGCAGTGAATTTTCAGAACATTTTACATTTTTTCCCCTCAGCAAAAAGATAAATCACAGTGTAAATTATGTTGTTCTGCTGTCATCTTTGGCTGGGGTTAGACCCAGAAGTTGCTGACTAGCAAACCATTACAGTGAAATGTTGCTAGTGCTCCTCAGGCCTTTAAGCTACAAACTCAGCAAGGAATGTTTGCATTTAATCTCTTTAAGGTACCACCACAGGGTGTGACAGCATTAACTTTCATAAACTTTTATAGACAAATGGAAAAAAATCTACAAAATAAGCTAGTAATATTACACAGCAGTACACACTTTTTATACTCTACACAAAACCAAAATTCTTGGTCTTAATGGCGAGTAGCAATTTCTGTTTGAGAATCTGCTTAGAGGAATAGAGTGGGACGTAAAGTCGAGAAATGCAAGTATTTGCAGTAGGAAGATGTTGGTCATCTGGTGGTCTTATTGTGATGGAGGGCATAGGCTGAAATCCTTCTTCACTGGCTGGTAATGATGGACTTGATGTCCAAAAGTAAACCTAAACAGGAGTATAATAATTACAAGTTTGGCTTTTAAAAGATTAACATTCAACCCTTAACTCTGGCAATATATACATAGAGCCCCATTCTTGTGTTAAAACCTACTTTTATTATTTTGAACTGGGTTTTACATTTATTTCTTGTATTAAAAAGGAAAGGTTCAGGGTCAGAAGAGAAAAAAATGTCAGGTATGTAGAAAAGTGACTATGTTTCATTGCCTCAGTTTCTCATCTGTAACATGAGGCTATTGGACTAAATGCTCTCTAAGGGCCTTTCCAGTTGCTAAGTTCCACAGAGTATCCCTTAGTGAGAATAAGGTACAAGGTCTCCAAAAAAGGTTCAAGATTCACAGAGGTTATCTAAGTTATTTTGTATTTTATCTACTAACAAAACAACCCAGGGGCTTCCCTGGTGGCACAGTGGTTGAGAGTCCGCCTGCCGATGCAGGGGACATGGGTTCGTGCCCTGGTCTGGGAAGATCCCACATGCCGCGGAGCGGCTGGGCCCATGAGCCACGGCCGCTGAGCCTGCGCTCCGCCACGGGAGAGGCCACAGCAGTGAGAGGCCCACATACCGCAAAAAAAAAACAAAAAAAAAAACCCCAGTATTTTCAGTGGTCCATTGTGATACATAATTTTATGATAGTAATTAAGTGTTCGACAGCATCTACTGTACATCAAAATCCATGCAATAAGCCATGTTAACATATCTGGGGTTTTTTTTAGATTTCTTTTTTTTGGTGGTGGTGGGGGATGTGGACCATTTTTAAAGTCTTTATTGAATTTGTTACATTATTGCTTCTGCTTTATGTTTTGGTTTTTTGGCCCCGAGGTATGTGGGATCTTAGCTCCCCGACCAGGGATCGAATCCGCACCCCGCACACTGGAAGGCAAAATCTTAACCACTGGACTGCCAGGGAAGTCCCAACATTGAGTTTTAAAATGCATCTAATTTGTGTAATATACCATAAATTACTTTTTCTTTAAATATAACCAAAGATATACTTTCCTGAAATATTTTCATTAATACATACCATTCCTCACTGACAGAGAGTGCCTATCTCTTAAGGTAAAGCTTTTAAAATCTTGCATTTATAGTGTACAACTAAACAGGCAAAATATATTCATTATCCCAGAATGACTAGGAAACCTAAACTATTTCCTGAAGCATAGTTTTGTGAGAAATCTCATCTAGAATTCTATAGAAGGAGGCAGGAAAAACAACCTCTGTGTCAGGGTCTCCAAAATCTTCAAAGAACTATAAAAGAGCTGGAAGGTACTGTAGAGGTAAAGCTGGCCCAATCTACTCATCTTAAAAAACAAACTTAAAGTGTTTCTCCAAGGATAAATATGATTAACCAGACAGATGACTACATCGCTGGACCTCCAAGAAGTTAGTTAGAGGAAGAGAAATAAATACCAGAGGACTTCTCAGAACTTTTACTAGTGACCTGTGACTCTCCAAGAGGGAAATAAACTATATAGTCTTACCCCACAATCCTGGGACTAATAATTCAAGGGAAAACAGTTTAGGAAACGCTGTTATATCCTGTCCTTGAGACACATAAGGAAAAACCCAACAATATGTGAAGGATAACCTCCCAAAAGGGGAAGGGGAAGAGGAGGAGGTAAAAGACACCTTGGTATAACAGGAGTTTAAAGAGTAAAGCTCACAAATTAAAGCTACTGCTAAGACATTTTGAGGCCCCTACAGAGGGAAATTCTCTCTCATAAAAGACTGAATAGTTAACAGCTTTCTCTTCCAGTAGAAGGCAGAAATGCAGTGAGACTTAACTTGACCGACTGCACTGAGGATGTATTGGTTTTGCTCTGAATCCAAAGATTGACTCAAGAACCCTAATACGTTATCAGGTACTCCTAAAGCCAACAGGGACAGATACGGTATTAGCATTAGTAGGGACTTTGGGGTTGGTCCACAAGATCAGGAAAGTCAAAGTACATGGAATTATATGGAATCAACCTAGGGAGCAACCTAGGAAACTACCATATGGCTAAGCCAAGAACAAAACCCAGCTGACAGCTAGGACTGCTGGACAACCTGTCTTGCTATAGTGGAGAAATACTGGAAGGCTCTTGGGGCCATGTCAAGATGAAGGAATGCTAAATGCACGACCCCTTCCCCACAAAAAAAAATAAGTTACTGCCTGAATTACAGGTAAATTGGAAACAGCAAGTTTTGTGCTTTCATGCACAAGTAACTTATTTCTCCCTCTCAAATGAAACTGGGGGATATATCTAGAAATTGGATCATTTTTAAACATTCCATAAGAGGTCTGGTTTAGAATATTGAGAACTAAGGCTGCATCAACAGGGGAAATGTCACAGGGAACTATGAGGAATATGAATAGAAAGGATCTCGTGAGATTTTCTGGGTAAGGAATGTCCCTCAAATTTCTACAGGAAAGTCTAGACTGCCTTTCAAGGTTAATGGACAGGTTGACTTGGATATACTCAAGGTTGGACATAGGTTCCACAGACTTGACAGACTTTTCAATATAATCAAAGTTTATATCATCTAATTTATGATTCTAAGTTAATAATAAGTAGTAAGATTAAAATCAGAGATGTAGTACTCATAATTAAGCTATTCTATTCATAGTATACAGAGCAATTAAGATACTATTCAAAAATTTTGCAAAGATTTGCTAGGCAAAAAGATTAAGGATGTACAAAAGAGGCAAAAAGATTAAGGATGTACAATATAAGCACTACAGGGGAAAAAACATGTCTCAACAATAAGCTGGTATTATCTTCTGGGACTAAGGATGGCATTTTAATAGCTAAGATGTATTTCACTCTGCTTACAGTTTTACTCATACTTCTGTTCTAGAGTAGAGAAACAAAACTGCCTTTTATTTCTGACCTTCAATAATTTTCTTAGCCAAAATTAAAATGACCAACCATTACAAATTGAAAACAAAATGCCGTCATACATAGTATTTAAGGTTTTTACGTTTTCTTCTACAAATCTTGTGAAACTTAACTTACAAGATCTTGTCGTTCTGTCATGCTCATCTTCTCTACAATTGACCAGAACCAACGCTTGAACTGCAAGAGCTTCTCAGCATTTTCTCCTACAAATGAATATAAATTCAATAAATATACTATATCAGTTGTAAAGCAATTATACTCCAATAAAGATGTTAAAAATATATACTATAACAGTTGTATTTTTAGAATATTACTTCTTATAAAAGCAGGTATAAAATTAAAATGGGGGGGCACTAACCCTAACAGAGGAAGTTAGGACCACTTACATAATGTGAAACCTCTAGAGTTCATTAATCAATCCTAATGACCAAGATGACCAAGACAAGAAAAATGAACCACCAGCCTCAAAAATCACATGACTTTAATTCCACCTGTAAGTCATGAGTTTTCTTATGATCTTAAACCAGTGCTTCTCAAAGTTTAATGAGTTCACAAATCCCTTGGATAGAGATCTTTTTAAAATGCAGACTCTCATTCACTAGGTATGGGGCAAGAAAGGGGAAAGGAACCAGAGATTCTGCATTTCTAAAAAGCTTCAAGATGATGCTGATGCTGATGATCTGAGGATCATACTTGGGAGTGTCTTTAGGTATTTTTTTCCCACTTCTAGGTTTCTGGTTTGTAAATAAGCCAAGTTCTTATCTCACAAGTATTGAAAATTATATTAATAAGTGGCACAAAAACTACTACACAATGATCTATACGTTGCCAAGCATGAGGGAAAAACAAGAAAATTTATCCAAATTTAACTTACTATAATTTGGCTGAAGCTGTTTGCAAAGTATGAAAAGTAAAGGGGAAAAAACTGGTATCTTCATGTATGCAATAATCTTGTACTAGAGTTATAATAGTCCTCTCAGGAATTTCTTGGAGCTTCCAGTGTTTTATTGTGTAGTCACAGCTAAAAAGTCTATTCCTAGAATACGGGACTTGAAAAGGAAGGGTTGCAACAAATCAAGCACTAAAGATGAATGTTACTCTAAGATTATCACTACCTCTTGTTATTCTTTCTAGATTCTCCATGTGTTTGTGTGCTCTGATGTCTTTCTAAGTGTGCTTTGGATCCGGTTCTACAAAGCAAACATCATGTAGTCAAATTCTTTAATTAGAGTTTAAGGAACATGAATAGGGAAAGGCCAACAGAACTGTCACATGGATTATTTTTTAATTATTAATAGTATATAAAAGTCCTTTTCACACAGTTGCTCACCAGGAATTTTTACTTGTATCATACTAAACCATGCATTTGTTAAAACCTAGAAAAATTAAACAATAAAAGAATTAAGAATGACCTAATACTATCATAGTTCAAACATATCTTAAAATATATATATAAAAACACCTGAGTAATACAGCATTTCCTAAGCTCCTGTAAATATGTAAGAACCAGAAACTCAGAAAACCGACCAAATTATCTATGTAGTTTATTCCTTAAATAAACATTAAAAAAATTTCATACCTGATTCATCATTGAAAGAGGTGAAACTGATCAGCATTTGCACATTAACTTCACCACAGCCATTTACCAAAAGCCTAAAATCTTCTGCTGTCAAGTCTTCTAATGAATTTTTTGGAAGCACATCCAGCAGACCTTTCCTCATTGCCTAGAGGATTTCAAAAATAACCTGTTTATTACTATCAGTACTTTATTTTCTACATAGCATTTATTATTGTTAAAGTCCAACATCTAATTTTAGCAGCCTAAGAATATTAAATAATTCTAAATAATACTAAAAAATTAAGTTCTATGTTCTGAGTTTCTTATTAACAGATTCAAAAGAGTGGCAGAGGGAAAAAAGGGCTACAGGTTCAAAAGTGATACATATCAGGAGTTAACAAAAATAATTTTTTAAATTATGTTAATAGCAAACAGGCTAGTCATTAAGAATAGCTTCAATCTGTCAAATGTGCTATCCTGTCAACATCCTAGGAAGAGTATGATAATGACAAAAACAAACATCCCTGACACAAACCCAAAATCTAGAAGCTTACTGAGAAGTTACCATGTGCCAAGAACTGTTCTAAGCACCTTACATATTCATTTAATCCTATCCTCATTTTGCAGAGGAGGGAACCAAGGCACAAAATAGTTAAGTAGTTTGCTAATGTCATACAGCTAGAGGGGGCTGCAGCCATGATTTGAACCCTGACAGTATGATTCCAGAGCCCACACAATTATTCCCAGCACAGGGATCAGAAACACTTCATAAACATTCTTCAATTAGGAGAAAGAGCAGGCCTGATGTTGCTCTTTAGAAGAGCCTGATTGGAGGAATGGTCCTTGGTTTTTAGAATTTTCCTTACATTACTAACTGATGTGGCTATTTTGAATGCCTGGGACAATAAACCCTGCTGTACCAGCTTGCCTAGATTATTTGTGCAAAGAAGGTGATTTATGATGAACATGTGTTTTTCCTCTGAGGGTCTGAACTGCTTACAGGACTGGCCTTCAATAAAAACCCTGGGCACTGTGACTCTTCAGCAGGCTTCCCTAAACACAAACACTGCACATGCATTGCTGTAATTCACTGCTGGAGGAAGACGTATGTTCTTTGTGACAACTCATGCCCCCAGAGAGAGAACTTTGGAGCCTGTATCTGGATTCCTCCAGACTCTGTCTGATGTACTTTTTTCCCCCTGTGAGAGTCCTTTTGCTATAATAAACCATACCGATGAGTACAACTGCCTCCAAGTCCTAGGAGTCCTTCTAGTGAGTCACCAGAGGTATGGGTGGTTGCAGGACCCCCAAAACAGTAGTCATTTCAGTCCCACAAAGCATCCTTATCAAATCTACTTTCAGATGATTACATGGTTTTTCCAAGTAGTTTTACCCAAAAGAAAGGTCTGGATTCATGTGTAATTTACATTTTTTGTAAATTCATTTTGGTTTAAAATTTTTGACCTTTTATAAGCAAGCTGAATACACTGTAAGCTAGTTTAAAACACAGAAGACACACATAGCCTCATCAGATCAAGTAACATTTTCCAGAAAACACTTACATGTAATGGCTGTTCCGCAACTACCAACATTCTGTGTTCAGCATACTTCCGCACATACTCATACACGTTCTGAGGAGTGACTGGTATATTTACACCATTAGGAATAAGTTCCACCTGTGAAAAATTTAGCAGTGCTGTTTAAAAGCAATTTTGTCAAAGCAGTAATAAGTTCACAGTTCATAAAACAATTTCCTAAAAATTTTAAATCTAAAGACAATTCTGTATCTGACAAGTATCTAAGGGATGCAAACATTCTAGGCCTAAGTAACTATAAACTCTTAGACCTCTCAGTCTGTCTCACTAACTCTCCATCCATTCATCTCTTTCTCTCCATCTCCTACTGTGTCTTTTCTCTGTGTGTGTGTGTGTGTGTCTCTTTCTTGGTCCCTATTTATCTAAATTGTTTTTCTATATGTCAAGCACAACAGACTAACCAAATTCTCCTGCCAGAATCAGAAAACCACACATGTGCTTTACCTGTCCTCCACCCTCTTCTTTACACAGGTCAATTGCAAATGCCAAATCCATCGCTGAGAAAACAGCATCAGCATCTGAACTCTGAGAAGCAAGTATTAGTTGCCGCAAACTCTCATACATCACAGGGTCAAAAAAAGCAAAATCATGCCAATTGACCTAAGAAAGTAATCATATGAAAATCGATTATGCAAGAAACATCTTAACTGAATTCATTAGTAAGCTGAAATCTATGATAAAGAATTTTATCTAATTTGAAGATTATTCTTTATCAGCTTATCTTCCACTAAATATAACTGATCTAAAGAGGTAAAATTTTAATAAGTCTTTGGCTCTGATAAATACATTTAATTTTCAAAGCATGAAAAATATGCATTTTAAAAAAATTTAAAACCAGGAGTATACTGGTTTTTTTTTTTAAGTTGTAAAGTAATTTATTTGTAGAAACCAGCACTAATTATTGCAAAGTGATTATGCCGAGCAACTGGTCCTAAGCTAAATACACATCCTGTTTAGCCTTGACAATAATCATAAAATACAGATTATTAATTCCAGATGATAAATCTGATGTCAGAGGAATCCAGTAACTTGCTGAAGGTCACATCATTGGGTTAAACTTGAGTCTATTTGATTCCTTAATCTTTTCCATAAACCCTGTTAAAGGCTCAACATTTCTATGTTGCTGAGCTTTAAGTCCAGTTCTTTCTCTGCACAAGAACATTTTAGCTGGAACACTTTAAGAAGTCAATAGAGTCAGAGTTTAAAAAGAAAAAAAAAGAAGAGGAAAAAATATGTATCATAGTATGATATGCTGTAATAATAGAAAATAATATTCACCAATGGGTTTGAGTAAAGAAAGTTAAGACCCCAGCTTTAACAATGCTAATCATATCCAATGTGTGTTGTGCATCACTAGAAGAGACTGTAAAGTATTTTGTTGTTTTGTGATTATAATTAGTATTATGCATTAATTTAAAGGATGTCGTTTCTCTCCCCCAACCCCCTGTCGTAAAGGAATGTACCAGCTGTCAAACTATCAAAACACATAAGGAAAATAACCTAATTCTGTCACCCAGAGATAATTATCAAGCATACTATGCTATATTTTCTTACATCTTTTTGTCCCTCTAGCCACCTACATCTTGTGTATATTTTTGAAACTGGGAATGCTCTTTTCAATACAATACTACTTCTATTGCCACTACTTGCTAGAACTTACTGAGCACTATGTGCCAGGCGCTATACTGTTTTCTTTACCATTTTATAAATGGGGAAATATGCCATAAATGTCAAGGGATTTGTCTGCAACAGGATCCAGGTCTGTCAAACCCTCCAAACCCACCTGTGTGTCACCCATTCTTCTATGCTCTCTCCTCCATGTATTCAGATTTTCCCCATGCCATTAAATGTTTGAAAATGATTTATAATGGCTATAATGCTTTAAAATTTAACACTAATTTAATGCTATATATATAATTATTTTATGAAACAAATTTTTTGCAATGTAAAAGCAGTTAGGTTCATTAAAATCACTTACTTTCCTACCAAGCAACACTTTAATCACATGTCTATTCAATGTGATAGGACATAGTTCATTCTGTAACAGACACAGTCCAAGAATCCTAAAAATAAAAAACAAGCAAATAGTATTTAAATTCAAAAATAACTCCAGAACACATAACGCCCCACACATATATAATATACATAAAATATGTTGAGAAATTTTTATAGTAGAACATATACACATTTTACAAACTAATATATTTTAGAAAGTCTCATAAACTGAAATTAAAAAAAAAATTCAAATACAAGATTATTTTACCTGCCAATGTTTCTGAAACAATTCAACCTTGCTTCTGTGTTTTTGCCAGGCCTTGGAGTATAAAATCCTCTTTTTCCAGGTTGGTAAAACAAAGGGGCATTGTCATCACCATCATCTGTGTCATCTAAATCCATATCTACTACACTTCGACTAGAACCATGACGCTTTCTGTTTTCCTAATAATAGAGTATCAGAGATTAAGACCCAAGATTGATTTTATTTGTTTATATTTTAGTATATGTGTCTACAAGAAAAGGATTATTTTTTATTAAAAAATGCCATTATAACTCACTCTCTTTAAAATTAACAATAATAATAATCCAGATACCCCCTCCAAAAAAAATAACAGTAATATTTTTGACATTACCCAAGATTGATTTTTAACAGCAAAACATACGAACTGGTTCGCTAAGTACTTAAATGTAAAGTTTGATAGGTAAAGCCACATTCATATTTAAATGTAAATAAACTTTAACTCATTCTTTCAGAATTGTGATATACAAAGCTTGTGCCTGTTAACTTCTCTATCCATTTAAGTAAAACTATTTAATGAAAATCTGGTAGCTTCTTTCACCTTGATTCCTTAAATATATTTTCCTTGGATATAGAATTCTGGATCGACAATTCTAAAAGCACTTTAAGGATGATGCTCTCTGTTGTCTTCTGGCCTTCACAGTTTCTGATAAGAAATCCACTGCCTTTCAAATCACTGTTTATCTATATGTAAGGCACTATTCTTTGCTTCCTTATTAGTTTTACAGCAGCTTGATGATGTATCTAGACACAGTTTTCTTTCAGTTTATCCTTTTTAGGGTTCACTGACCTCCTTGAATCTATAAATCTATGTCTTGCATCAAATTTGAGAAGTTTTCAGCTATTATTTCTTCAAATATTTTCCTGTAACAATCTCGTTCTCCTGGGTACTCCAGTGACATGCATGTTTGATATGGTCCAACAGGTCTCCGAAAACTGTTGTTTGTTTGACATCTTTTCTCCTTCTATTCTTCAGAAAGGATAATTTCTATCTATCTTCAAACTGACTGATGAATTTTCCTCTGTCATCTTTGTTCTGCTATTGACCTATTCAGTGAATTTTTTCTTTCATACATTGTACTTTCTAAAATTTTTCCTTGGTTCTCTAGTTTCTATTTCTGAACCTCTACCTTTCCATTCATTTGTGTTTATTTACCTTTATCTCACAGAACATGAAATAATGTCTTTGATAATTCAAACAAGTGGGTCATCTCAAGGCTAGTATCTATTGGTTCTCTTGCCAGGAGAATTAGTGAGCCTCTGTTGGTTCTTTGTATGTTGAATAATTCTGGAGTGTGTCCTGGACATTTTGAATACTAAGTTGTAAAACTCTGGGTCTTGTTAAAATGACATGGAGAATGTTGATGTTTTTTGGCTTTGGTAGGCAATAACCTGGTTACGTTCAGCTTGGAAGTGTCATCTTCTGTGTGCAGTGGTTCCATTACCAATTAAGTTTTCAAAGCCTTTTAATTATACTATTGCGTCTGCCCCGCATATGCACCATATGGGGTAGTCTGGGACTTGGACAGTGATTTATACTATAGTTTATTTCTTAAAGCATGTACTACCTTCCAGTTAAGACGGAGTAATGGGGACCAGTTTTACTCTCCTGCCTGAAACAACGCTTCAAAATAACAGTTTTTCAAATTTTGACTTCCCTCCTATCGGTGTGCTGTTGTTTACTTTTCAGAATCCTCAAGCAGTTCCTTTTTGTATTTTGTCCAGAGTCTTTAGTTGTAGTCAGTGAAAGAGATAAGATTATATCTTGGCTGGCACTGAAATTCTCAGGTAGCTTACAAATTGAAATGCATCATGCACTTTAAAAAAGCCTTCTTACTGCTATACCATATGTCACATTTTCTCTGGATCTCTGCTGCTTACTGGAGGAAGGAGACCTAGGAATCCACAGGACTGCTCTCCTTCAGTGATATTAATTAATGACATCTCTAATTTAAGCTTAATTCAGCCTGTGCTCAAGTGGAGGCAGCCAGTGAGTGGGGTTACACTGAACCCTAACTCAACCAGTCTTGATTCTGTATATGACACCTTTATACTAATCTTTGCTTTTTCCTCTACTGTAATCAAGCATTTTACTGACAAAGACATAGTTTCTTTGTAAATATGCTTTCCTTTCCCTTCTGTAATTTAAATTCCAAGTGCTTATTATTAGCACATGTACAAAACATCCCTTACCTGTACCTTTTCTGAGGAGTCTAATAACCCAAGATCCAGGATACTATCAGCTCCATTTTCCCTAAAAACAAACAAACAACTTTCACATTTCAGATAACTGAAATTCTAGAATTTAGTGTAGAGAAAACCATATGCATTTAAATTTATAAGAATATATAAATACATTTAAGTTTTGAAGTAAAACAATATCTAGGACACTTACTAGTCTTAATGCAGTTCTAGGAACAAAAATGTTAATAATATACACAAAAACACAGGATGCTACATGTATGATGCAAGACAATGAACTAAAGGCTACCTGATTTAAGACAAAATAAATGCAGTCTTCATAGGGGAACTGAAACTTGAGCTCAGGGGAAGCATTGTAAAAGAACAGAAAAATGTTCAGAAAGCAACCACAATAGGAATCAAATGCTCTAGGGTATTTAATTATTCTAGAATACTAATAAATCCACTGTTCAATCCGTAAAGCCAGGTGAAAGCAGTCAATATTATATTCTTGCATTCAATAGAAAACACTTCTAAATTAGCAACCCTTACATATATTTACAAATATCTTTTTTATCAAAAACACATTATTTGCAACTTTTTCTATAATGGGCTAAGCTATATCAGTGTGTGTTGATACTTCCAGAAACAGGGAAGAGGAATAAAGACATAGTATATGAAAGTCAAGAGAAGAAAAATAGTAGTAACAGCAAAGAAAATAAACTTCTAGCAATAGTCTTTGGCTTGGACCATTCAAAGGCTCTGAGACAGGTAAACAGCTGGAAGTAAGTGGCTATTTAGTTTCAGGGCTTAGCCTACCCACTTAACCATCTCTAGGACTATATCTAATCTAAGTTCCTCATTCAATATCATGACTAGGAGAAAAATAAACAGACATTTTCATCTAAAATAACACTTCAAAGCCTTAAACTGGATATCAGAGTAGCCCCAGTAGGGCACAGATTAAGTATGGCATATCTTCCTGTCCCTTTTACCTGTCACCTGGGGAAAGGAAGGATAAGTAACTTAACTGTTAGATATTTTTAAGTTTCATATTAAAACAAATATACTACACAACAGAAAGCAAAAACTTGCATAATTTTTAAGATAAATCAGGAGGTCTAAAAGAAATTTCATGTTTATTGCAAGGACTCAGGGATTACACCCAATTCCTTGAGGTATTTGGCCTCTGCCATTAGGGGTATTCATGTGGAGAATGAGATGTACTTCTTTATAAGTTAGTTTCTAAATAAGGTTCGTAAAAAATCTTCAGAACCTAAAGTGACTGCTAAAATTCTGCCCTTCTAATACATGTGAAGTCAGCTGTCTCACTCATGGATTTTAAGACATCTCTTAAAAAGCCATTTAAAGTCTTGTACTATTTAGTATAAATTTTAAGATATGGTGACAGCCACATCCTAAAAATAAAGTAGCTGATGTTTAAACTAAAATGTCTTCCCAACTGTATACACTACCGTCCATGTGCAATAATGAGTTCCATGGCTTCATCCACTCTTGCTCTCAGAGAATCTTCACTTGCTAGAAGAAGAAGAAGCTGAGCTGGGGATAATTCCAACAGCATGCCAGTGATTTTACTTGCAAATGCCTGTAAATGACAAACAAATGTTATTTGCCTCTACTCTGAAACCTCTTGTCTAAATCAGCAATCTTTTATCAGAAAAAAAGAAGAAGAAAATGTAAGAAACTTGGGTAACAAATAGGAAAAAAAAAATTCTGAACCAGTAACAGATTTTATTAAATTGGAAGCTTAATTATAGAAAACTTTGGTAGGGAATTAAATAGTCTATGCACTAGCAGTCTTATTAAAGCTAGTTTAATACTGGGTGACAAGCCTTTTTTAAAGGTTTTTGATACCCATGAGTAAACATAAAAATACTCAATTTTCATTTTTTTCCCTTCCTCATCAGAGACCTGGAAACAGTTTTTTCATTTAGTGTAGCAAAAAGGAGGTAAGAAGTGAAGGAGGGAGAAGGAGAAAGAAAAAGATGCCTATATTTAAGGCTAAGGATTCACTGAAATATAATTGGTTGACTCTGTTTTACTATTCTTTTGCTATAACATGTACATATAGTTATGTATAAAGACAAAAAAACACAACTAGGTTATGTTTCATATTCCATGAAAGAAACCTCTGACAGAATATTCAAAATAAAATCTTCCTGTCATACGTATGCAGAGTAACGTACATATAGCGGATTCACTTCATTGTACAGCAGAAACTACCACAACACCATAAAGCAATTTTACTCCAAAAAAAAAAAAAAAAGTAAAGTACACTATTTGCAATGTGTTCTAGCTGCAAAGTAACAATAATTTGTACAAATAAGGGTACAAATAAATACAATGAACAGATAATTCCTTAGCACACAAGGAAATTACTAGGTAGAATGCCAACCTGGCATAGGTAGTAAAAACATCAAGCTATATACAATTACTCTCCAGTAAGTCCTGCTTCTTTCCCTCCCTAAAGCTTCCTTTTTATTGCAGTCCTCAACCACATGGCTTTCCAGTAGCTGGCAACTTTTCTTAACTGAAAACCAAAAAGGGCACAGCCAGTTAAGAGGTAGCTAAGTACACCATACATACTGGTTGCATTGCTTGTACACGGGGATAAAGTCTCTCTCCGAGCGCCTGACGATGTGCGGGCAGAGGATCAGGATCATCACTAGGATTTCCTTCAGAGGCTGGTCTGAAGGGCCTAGTGTCGATGGAAAGCTGTCTTCTAAAATCCCTGAAAGATGAACAAAGCTATTATGACTTCATTCCCTTGTCTGCAAAATGAAAATATCAGTGCAACTAGTAACAAAGTTGGAAAACCAGAGCATACAGTTAGCTCCAGTTATGGTACTAGGGTGGAAGAATGCCTAAAGAATGATGGTGGGGAAATAAAGATTATCTAGATTTTGGCACTCGAAAATCCATAAATCTGCAATGCATAGGTTAATTTGATTCTAAGGGAAAAGGACCTTAAAATACCAAAAATCAAAAGTCCACCCATATTTACTGGAAATTTTAGTCAAAAGTAAAATGCTACCCATCCTAACACATGAAAAATTACAGGTTTAAATAACACAATTGCCACAATTAAAATTTTAAAACAAATTTAGGAAAGCATGATATGAAGTTAATAAAAATTTCAAAAAATTAGGAACTTGAGTGGGATAAATAAAAAGCCAATATAATTTCAACTGCCTCTGGGTTTTTAAAGCAGAATATTTTAATAACAGTTGGTTAGACTTTTTTAGTTACAATACATATATCCAATTATTAAAACTTTCATTTTCTAAAAGTCCATAATTGAGACTCTTATTTACAGGCCTACCTCCAATTCATCCAGAAAGATGGTACTCAATAAAAGACACAAAATCATCTCACCTATCCCGATCTCTCCGAGAACCTGCTCGCAAGCCACTACTCCTCCTCATCTCCCTTTCTCTCTCTCTCTCCCGATCCCTCTCTCCTCTGTTCCTTAATCTCTGCATTAAACCTGGAAAAAAATATGAAATACACTTTGTTTAGATGAATGTAAATGCAGCTACTTTAAATGTTAAAGTCAATGTGAGGACATGAGACAAACATAATAAGAACATGACAACTGTAGATCATCTTCCTTATCATCTGTGTAAGTGCCTTTCTCTCACTCTCCGTATGGTTTTGAGGGTTGGGGGTGATTCTGTAGAATGAACCTGGTAGGTAATAAATGTTCACTCAGTATTTGTTTAATGAATTTATCCCCTTGTCATGTCAAAGCTGTAAAATAATATGTAGCAACTGGGGCTATGTTAGTTCCACCATAAATAATGCTGAGATTTCTTACATATTTGAATATCTTCTCTATTCTTAGTTTTTGGCATTAAAGGCATTATAGCCACCCAGCTATTATTATTCTTAAAACCTTAAGCATAAACCAGGGTATGGTTTCCTAAGGAGTAAGCAGAAAAGTTATTTCTGAAACATCATGACTTCCCGGGTTTCCTCATTCACACTTGACAATTTTTTATTATAGGACTATAGAAATTCAAATGGTGAAACTAATGATGAAAGGCTGAGGTACTCTCCCCATCTTTTCATCCTCAATTCTTTCCAGAGCTCATTCAGTTTTTTTCCAGACCTCAGTCAGCTTTTACGGTGCCAGTTTACAGAACCCCAGTAAGATACAGCTACAGCCTAGGTAAAACACAGGATTTTGTTAGTAACTCCTTCTCCCTCAATTACTACATCCATCCACCTACAAGACTGACGATCTTCTGCCCCCTACCTTACATGAACCCCCAGTTTCAACCTTTTGTAGTTTTCACACATTTTTAATATGCTAATTGTAATCCTGAAAATTAGGTAAGAATCCTAACCCCAAAGTGCTGATCCTCAAGGAGGCAAAGCTTACACCAGGATGTTAATACAGAAAACCTTCTTACCAAAAAACAAAGTCTTGCTAAATTAAACAGTGAAGTTGGTGACACAGCCAACTTACATTTGGTTGCAAGCTCCATCTCATTGGAGACTGGAACGACTCTGCAAATTATACTTTGAAAAGCACTGTTCTAGACAATAGCATTTTCTTCTAAGTATCTCTACTTATTAAATACAGGGATTGGGGGAATCCTGCAGTTTGCTCTTTGAATTTTTATATTACCATAGATCTTAAACCTCCCACTCCCCAGACATTATAATTTGAGATGGAAAAAAATAGTACAATCACAACCATTTATGGAAATAAGTGTGGCAGTAAAAGAGCAAACTGGTAAATTGTCAATTATAGTAGTTTAAACATGATTAAATCATTAATCTAGAATAAAATGGTATAAAAGTGTAAATATACATTAACGTTCTCCCACTGTAAACATATATAACCGTGATTATCATTGTTTCCATTAAACAAGGTAAGAATTTGTATGTGCTTGTTACCTGTAGAGTACTTACTTGTATGAGTACCTTTGTTGGCATTTTGGATACAATCTAGATTTGGCAGTTTTTCATTGGACAAAAATGCTTGTGCAATGGCTGTATAAAAACTTCGTGCTACACCACTGCCCTCTCCTGGTTCATCCTTAAATGTAACTTTCACCCTATGTACAGCCATAGGTGTAGTAGCACATCTTCGACCAAAGTGATTGTTAAGTTGCCTCATGGTCTGCTGAATAAGAAGATCTCGATCCCGATCAACCTATTAAAACACAACAAAAAGTAGTAAATTCAGTGTTGGAAACCACCTTGAAATTTTTCTATGTAAAATCTGAAAATCTAATTTTAGCTTTTCCTTGACAGCTGAAATAGCTACGAAGTATTTGGGTTCTCAAAAGCTTATATTCCAAATAACACTCTAAATCATACAAGAATATCTTACATTAAATCAGGAAAATGGAATTTAACTCAATTATAACATTTTCTTAAAAGGTCTACCAATTTGGTAATATAGCAGGATAAACTGCAAGTAGATCAAAATGTAAATTTTTTTTTTTTTTAATAGTGAATCCTAGGGAAAAAAACATAGCATATTCCTTTGGTGGCAGAATACCATAGCAAAGTAAAAGAAAAATGACAAACGGGAAAAAACATTTGCACCTTCTATTACCGACAAAGATTCATGCGTAGTGTATATATACACCTAGCGTTTCTAAAAAAATTGAGGAAAAAACACTTTAATAGGAAAAATGGGCAAGAAATATCAACAAACAGTTCCCAGAAAAAGAAGCAGCCATAATATATGAAATATATGAAACAAAGTTTAACTTTGCTCATAATAAGAGAAATACAAATTTAAACTATATTGCCTATCAGACTGGCAAAAATCTAAAAAATTGACAACAAACTGCTGACAAGACTTTGGAAAATCAGGCCTTCTTGTGTTCATGTTGAAAGTGCAAATATATACAGACATTATGTAGAGGTATTTGCCAATATTTGCCGAAATTACATATACACATGCCCTTTGACCCATGTCTATCTATCTCAAAGACACGCTAGCCAAATAGAGAAACACACATAAGGCTATTATTCATCACATCTCTATTTGTAACAGCAAAAGACTGGAAACAAACCCAAATGTCCATCAATAGGAAACCAGATGAAAAAAATTGATACAGCCATAAAATGTGGTGCTAACACTAGGTAGCTGGAAAAAAAGAAGGCAGAACATCTCTCTATATATAGAGCCATGGCTTTCTCTCTAGGATATACTGTTAACTGGGGAAAGCAAGATAGAGTAAAATGTACAATAGCATGTTCAGGGTGGGAGTGGGGGAGAGAGATGCGTAATGAATACACACAGGATTATATATTTTTTGAAAGGTGGGAGGGAAGTAAGCTAAAAACAAGAACAAAAAAACCCCAAAAACCCAAAAGGGGGCAGGGGGAATACAAAGTAAAAGAGACAGGAATGGAAATTAGATTTCTCTGAATACAACCTTCTTCTATAGAGTTGACCTTGCAACTGTAGATATTTTACATTAACTATGAAACATAACAAAGTCAAAAAAAGGAGAGAGCAATCCCTAAAAAGTGAAAGCAAAATGAACTGAAAGGCCCTAATTGTGTGGAGATGAGATGGTAGGTAGCAAAACCACACAAAAGGAATTATTTCAAGTGACTTTAAACAATGTAGTTTGACTGTACATCTCCAACTGGATATGCTCTAAGAACAAAAACTGCAAATAAATCTTGGGCTATTTTCAATAATCATTTTGTTGGTAGTGGTGTTGATGTTATGATTCTAAGACTACTGTATGCATGCTGTTGGATAAAAGCAAATGAGTAATTTTATCAGTGTTGCTGGGAAGCTGGATATTATTCAGTTCAGAAGAAAGGAAGTAAAGACTAAAAGGTGAAAATAAAACAAACTTGTGGTCCTAAATCTTGAATTTGAATTAGGAGTATCAGTATGAACTCATGAAATAATTTTCTTCTTCCTTTTTTAAAGGAGCATTTCCTACTAAAAGGCCTAGAAACAATGACAAACCCAACAGGCAGTGAGCAACCTAGAGCCCAGATTATAATCTCAAAATACAATTTCCTGCTAAAAGGAAGCAGGGCTTCTTGAAGAAATGGCTGATTTAAGGTCTGTGACAGAAAATAACAGAAAATGAGACATATCAAAACGTAAGGAAGTTGTCAAAGATTGGACTCTCACTAGCCACAGAAAAGATAATTTGAGCATCAATGAAATGAAGCACATCCAAACAGTTTTAATCCATGTATTCATAATGATACTTAAACGAACAAACCCATTGCTCATCATTACAGGATGTTAGGAAACCAACTGCCAGAGACAGCCATTACTCTAAATTTGATGATTACCATTTATTTTCTTTAAATTTTTAATTACATAGTATATATCCCCTAAACAAAATTGTTATTTGTTTTTAAATTTTATATAAATAGCATACTGTATGTATAGGATAAGAAAATCTAAATACCTTTACCTCTAGTGATAAATCTCTTGACTGCTGATTTCTCAGTTTTTCCATTTCTCTCCGGAATTTTGATTCTTTTACCTCAAAACCACCCAATTCAGTTAGGATCTTAAAAAAAACAACAACAAAACAAATGCATGACAGAATTATCCTCTGAAATATGTTCCTATCAGGCAGAATAGAATGTAAAGTGCTCAAAATACATACTGATCCAGGTTCTGCTCCAACATCTTCCATGAATACCCTGCCGAACAGTTCTAAAGAAAGGCGCCAACGTCCTAGCAGCATATCATGGGAAATGACCATTCCCATGAAGCTACATTGTGGCCTGTAAGAAGTTTAAGGGGAGAGGGGGAAGCAGTTTAGGCAACTCTAAAAACTTCCTGGTTTTTGGTCAATAACAGTAATTACTTGGTCTTTTAATATTCTGAGATCTTAAGTAATTCAAAACCACTTTTCTATAGCTACTCGTTCCTTGGAGAACTTCTTAATTTTACTCCATTATTCCTTCTGTCCTTTACGTAAGGATACATCCCCAGGCTGGCTTCCATCTTCATCTTTAGTTTTACCTCCTCTCCTTAAAGTCCAGTGTCTGTCTCCACTAGATGATTCCCAGACCCCTCTTTAGTTCACAATGGACCAGAATTTCATTGTGTGAAATATATCCACTTCAATCATACTCAACATGGTGAAACTGAATATGGACTCTTCACCACAGTGACAGTGCCTCCTGATTTCTTTCAATAGTACCACCTATTTTCCTACTGCACGGACTTGAACAGATTTTAATTTATTCTTCCCTTGGTCCCTCCAGAGTGATCAAGTCCTTCATAAGTTTTCTTTTCCTAACCATGGTTTCCTTTTCATCCCCAAAGGCAATATTCTACTTCAGCCCCCTTTTTAACAACTAGCCAGAAGGAATAATAGCTTGTCTCTCTACCTCTAATTATTCTCTCCTTCAATCTATCTGCTTCTACACATTCGAACCATCTCAGCTCAAATCATATTGTCTCTAGGAAGCTTGGGCCATCCCAGTCCCTAATTCTTCCTTGCCTTTTATGGTTGTTAGACTGTGTACACAAGATGTATACAGTTTCCTAAACTAGTTTAACTCCTCCTAAGCAAACCAAAAAGAAAAAAAAAATCTGACATTACATAACCAAACATCATACAGCATAAAGCAGACACTCAACAAATCATTAGGTGATCAGCCATACTGAGTCACAGTATATACTAGGCAAATTTTTACTGGGAAAGCAAAGAACCTACCACTTGCAAGAGATTTGCTAAATGTGAACCTGGCAAAGGAGTGAGCCCAGACAAATGTGAAAGTCACAAATCTATAAAGCTCTTTTTTTCACATGTTCCCCTCCCATAGCTGAGCTCCTGCTAACAAGTGTATAATTGACAATTTGACATGTATATATACTTTAACTCAGTACTGAACGTTAAAAACAGAGTCAGAATTTCTTCAGTAAAAGGAGGAGAAAATCAGAATGCCAATCAATCACAAAACAGTCACAAAAAAACAAAATCCAGAAAACTCTAAATTTCTGATTTATAAACTAGGAAAACACAAATAATATTTCATCCTATTATTTATATACAAATAAAATACAAAGAAAATTATAAATTTTCTAAATAAAAACTCTTACAAAAATTATAATAGCCATAAAGTAATCGCATAGAAAAACTATCTTCACTTAGCAAGTACCTGAAAGATGTAAGAGGTGGCCCTTCACTTTCAGTCAGTCCTATTTCTGCGAGTAAACTGCTTTTCAATTGTGCAGCAAGATCGTGAGCAGATGGCCCTGGTTTTGAACTCTCAGCTTCTTCTGGCACTACATTCTGTTCTTCCCCTTCCTTTTTTTGCCGATTTTGCATGTTTGTTACATTTTTCAAATTGGCAGCATAAGACATTTTAGTTGGAAGAACCTATGAATTTTTACATTTAAATGTTAGATATTAAAAAACAAACTGACTAGATTTCCTTTTCAACTTACTAATACTCCACAGAGATCACATGGCAGTTAAATAATTCCCTTCTGGCACTTCAACTACAAAGATGCAATCTATTTCTTGTCTATCTGATTCCCATGGATGAGCACCAATTCCAGTGCATTTACCAGAGCAGCCTCAGAGAACTTTTCAAGGTACCTTTATAATATCTATGGTTACTTAAGTGTCTTATGTGCATAAAATTCTCCTTTATCACTTAGATAATAAAGAAAATTCTATTCAAGTACATGTCTTCTATATGCCCACTCTTAAATGGTGTTATTACTTTTTCACTGGAGAAACAGTACAGTATAATTTCAGGCTCTCAAATCGGACTTTCATCTAAAAACTAGATCTGTCATTTCACTAGTTGTATTACAACAACAGACATTCCCACGTGAAATTTATGTAATCTCTCCAAGCCTTACCCATAAAATCAGGATAATAATGTTTTCTACCCAACATGGCTGTAAAGATTAATTGAGACAGTGCCCAGGAGATAGAATTATCCAACAAATGTTAGGTATCATCATTAATATTACTTTATTCCCATTCTAGACTCAAAAAGAAAAGTTACAAGCCAATATTATATATGCTCATATGTATAAAAATTTTAAATATTCAGCAGAATTACAACAATCAACTCCGGAACAGGCAAACACAGCAAGTTAGTCTCAAAGCAGACTATTGACAGTACTGGAATTCCTTTAATTATGTCATAAGGCAAGAATTTCTGATACTTCTGTTATTTGGGTAAATACAATATTCTGAATGCATTTCCCAAAAACTAGACGCTGGGATAAGTGTTCAACTCACAAATATTATATTGCGAAGATTTCTACTATCTTACCTCAAGGCAGTTTCTATCCACTGTAACTTCCATTAAGCATTTTCCACTGCTGGCAGATGAAGAATAAAGACCCTGACTTGGACGGCCAAAAAGATCCTCCTTTCTAGCATTTGGCTGGAATTTTAATAAAAATATTACAGTTACATTGAACACTTTAAAAAAGTAAATTCAACTAAAAAGAAACCTTAAGCCTAGTTTATGTGAATCACCTGCAACAGATGTGGCTGATCAGCCAAGGGGATGGCTTCAGCTAGAGGCACTTCAAATGGGTTTGGGGGTATACACCCAAGGAACGTCATGGAGTCGGAGCGTCGGAAAAATGGATGGTTTTGGCCAGTTTCTGCGGGAAGAGAGTCATCATCCTTATCATTCAAAGTAGCACCTAAACATAAAGAGATAAAATGTTTTTTTAAAAAATTAATTATTGGGGAAGGGTAAAAGGATCTACATCTGCTCAATCCAAAATTCTTGTTATCTCTTTATAAAATTTTAATGCCACTCAAAACAAGTTGATAGTCCAAAATTTTGATAATATTTTAAAGTGGTAATTCAAAATACTGGTTTAAAATGGTTACAACGATAAATTTCATTTATGTGTATTTTAACACAATAAAAACTTGCAAAAAATATTAGCAGTAACAAATACTGTTCTATTTTGTATTGGACAGACACTACCCACATCCACCTCTTCTCTCTCTAGAGATTTAGACCTGAATATAGCTAGTTTCCTGAGCATGTTCAGGACCTGGCTCACTGATGACTCCACAAAAGGGGCTAAAATTTGAGCATCTGCTTACTTTTAAGTTCTGATTCCTCTATAGAAGAAGATAAACAGAGAAATGTCTGGGCAACTCATGCATCCCAACAGGAAATCAGCACACCAGCACCAACTCCCATTAATGGAATAAAACTTTTGTCAGTGCTTACAGTATGCTGTGAAAATAGCAGTGAGCTATGGCTAGGTTCTCAAAAAATAGCAGTTAAAGTTAAGTTGTCTTTCCCAGGCCTGAATAAAGTACTACATGATAATAAGAAACAGGCAAGCAGACTATCTGACCCCACTAGAAAAGTATTTTAATTCTACTTGAAATTATACCTGAAAGCTACAAATAAAAGAGTGTAGAAAATCCCCAAATTTCTTGAATTTGGAATATTTTCTCTTTTTTATTGCATTAACTGTTGAGTTTTGATGTAATAGGGAGTTATAACTGGTATTTTCCATTTTCTTGACTCAGTCTATTTTGCATCAGTATTAGCAAAAGTTCTGCTAAGACTTTATTCAAATGTACGTAGTACCAACACACTTAAGAATAAAGGTAAACATAAAACTAAGAGAAATGCAAAGGAGAGATACAAAGTCAAAATAGAAAAAATATTAACTGTTGAAAAAGTTTATAATATTTCTTTAACTCATCCTTATTTATGAAGTAATTAATGCAAGGATATATAAGGAAAAATGGACAGAAAATGCAAGGAACGGGACATAGAGAAGAAAAGAGAAATTCCCACCCAGACAGAAAATAATGAAGTTAAAAAGCTTGAAGGGGAAATACTGAGGCAGCCATTTCTTGAAGTAGATTAGCAGATTTTCTGTACACTAACTTTGATTGGTGTCATCATCATTTTCATGTTCTGAATCTTCATTATCAATACCCAGTTCCAAGAGTTCTCGTGTCCTTTAAAAAGACAAGTGAGTCATTTTACATGAAGTATTTTGTGCTGTATGAACAGGAGCAAAGGTGATGCAAAAAATACTGAAAAGGTTAGTTTAGTATCTAACCAATTTCAAACACTGGGATAAAGTTTCAGACTCTGGGAATGGTAGACTAATCAGCCAAATGTACTACAACTACAAAATAGGTTCAACAGAAGCAAAAGGCTAATCACACCAAGAAATAGTGAGTGCTTACACAAACTCTAATAGAAAACATGATAAAACAATCAGGACAAACTACCTCCAGCATAAAGCTTAACTGGATTCTTAGGTTTCATGTTTTAAGTGAGGAGTAGCTATGGAGAGTGGCTGGATGGACTCAAGCCCACCTGCCCACATGAAATGTTCCTGTTTGCAATGTTCTCCTTACTCCAAAAATCAGACAACGTACTAATGGAGACCACAGCAAGTATTTCTTAAAACAATCTCATGGCAAGTATGGCTACCTTTTGCGTTCCAGCTGAGGTGTATCCAATGTTGTCTGCTGATTCATTGCTTTAATCCAATATATAAGGGCTTGAAAAACATATGCCACATGCTTCAATGAGCAAACATCCAAAACTGGAAGAACATCAGAATGCTCGTCATTATGAGACCGCATTAAAGACAGAGCATAATTTAGGAAGTCGCCTCGAGCAGACATCATTCCTTGACGGGCACTAAGCAATGTGGCACGTCTATAGGAGTAAAAAGAAATGAAGATGTTTACAAAAAGAACACAAATGTGAAATGTACCACTGTTATAAATATGCAAAATTAGGAACTGAGACTATCCATAAATAAAACCTCATTACGCCTGGGCTCTGCCTTAGAAATATAACCATTGTATATTATTTACAGTACTGTATACATTTATAAAGGAAAGAAATTCCAGCGTCCTCTGGATTGGCAGCAGGTACTCCTTCCCCAGAGACAATGGTTCTCAAACTTCAGTGTCCACCAAAATCACCTGGAGGGCTTGTGAAAACAGGTTGTTGGACCCACCCCTATGGGTTCAGTAAGAATGGGTTAGGGTAGGACCCAAAATTTATATTTCTAACAAGCTCTTAGGTGACCTTGATGCTGCTATTCTGGGAACCACACTTTGAGAACCTAAAAGTGTGCCTAAAATGACACCAAAGGCACAAGCAACAGAAGAAAATAAAGAGCACTGGACTTTACCCAAATTAAAAAACCTATGTCCTTCAAAGAACACCTTCAAGAAAATGAAAAGACAATCCACAGAATGGGGCACAATTTCTGCAAATCCTGTATCTGAAAGGAAGTTGTATCCAGACTATATAAAGAACTCATAAAATTCAATAATAAAAACAGAGGCCAGTTAAAATGTATAAAACATCTAAGCAGACATTTCTCCAAAGATACACAAATGGCCAATAAGCACATGAAAAGATGCTCATCAGCCATCACAGAAATGTAAATCAAAACCACAACGAGAAACCACTTCATACCCACTAGGATGGCTATAATCCAAAAGACATATAATAACAGGTGTTGGCAAGGATGTGGAGAAATTAGAAACTTTATTTATACTCTGCTATTGGGAATGTAAAATGGTGCAGTCACACTGGAAAACAGTCTGGCAGTTCCTCAAAAGGTTAAAGAGAGTTACCATGTGATCCAGCAATTCTACAATTAGATATATACCCAAGATAATTGAAAACACATTATCTACACAAAAAACTGTACACAATCTGTTCACAGCAGCATTATTCATAATAGTCAAAAGGTGTAAACAACCCAACTGTCCATCAACTTATGAGTGGAAAAACAAAATGTGACATGGAATACTAGGAAATAATGTATTGATACATGCTAAACATGGATGAACCTTAAAACCATTATGCTAGGTAAAAGAAACCACATATTGAATGATTCCATTACATGAAATGTCCAGAATAGGCAAATCTATAGAGACAGAGAGTAAATCAGTGGTTGCTTAGGATTAGAAAGTAGGGGAAAACGGGAGGTGACTGCTAATAGGTACGGGGCTTCTTGTGGAAACGAATAAAACATTCTAATACTAATTGTGATGATGGTTGCACAGCATACTCAAAACTATGGAACGGTATACTTTAAATGGGTGAACTGTATGGTATGTGAACTACATCTCAATAAAGCTATTCTATTAGAGTGAGAGTGGGAGCAAGACAGAAAAGGGAACCCTATCACCAATGAAAATCTATTATCAGAAATCTGTGTTCTTTGGCGTAGTGACTAGCCTAATGAAGACAAGGCCTGTGTCTATTGGTGGAGCAGGCTTCCTAGGACAGGAAAGCTGCTGCCTCTCAAGTCTTTATCTCTAATCCAGGTCTTTTTGCCAAGCATTCAATTTTGCATATTAAACATTTCCACTAAATCCTCTCCCAGTTCTCTACATGTTCAAAAGCAGGTATGTCCACTCTACTCCTCTAGATTTTTCTTTTAATTTTTGCATTAGTTATTCAGAATCTAAATTCAGACGATGTAAATTCTGCCTCCTCCCCGCTCCATACCCCAACACGGCCCTAAGTTCTGTTTGTAATGATTTCAGCGCTCTCTCCTCACTGGCCCTTCACTGCCCTACTTCGGTGACTATTACTTCTCTTGTAGACTCCAACCATAGTCTTGTTAAATTTCCTAAGCAGTCTCCTTAGACCCTTGTCTTTCCTCCATTTATGGTCCACCCAAAGTAGCAAGGTTGTTTAGCCTGAGCCAAAGCTAGAACCAAATTCTAGGACTTCGACTTCAGGGATGGGACATTTTCACTATATAGCACTGCCACTAATCTAGTTTCAATGTGTGGGCTAATTTCTAGTCCTGAAAAAGGTCATTTTATAACTGACTAGAAAGAACACAATAAATACATAAACAAATATACTTTAATTATGATTCTACAGGAGGTAGAAAAAGAAATTTGATTTTAGAAACCAAAGAGCAGCTTAGGTAATTACACAGACTTTCTCCTTCCCAAGTACAAAGTATATTCATATTTAATCGTGATCAAAATAAGTCTTTCTATGAATATATGCCTTTCAAGGGGGGAGGCCTGGGGAATGAGACAAGGCTATAGACCAACTACTTCAAAAATGAGAAGAATTTAGTATCAGATTACTACAACATGAATGAATTTTTAAAAAATTTTTTTAAAATAGCTTGGATTATAATTTATTTTGCTTCAACTACACAACGGTTTAAAAGAAGTAATGCAAGGCACGTATTTCCTCCTTTCCTTTACAACAGAGTGAGGTCCTATGTAATAGCAATCAAAAAGCTCTAAACTTTTAGGCTATAACGGTTCTGTCTAAACACACAAGCATAAACAAAGAATTTCATACCGTCTGCCTTCAAGCGTTCGTAAACTAGCCTCTTCTCGTGCAGTCATCCTTTCTCTGCGAGCTGAGTTCTGAGAAGCATGAAGAGGATGATTGGGATGTCCCGGATCACCAGCAGATGCTAATGCAGAACCATAACGTAATTGAGCTTCAGTAGAATCCATAATACTGACCATCCAGTTCCAAGTGGGAATAAGCTTTTCTTCTACATAGTTCTACAAAGACCAAACTAAAACAGTTAAAACTATCCAGATAAAGTTAAGTTCGATAGAGTAGTATGATACAGACATTTAAGTACTTGTAACATTAATTCCCATTATACTGGAATTCTCATAACAGACAGCCAAAAAATATATTTGAATGAGTAACTTTGCAGTGGTTTCATACCTGTAAATTTACTGCATCTTGGTAAGTCAATTTCACAGCTGCTGGAATCTGAGAGTATACTAGGTGATTATACTTAGGAATAAGCCCCATCAAATCCGAGATTTGTCTGATGACAATGCTATAAGCCCTGGCTAAACTGCTTGCAGATGTTAAGTAGCTGCTGGCATTGCTAGCTTCCAAAGCAGCTGCTGCAGCTGCAGCACTCGTGCTGATGGTACCACTCCGGCGTAAGTTGGAAGGATCAATATAAATCAAACCTGCTGAACTTGCTATAAGGGAAAAAAAAAGGACAACCATAATAAGCTGTTAGTTGCTAACTGTGTTTCACTAACACTGTATATATTTAAATAAGCTAAAAGATCAATTACATTAGTAAATGTGGTAAATGAGCATTTTCTTAAACCACACTAATTTCAGGGAAGGGAATTTTGTATTTGAACTCAGCAAAACAATGAAGAACTATTCTGAAATTATTTAATTTGTTCTCTAGAGGAACATGCATAATTTTTAAACCTTAGGAACACCAAGTTTACAGACTTGCCTGCTGGTGTGGATGTGCTAGAAGGGGCTGTGCTAGCCGCCCGCTGATGTTGGGTGTTGCGGACAGCCCACTGCATGGAACGGGGAGCCTGGGCAGCACCGTTGGCATGGGAGCTATTCGTGGTTCTCTCTAATGGCTCATCAAGCATAAAGGTCTCCTGTTCTATGTCGTCACTCTGACTACTGCTGCTATCAGAATCACTTGAGTCATTTGATTGCGAATCATCTTCAGAAAAGAAGGCAGGAACACTGCTCGCACCTAAGTTTTTAATTTTTAAAACCAAAATCATTGTGAGTTTGTTGATATCTAAAATTACAGTGTACCCCCTCATTCAGGAAAATATACATATTAAACAGAATGCCAGACTGTATCCAATAGTCCAAAAACCCATCATTGAAACAGTTTAACTAGAACTCTTAAATGAACCTTAGAAATAATCCATTATATAAAAACCAGAAAAGCAAAAAGTCATTGAAATAATAATCTTCTTCACTAATATCTATGGAGAAATGAAGTTAATTAAAGGGTTAGCTACCCCTGTGCATATTATACTGAGCACAGTTTAACCAATTCTACACACATAGCCTTAGTTATAAGCAAGAAAGTTGCTAAGAGAAGGTAACATACCTGCTTCTGAGCCAGCAGTTGCTGCGGTGACAACACTTCTACGCCCACTAGCATTATCTTGGTTGCTATGGTTACTTTCACTGTCACTTTCTGTTTCAGCTGCTGCTAACAAGTCCAGCTCCATGTCACTCCCTAGCAAATATATTTAAATAATAAGAAAAGGTACAAACTCACTGGATCAAGTCAGGCTGATAAGCTAGAATATCATAACGGTGGGAACTGGGAGGGGTCTGGTCCGCCCCCCCCCCCCCCCCCCCCCCCCCCCCCGCAGAGAGAAGTGATAACTACTAGAGTATGCACGACTGCCTGCTTAGCAGAAGAATGACTAGGTAAATTATGGTACTCAGTAGACACAGATTCAAAATCTGGCCTGCATAGCCTTAGGTAAAAAATGTTAGGCAGGAGGACTCCAGCCAGTGGGCAGAGCTCTGGTAGCTCCACTGCTCCATTTTCATCTGTTTTACATATTGGGATTCCAAGAGGGGAAGGTTAAACGTATCCTTTGTACTTCACATACACGTCAAAACATATTAAGTTATAAATTTTCAACATGTGCAGTTTATTGTATGTCAATTATACCTCAATAAAGCTGATCCCCAAAAGTCCATCCTACGGCTACTGATAAGAATGGTTATGATGACTATGTAGCAAAAAGGCCGAAGTCAAAAAAACAAAGTAAAAAAAACTTACACATACAATATCTAAAAGACATGCACGGGAATGGGGCAGTACAGGGGAGGACTGAAAGTAAAAATACAAACTGTTAACATCTGGGTGGGATTATGGGTTATTTGTTTTCCTTTTCTCTAATTTTCAAATGTTATGTGGTTATGATTATTTTAATTTCTAAAAGCCTTTTAAGAAGGAAGTGTGAACCAGAAGGTAAAAGGAAAGAGAATAAATTATTTTCTACATGTAAATATATAAAAGTATATACATTTATGTTTACATATGTATATAGCTACCTCCTCAAATTCTGACACATACTACAGAATCCCCTAGCAGAAATATGAACATTTCACTACACATCAAATACACTTATCTCTCTATTAGTATCTCTTAAAAGTACCCGACTTTCTCATACTGAATCATTTCTCAAATAATCTGCATACCGTCTTCATCATGCTCGTCGTGTTGTCCCTCTGCCTCAGCATTCTCTTCCCCATGTTCTTCCTGTTCATCATGATGATCCTCTTCTCCAGCCACACCCTCCACCACCTCAACCTAAATCCAGATCTTATTTGTAGACAATCAAAGTACATAATAAACCCACTTCTCTACCAGTACTCCTCCACAGCATTTAGTAAACTAAAACACAAAGATCCCTAACCATAGGGAACTGTAACACTAAGCAGTTTTCAAAATTTTCAGTTGCTAGTGATAATTTGGTATCAAAAATTATGCCCACATATCCCAAAGTTTATGATTACTGTCCATACACAGAACCTTAAAATTATAAAAATTGTATTGGGAGTATATATTTTTTTAAACTTCTGCAATTATAAAATTTATATAATATGCAGTACCCTGTCTACCTTCGAATACATTGCACAAAACTACTAAAAACTCTTTTAACATTGAGAATATCTTTTCTATAAACCCTTAAGTAGAACAACTTTATGTTTCTAATTTTTTATTATCCAGTAAATCAACATACTAACATATTTTAAGATGTATAACCACAAATGAGAACATATAACAAAAGTCTAAAAGGTGGAAGCATATACACGTAAGCTATTATTCCTAATAGTAGTTTATTAGCTATTAATAAACTTGTGACTACTTTCCCCTTCCCCCCAAATAAAAGCCTCTCATCTACCACAATTAAAACAATCAAAACCACCTCTTCCACATCTGCTGAAACAATATCGTCCTGTTCTTCATCTCTGCCCCGAACAGGCTGTGACTGGCTGATGCGCCTCTGCTGTGGATTCCGGATGATGTAGGACGACTGAGATTGACTGGAGCTGTAAGGAACCAGGTTATGAGCATACTGCGGCCACACCTCTGATACACAGCTCAGATGTTTATGCTTCTCAGTGTTACCCAACGTGATTCACTTGCTAGGATGCTGTTTTAAATCTGACCTAAAATTTCTTAGAAACCGACAATAATTAATCTATAGTATATCAGATAATATGAACCCCAAAGAAATCATTTTACCAGAGATTTAACTTATAAATCCCAGAACTGTTTTTACTTTTTAGTAAG
Source organism: Phocoena sinus (assembly GCF_008692025.1). Taxonomy (NCBI): domain Eukaryota; kingdom Metazoa; phylum Chordata; class Mammalia; order Artiodactyla; family Phocoenidae; genus Phocoena; species Phocoena sinus. The sequence goes on from NC_045779.1 coordinate 45,812,854, forward strand.
TCATTTCAAATCTGTGTTAATGCACATACTTTTATGAGTCCTTCCCACTGAAGTATTTCTACGGGGAAAATTTTTCCTTTTCCACTGCTAAACCTTTCAACTTCCAAAGGCTCTGACAGCAGCATTCATCCACTAACGAAAGTGTGTTTATTACAAGTAACCTACTCTTTTTAAAAGACTTGACTGACATGACCTACTTTGCATCAGCTTATTAACCACTGACTTGCTGATGAGTATTGGGAAAAAAAATAAGTTCAAAAGTATGATTTTAAAATAGAATCATAACAAAAGATGATTGGTGGCAAAAGTTTCACTTTCTTAAAAATGTGACTTGGAAACAGCCAAGTATGGACAGATGCCTCCGTTATAAAAGAGGAGAACCAGAGAATGCAGTTTAAAATGCAGGTCAGAGATCAGAAGATTGTTGTTTAATAACCCTGTGACCTAACTATTATACTTTATTTACAGATTAAGAAACACAGTCTGAAAGAGATGAAAGGACCTTTAAGTGTTTACACTGATAGTGTTCTTTCCTCACCTCAGAGGCTCTGAGAAATGAGAATCAAACCAGTTACAAGTGAAAAGTCAACTTAGACACTCTGCTTTCAAATAAACAGAAATTTGCTGTTTAATACTAGAAACTTAAGTAACTGGTAATTCAGAGACAGTGGACTGAAGAGGCTAAAAGAAAATCTGAAGAGGTAACACATGGTAACTGGTCTTTTTTTTTTTTTTTTTTTTGCGGTACGCGGGCCTCTCACTGCTGTGGCCTCTCTCGCCGCGGAGCACAGGCTCCGGACTGATGCGCAGGCTCAGCGGCCACGGCTCAGGGGCCCAGCCGCTCCGCGGCATGTGGGATCCTCCCGGACTGGGGCACGAACCCGAGTCCCCTACATCAGCAGGCGGACTCTCAACTGCTGCGCCACCAGGGAAGCCCGGTAACTGGTCTTAATTCGGTGATCACCTTATAAATATATCAAATCACTGTGTTGTATACCCAAAACTAATATATTAATATTTTTGAAAAAGGGAAAATATGAATAGATAAGGATATTTCCAAGCACTAGGATTTCAACATTTTCAATATTAAAAAATAAAAGTCAACATTATGTCAAGCCACAGTCAATGAGTATTTCTTCTTTAAAAAAACATCCTGGAACAAACAACCACAAGTCCAATAGTGTTCTCAAAGTAGTTACTTTAAGAAGTTATGAACTTAGTAGGTAGGATACTGCCAATACACAGAACATATTATAACTCCCCATTTAGAAATGAGCTTCAGTTTTCTTCACACCATGATTTAATTTCTTCCCCACTTCCTGCCACAACGAAGCACCACAGTCCTGAAATCCAGTCTAACAGAAGTTGTTAAAATACTTTCAAGTTTTGGGGACTCCTATTTCCAGCAGTTTGCCAGACTGTGCAGAGAAATGCCTCTTGCTACGGAACACCTAAAAATACTAAATAAAATATTTAAACAAAAACAAAGCACAACTATCCTAGTGATAACGGTGCCACCATTTGCACCAGAGGTATCTGCTGGTATCTCTTAGGCTAGAGTTTCAGGAGCCATAGATTTCACAGGTAAAGGTCTGGGGTCTAAGCAAAATAGAAGTTATGTCATAGAGATCCCCTCTTTTGTCCCCCCCTCACATACATAAAGCCAAATATAAATCAAGAAAGAGCAACAGGTTTCAAGAGATTTACCTACATCAGCCATGGCTAGATGGGGACAGGAGAAAGTCTCTTCAGAGAACTTCTGATTACAAGACGGCACCCGTGAGAGTTTAGGACTGCAATCTGTGCTATGGAGTAGGGTGGGCTTCGGTGTTGGTTAATCCAATGCATCAACACTATCAGTAAGCACAAAGCAGCAATTTCTCTCTCTACTCTGCCATCTAATATACAGGGATATAGGAAAAAGGAAAATATCTATCTAGAATTACCTCCAAATATCTATAAACTTTAATAGCTGTGTGACGTTGAACAAATTATCTAACTGCTCTGAGCCTCAGTTTCCTCACTTCTAAAATTAGGATGATAGTGGGTATCTATTAGTTATTGGGAAAATTAAAAACAGATTTTAGATTAAATACTTAGATTAAATACATATATGATGCTTAAGAAAGTTCCTCAAGTTCATACTAAAATTTCAGTAACCGCTGTTATTATGAGACGTGGTTCTTTTTCTTTTTTTTTTTAAAGTTTTCATCTATTTATTAAAACAAGATGTGTCTAGGAGTTTAAAATACACTGGACACCATTATCCTTTGTGAGTAATGCAGAGAGCCATTTAAAACGAAATCAACTTCACCATATTTTGTAACACTGGTCTATTAAGAGTGAATCCCTACCCATATTCCTAGACTGTAAACAATGGTAGAACACATTAGGGATCATACCTAATAGACAAAACCCTTAAATTGTCTTATTTGCTTTATACAATCAATGCATATTTAAGCAAAACTGAATTCCTTATTAAGCAAATATTTTTGCATAAGCTGCCTTCTCTTTATCTTTCTGTGCCTTGATCTTTTGCTTGACTTTCAGCAATTCTGCCTGGATAGCTTTATCCTCTGGTGCTATCTCCTGAGCTTTCTTAAGATCAGCCAATGCTTGATCATATTTCTTTTAGTTCTTTCCATCCTTGGGCTCTACAGTACAGTGTTTCGGTATTTGCTGGATCTATTTCAAGGGCCTCCAAACAACTGTCGACTGCTCCCTGCCAATCGGACATCTTCAGTTTGCAAGCACCGATATTCAGCACACAGCTCAAGCGACAGGCTGCAGCTTTGCTGTACCTGTGTTGTCAGTAGCAGCCTTCGAGCCTTCCACATACCTTAAAACTTTTGTGTATTTTTTAATGGCCATCTCCCAGTTCTGGGATTTGAAAAAAAGTATTTCCAATGTTTTTTTAAGTCTTCCATTATTAATAAAATTTTATCTAAATCTTTTAAATCTATGTCTGCATCCTCGGGGAAGTCTGGATGACTGTCACCAGATCCATCCTTTGGAAATATTCCCCAATCAGTCCCTCCCTTCAGTTCTCCGCATTCTGCAATAACACACCATTTGGCAGGTAGAGTAGAAACAGATTAATTAATAAGGACAGAAGAGTTTTAAAGAGGTGGAGGGAAGCAACATAAAAAGCAAAGCTATCAACTCAAGACTTTACACTCAATGGAGTGATAAACACCAGCAGTCCCCAATCCCTGGGCCGAGCACCACTCCTGGTCCGCGTGGCCTTTTAGGAACCGGGCCCGAACAGCAGGAGGGGGGCAGGGAGTAAGCAAAGCTTCATCTGGGGCTCCCCACTGCACGAATTACCGCCTGAACCATCGCCCCCAACCCCCACTACCGGTCCGTAGAAAAACTGTCTTCCACGAAACCGGTACCTGGTGCCAGAAAGGTTGGGGACTGCTGATATACACCATCTACCATCCAAGATATGGGAAATCCCAAAGACTGGTCAAGTGTGTACTTTTTAAATACATTCTTGGAACACTGGTCAAAATACACCCTTATGAGGAGTGATTGTACTTTATTACAATGAAGAACTTTCTATATTATATCAACAGTTATAGAAAACATTAGCACTATTATCTCTTGATTATCATGAGACCTTCTGGGAAGACACCAGAGATCGGCCAAAGAACCAACCAAGAATGAAGAGGAAAGTTTAAGAGTGCACAGTATTTTAATCAAACGACTAAGAAGCAGGGCAAGCTGACAAAAAATCTTGAAAACAGTAGGAACAGGCTATGGGCATTGTTTATAGATGAGATGATCCCAAAATCTGTTCAACAGATAGAAATTTTTATGTTCTAGAACAAAACCAAGGGAAGGGTACAAAGAATTCACAAGGTGATACCACATAAGTAATTGGAGGGCTCCTCACAGGGGATCAGGATCAGAAGCATCACACGGAACACAGAGAGGTTCTGCTAGCATAATGAGATATGGTTTGGCAAGTCTGAAAACATATAGCTCAATTTATTACAGTTTTCAGCAAATCCTGGAAGTGTATCAGTGACAAGGCTACCACTGGAGAACTTTTATAGACAAACCTGGACTTTAGATTCCAGGGTGTCCTAGGAGACCAGACAATAAAGGCAAAGTTGGGATACATACTGGCATATGGAGTAATAATGAGAATAATGAGAGAGAGCACTCAACAACAACACAGATGAAAACCAAAGAACAAGTCTTGGGAAATGGCCCAAATACTAAAGAAGGGCTTTATTAACACACAGTTGTTTTCCAGAAAAGAGGAATAAGGGTCTTCAGCTCCAAAAGATCCTTATTAAAACACTAGTAACACATGCACACAGTAACAAAATCAGACTTGAGAAAACCAAATAAAATAAACAAATATTTGCAAAAGATCTCTAAAACCTTGCAACTCAGAAGTGTGGCCCCTAAAGCAGAAGTACTGGCACTGTCCTACCTGGAAGTTCCTAAGAAATACAGAATCTCAGGCCCCACACAGACCTCCAGAATCAGCCTCTGCATTTTAATAAGATACCCAAGTGATTTGCAGGCATATGAAAATTTGAGAAGCACTGTGATAAAAGACACCAGAACATTTTAGTTTCTAAACATTCTGACTCAGCAAACTTAGAGCCTAGTTAGGGAAACTATCAAACAAACGGAAAAAAGAGATTTAAGAATAAGTAATCTTATAACTAGAAACATTTTTATTGAATTGTTTTAGCCTTATCCTATATAATATGGTTGTAGAGAATATTTTTAAATGCCACCATTCTGGTTGTTATTTAGATTATATAATAACAAGCTGCCCCCTAACCCAAGGCTTTGGACACAGAGAAAGTTAACAAGGCTTTTCATTCTTCAACTTGGCCTTATAGCAGGCTACATATAAAGGTAAGAAAAACCAGAAAGTAATGAAGTACAGAAGTCTAAAGTAAACTTTCTTACCAGATTACTTTATTGGCATAATAAAAATAGTGCTTTTCCAAACAAACAAACAAAAACCCCACAACTACAGATCTATTACTTTAGATATGTAGACACATGTAGTTTTTAAAGTGCTTTTCACATGTTCCAAACTAAGTAAAATCTTTACCATTGGTTACACAAATGATCCTGTACAGGACCTGAGTGCTTATGCAAGAGTTTTAGTAACATTTGTGACATTTCCAGAGAAAGAATTAATCAGAATCTGTTAGCAGACAGAAATTTACCTGCTAGACTGATCAGATGATGGTCTTGGTGGCAGTGGTTCCACTGAAAATAATTCCTCGCTGCCTTGCATGGCATCTATGCTGGTACTTGCCAGAGTAAAAGGTGCAGTTGGACGAGCAATACCCATTCTGACAGGAACAATCAGTGACTCTGCTACATTGCACAATTCTTCTACTGCGTAAGGTAACAGTGCTTGGAATACACGCTTACATTTTCCAATTGGTTGTGGAATAAAGTTGCTAGAGCAAAAAGGGAAATACAGGAATCTTCTGAATCCTTTCATATACAAAATTTTATCACTATCACAAAAAAATGTGAGCAAAATTATATAGAAGCCAAAATAAAAAAGAATGCCTTACTTTTTCTTTTTAGATGAAGCCATTTCCACACTAAGGATGACAAAAACTCTTGCAACTGACCGCAAAAACCTCATTGTCACAGCAATAGCTTCTTCTCTACGTCCCGGTGTGTATTTGTTTTGGAGTTCTTTCACTAGTGTACCTAGTAGAGTATCTAAAAGCTTTAAAAATAGTAATCCACTCTATTAATGTTGAGACATCTCCTAAGATGTTTAGACATTCATAAAGGAAAAAGTTCTAACACTTTTTCGCTATTAACATTTCATAATAAAAACATCACAATATATTTAACCAAAACAATTACAATGTCAGTGATTAATTTATGTCACATGCCAACGACCACTATGCTTGACCTACAGTGGTTCTCAAATGTCTAATTTCTTGTTTTTTCGTCTCAAACTCCTATGAATATCAATTACTATTTAGCAGAACAAAACCTAATATATCAAATCAGAGAAAGAATATATTTCACTCAGTACAGGGTACTTACCAAAATATCAGAGTAGACTCAAATAGTTATATTAATATATTCATAATCCCATCCCTCTCACTTAACCATTATTACTTTCTAGTCGCATTTCTACACATGGTGTATCATAAAGTTATTAATTACAGCGAACACCCAATTCCACATTGTTTTCCCTGTTGTTTTTTAAATGTTACTTAAAATAACCTTTATTTTTAAATCACTGCATTACATTTCAGTAAGTGGTTGACTTGAGTCAATAGTCCTCTACTATCGGATCCATAAAAGTATTTGTTTTTCAATTTTGTATTATTCTGTGACACAATCTTTTTCTTTCCCATATTGTAGATTATTTCTTTATGAAAACTTCTGAGGGCAATGTTAGTTTTATGGCTCTTGACACTGACAAGTTGTTTTCCAAAGGAGTACCAAATGCAATGCCACCTCATCAGTGTCCAAGTCTCATCAGCACTGGGTTTTATAGTTTATATTCTTTTCTAATTTCACAGCAAAGAGAGATATTTAAAAAAAATTCGCACTGAGTTACTATTAATCTTGAACACTGCTTCATACATTTTTATACTGTTTTTTTTTGTGTGTGTGGTACGCGGGCTTCTCACTGTTGTGGCCTCTCCCGTTGCGGAGCACAGGCTCTGGATGCGCAAGCTCAGCGGCCATGGCTCACAGGCCCAGCCGCTCCGCGGCATGTGGGATCTTCCCGGACCGGGGCACGAACCCGTGTCCCCTGCATCGGCAGGCGGACTCTCAACCACTGCGCCACCAGGGAAGCCCTATACTGTTGTATTTTTAATACACTCTAGGACTTTTATTTAGAATGAAAGAAGGAGCTTTCATTGATTGGTCTAAAATGAGAAATTTAAATCACCCCCAAAATTCCATTCCCCTTAATGTACTATTTAATTAGAGCTTACTGGTACTTGGGAGCTTGATTAGTAAAATTATGGGAAACTACGTAAAATAACATCCTTTTCATGTGCTTGTAAATAATTATTCAAATGACTTACCAAAATATCTGCTGTACACTTGACTATAAGGCAGTGAGTGAAACAGTCCAACCGAATTGTGCCACTTTGCTGATTGAGGTATACTTGCTCTTCTGGCAAAAGATGGCCTATCCTGCTGCTGGCACTGAGACTTGAGGGGAAAGAAAGAATGCACTGTAATTGCCTACACTAACGTGGGAAATAAATAACTCTAAAAAAATGTTAATGAATACATACGGGTCTTTATTCTCCTGTGACCCAAACATAATCATAGATTTCAAAGCATTCCAGTCCTGTAGAACACGCTCCAAGGCAAGCTGGGCAAATCTGGGGGGTTCTAAATCATGATCGGGCATATCTGAATCTAAAAAGAAAAGAAATAGTGGGTAAGGCAGAAATGAACATACCACTTTTCCTATATGTCATAACTGTCAAATTAACTCACCTTCAGGATTGGCTGTTTTTCGGTTACGATCCTCCCTGATTCGAGGAGGTCTGTACTGGCAATGCTCTACTGTCTGCCTCGCAACTGTCTGCACTAAAAAGAGTAAGAGGTGCTCTCCCCTGCAAAACAGCACATTGTTATGCGGAGGGGGAGAGGCTACTTACCTATGCTGTGCTTTTACAACTCAATTTATGTCCTAAAAATCCCACTACTTGCCTGCTATTTGGCAGAGTGACCAAATTAGTAGCAGTGAGCAGGCGATAAAGTAGATCAAGCCGAGCAGATTTCTGTCCAGCAATTAGAGTTTTACATTTACACTTCTCCCAGCAATCACAATAGGCTGTTGGTGATGTCCGTTTGAGTCTAGAAAGAATTCATACACAAGTACAAAAACAGAAATTTTTTTAAAAATACAAAGGTCTATATTGAAATTACAGAGGCGTAACTCATTAAAACTCAACAGAACCCTTGTTAACTTTTAAATGCAAAGTGTAACTGTTCACGCAACAAATAGGATTACTTTAGTGGTGTAAAGTCTGTAAAGCAACACATGAGAAGAGGTATCTTAACTGTCTTGTCAAACACCACTGTAGCATCTAGCACAGTGAGTACACCTAGTAAGCATTCAGTAAGTAAGGTGATTCTCACTTTCAGATATTTAAAACAAGGAAGACAAACTTATTAGCCAAAATTCAAGATGGCGGAGGAGTATGACGTGGAGATCACCTTCCTCCCCACAAATACGTCAGAAATACATCTACATGTGGAACAACGCCTACAGAACACCTACTGAACGCTGGCAGAAGACCTCAGACCTCCTAAAAGGCAAGAAACTCCCCACGTACCTGGGTAGGGCAAAAGAGAAACGGAAAAACAGAGACAAAAGGATAGGGACGGGACCGGCACCAGTGGGAGGGAGCTGTGAGGGAGGAAAGGTTTCCACACACTAGGAATTCACGGGCAGAGACGGGGCGGGGGGGGGGGGGCGGAGGGGGGAAGCTTCACAGCCATGGAGGAGAGCGCATCAACAGGGATGCGGAGGGCAAAGGGGATTCCCTCACAGAGGATTGGTGCCGACCAGCACTCACCAGCCTGAGAGGCTTGTGTGCTAAGCCGCCGGGGCAGGTGGGGGCTGGGAGCTGAGGTTCAGGCTTCAGAGGTCAGATCCCAGGGAGAGGACTGGGGTTGGCAGCGTGACCACAGCCTGAAGGGGGCTAGTGCGACACAGCTAGCCGGGAGGGAGTCCGGGAAAAAGGCTGGAACTGCCTAAGAGGCAAGAGACCATTGTTTCGTGGTGCGCAAGGAGAGGGGATTCAGAGCACCGCCTAAACAAGCTTCAGAGAAGGGCGCAAACCGCAGCTATCACTGCAGACCCCAGAGAAGGGCATGGGACGCTAAGGCTGCTGCTGCCGCCACCAAGGAGCCTGTGTGCAAGCACAGGTCACTGTCCACACCTCCCCTCCCAGGAGCCTGTGCAACTCGCCACTGCCAGGGTCCCATGATCCAGGGACAACTTCCCTGGGAGAACACACGGCACACCGCAGGCTGTTACAACGTCACCCTGGCCTCTGCCGCCGCAGGCTCGCCCAGCATTCCGTACCCCTCCCTGCCCCCAGACTGAGTGAGCCAGAGCCCCCAATCAGCTGCTCCTTTTACCCCGTCCTGTCTGGGTGGGGAACAGATGCCCTCAGGCGACCTACAGGCAGAGGCAGAGCCAAATCCAAAGCTGAACCCCAGGAGCTGCGTGAAAAAAAGAAGAGAAAGGGAAATCTCTCCCAGCAGCCTCAGGAGCAGCAGATTAAATCTCCACAGTCAACCTGATGTACCCTGCATTTCTGGAATACCTGAATAGAAAACGAATCATCCCAAATTGAGGCGGTGGACTTTGGAAGCAACGATATACATGTATTTTTCCCTTTTTCTCTTTTTTTGAGTGTGTATGTGTATGCACCTTTGTGTGATTTTGTCTGTATAGCTTTGCTTTTACCATTTGTCCTAGGGTTCTGTCCGTTTTTGGGTTTTTTTTGTATAGTTTTTAGCACTTGTTATCGTTGGTGGATTTGGTTTTTGGTTTGGTTACTCTCTTCTTTCTTTCAAGTACTTCTTAATTTTTTCTTTTTAATAATTTTTAAAATTACTTTAATAACTTTATTTTTTTCTTTTTTTTTTTCTCCCTTTTCTTCTGAGCCATGGGGCTGAAAGGGTCTTTGTGCTCCAGCCAGGTATCAGGCCTGTGCCTCTGAGGTGGGAGAGCCGAGTTCCACCAGAGACCTCCCAGCTCCACGTAATATCTAACAGCAAAAGCTCTCCCACAGAACGCCATCTCAACACTGAGACCCAGCTCCACTCAACGACCAGCAAGCCACAGTGCTGGACACCCTATGCCAAACAACTAGCAAGACAGGAACACACCCCCACCCATTAGCAGAGACGCTGCCTAAAATCATAAGAAGGTCACAGACACCCTAAAACACACCACCAGACATGGTCCTGCCCACCAGAAAGATAACATGCAGCCTCATCTTCCAGAACACAGGCACCAGTCCCCTTGACCAGGAAGCCTACACAACCCACGGAACCAACCTTAGCCACTAGGGGCCAACAACAAAAGTAACGGGAACTACAAAACTGCAGCCTGTGAAAAGGAGACCCCAAACACATTAAGTTAAGCAAAATGAGAAGACAGAGAAACACACAGCAGATGAAGGAGCAAGGTAAAAACCCACCAGACCAAACAAATGAAGACGAAACAGGCAGTCTACCTGAAAAAGAATTCAGAATAATGATAGTAAAGATGATCTGAAATCTTGGAAATAGAATGGAGAAAATACAAGAAACATTTAACAAGAACCTAGAAGACCTTAAGAGCAAACAAACAATGATGAACAACACAAAATATGAAATTAAAAATTCTCTAGAAGTAATCAATAGCAGAATAACTGAGGTAGAAGAACAGGTAAGTGACCTGGAAGATAAAATAGTGGAAATAACTACTGCAGAGCAGAATAAAGAAAAAAGAATGAAAACATTTGAGGACAGTCTCAGAGATCCCTGGGACATTAAACACACCAACATTCGAATTATAGGGGTCCCAGAAGAAGAAAAGAAAAGAAAGGGACTGAGAAAGTATTTGAAGAGATTACAGTTGAAAACCTCCCTAATATGGGAAAGGAAATAGTCAATCAAGTCCAGGAAGCGCAGAGTCCCATACATGAAAAATCCAAGGAGAAACATGCCAAGACAAATATTAATCAAGCCATCAAAAATTAAATACAAGGAAAAAAATGTTAAAAGCAGCAAGGGAAAAGCAACAAATAACATACAAGGTAAATCCCATAACGTTAACAGCTGATCTTTCAGCAGAAACTCTGCAAGCCAGAAGGGAGTGGCAGGACATATTTAAAGTGACAAAAGGGAAAAAACTACAACCAAGATTACTCTACCCAGCAAGGATCTCATTCAGATTTGATGGAGAAATTTAAAACCTTTATAGACAAGCAAAAGCTAAGAGAACTCAGCACCACCAAACCAGCTTTACAACAAATTCTAAAGGAACTTCTCTAGGAAGGAAACACAAGAGAAGGAAAAGACCTACAATAACGAACCCAAAACAATTAAGAAAATGGTAATAGGAACAGATATATTGATAACTACCTTAAATGTAAATGGATTAAAAATGCTCCAACGAAAAGACATAGACTGCATGAATGGATACAAAAACAAGACCTGTGTATGTCTATGAGAGACCCACTTCAGACCTAGTGACACATACAGACTGAAAGTGAGGGGATGGAAAAAGATATTCCATGCAAATGGAAATCAAAAGAAAATTGGAGTAGCAATTCTCATATCAGACAAAACTGACTTTAAAATACAGACTATTAGGCTTCCCTGGTGGCGCAGTGGTTGAGAATCCGTCTGCCAATCCAGGCGACATGGGTTCGAGCCCTGGTCTGGGAAGATCCCACATGCCACGGAGCAACTAGGCCCCTGAGCCACAACTACTGAGCCTGCACGTCTGGAGCTCACGCTCCGCAACAAGAGAGGCCTCGACAGTGAGAGGCCCGCGCACTGCGATGAAGAGTGGCCCCCGCTCACCGCAACTCGGGAAAGCCCTTGCACAGAAATGAAGACCCAACACAGCCAAAAATAAAGAAAGAAAGAAAGAAAGAGGCTTTTATTTAAAAAAATAAAAAATAAAATAAAATAAAATTGAAAAAATACAGACTATTATAAGAGACAAAGAAGGACACTACATAATGATCAAGGGATCAATCCAAGAAGAAGATATAACAATTGTAAATATTTATGCACCCAACATAGGAGCACCTCAATACATAAGGCAAATGCTAACAGCCATAAAAGGGGAAATCGACAGTAACACAATCCTAGTAGGGGACTTTAACACCCCACTTTCACCAATGGACCGATCATCCAAAATGAAAATAAATAAGGAAACACAAGCTTTAAATGATACATTAGACTACATGGACTTAATTGATATTTATAGGACATTTCATCCAAAAACAACAGAATACACATTTTTCTCAAGTGCTCATGGAACATTCTCCAGGACAGATCATATCTTGGGTCACAAATCAAGCCTTGGTAAATTTATGAAAATTGAAATCATATCAAGTTATCTTTTCCAACCACAACGCTATGAGACTAGGTATCAATTACAGGAAAAAATCTGTAAAAAATAAAAACACATGGAGGCTAAACAATACACTACTAACCAAGAGATCACTGAAGAAATCAAAGAAGAAATCAAAAAATACCTAGAAAAAACTGACAATGAAAACACAATGACCCAAAACCTATGGGATGCAGCAAAAGCAGTTCTGAGAGGGACATTTATAGCAATACAATCCTACCTCAAGAAACAAGAAACATCTCAAATAAACAACCTAACCTTACACCTAAAGCAATTAGAGAAAGAACAACAACAACAAAAAACCCCAAAGTTAGCAGAAGGAAAGAAATCATAAAGATCAGATCAGAAATAAATGAAAAAGAAATCAAGGAAACAATAGCAAAGATCAATAAAGCTAAAAGCTGGTCCTTAGAGAAGATAAAATTGATAAACCGTTAGCCAGACTCATCACAAAAAAACGGGAGAAGACTCAAATCAATAGAATTAGAAAAGAAAAAGGAGAAGTAAAAACTGACACTGCAGCAATACAAAGGATCATGAGAGATGACTACAAGCAACTATATGCCAATAAAATGGACAACCTCGAAGAAAACGACATATTCTTAGAAAAGCACAACCTTCCAAGACTGAACCAGGAAGAAATAGAAAATATAAACAGACCAATCACAAGCACCGAAATTGAGACTGTGATTTAAAGTCTTCCAACAAACAAAAGTCCAGTACCAGATGGCTTCACAGGCGAATTCTACCAAACATTTAGAGAAGAGCTGACACCAATCCTTCTCAAAATCTTCCAAGATACAGCGGAGGGAGGAATACTCCCCAACTCATTCTACGAGGCCACCATCACCCTGATACCAAAACCAGACAAAGATGTCACAAAGAAGGAAAACTACAGGCCAGTATCACTGATGAACACAGATGCAAAAATCCTCAACAAAATACTAGCAAACAGAATCCACTAAAAGGATTATATACCATGATCAAGTGGGATTTATCCCACAAATGCAAGGATTCTTCATTATATGCAAACCAATCAATGTGACAAAACATATTAACAAACTGAAGAATAAAAGCCGTATGATAATCTCAACAGATGCAGAAAAAGCTTTTGACAAAATTCAACATTTATGATAAAACCCACCCAGTAAGTAGGCATAGAGGGAACTTACCTCAACATAATAAAGGCCATATATGACAAACCTACAGGCCATATATGACAAACCTACAGCCAGCATTGTTCTCAATGGTGAAAAACTGAAACAGTATCCTCTAAGATCATGAACAAGACAAGGTTGTCCACTCTCACCACTATTATTCAACATAGTTCTGGAAGTTTTAGCCACAGCAATCAAAGAAAAAGAAATAAAGGAATCCAAATCGGAAAAGAAAAAGTAAAACTGCCACTGCAGATGACATGATACTATACATAGAGAATCCTAAAGATGCTACCAGAAAACTACTAGAGCTAATCAATGTATCTGGTAAAGTAGCAGGATACAAAATTAATTCACAGAAATCTCTTGCAGTCCCATACACTAATGATGAAAAATCTGAAAGAGAAATTAAGGAAACACTCCCATTTACCACTGCAACAGAAAGAATAAAATACCTAGGAATAAAGCTACCTAAGGAGACAAAAGACCTGTATGCAGAAAACGACTAAGACACTGATGAAAGAAATGAAAGGTAATACAAACAGATGGAGAGATATACCATGTTCTTGGATTGGAAGAATCAACACTGTGAAAATGGCTATACTACCCAAAGCAATCTGCAGATTCAATGGAATCCCTATCAAACTACCAATGGCATTTTTCACAGAACTAGAACGAAAATTTCATAATTTGTAGGGAAACACAAAAGACCCCATATATAGCCAATGCAATCTTGAGAAAGAAAAACGGAGCTGGAGGAATCAGGCTCCCAGACTTCAGACTATACTACAAAGCTACAGTAAACAAGAGAGTATGGTACCGGCACAAAAACTGAAATATAGATCAATGGAACAGGATAGAAAGCCCAGAGATAAACCCATGCACATATGGTCACCTTATTTTTGATAAAGGAGACAAGAATATACAATGTAGAAAAGACAGCCTCTTCAATAGGTGGTGCTGGGAAAACTGGATAGCTACCTGTAAAAGAATGAAATTAGAACACTCCCTAACACCATACACAAAAATAAACTCAAAATGGATTAAAGACCTAAATGTAAGGCCAGACGCCATCAAACTCTTAGAGGAAAACATAGGCAGAACACTCTATGACATAGATCACAGCAAGATCCTTTCTGACCCACCTCCTGGAGAAATGGAAATAAAAATAAACAAATGGGACCTAATGAAACTTCAAAGCTTTTGCACAGCAAAGGAAACCATAAACAAGACCAAAAGACAACCCTCAGAATGGGAGAAAATATTTGCAAATGAAGCAACTGATAAAGGATTAATCTCCAAAATTTACAAGCAGCTCATGCAGCTCAATATCAAAAAAACAAACAACCCAATCCAAAAATGGGCAGAAGACCTAAACAGACATTTCTCCAAAGAAGATATACAGATTGCCAACAAACACATGAAAGGTTGCTCAACATCACTAATCATCAGAGAAATGCAAATCAAAACTACAATGAGGTATCACCTCACACCAGTCAGAATGGCCATCATCAAAAAATCTAGAAACAATAAATGCTGGAGAGGGTGTGGAGAAAAGGGAACCCTCTTGCACTGCTGGTGGAAATGTAAACTGATTCAGCCACTATGGAGAACAGTATGGAGGTTCCTTAAAAAACTAAAAATAGAACTACCATATGACCCAGCAATCCCACTACTGGGCATATTCCCTGAGAAAACCATAATTCAAAACGAGTCATGGGGGCTTCCCTGGTGGCGCAGTGGTTGGGAGTCCGCCTGCCGATGCAGGGGACACGGGTTCGTGCCCCGGTCTGGGAAGATCCCACATGCCGCGGAGCGGCTGGGCCCGTGAGCCATGGCTGCTGGGCCTGCGCGTCTGGAGCCTGTGCTCCGCAACGGGAGAGGCCACAGCCGTGAGAGGCCCGGGTACCGCAAAAAAAAAAAAAAAAAAAAAAAAAAAAACCGAGTCATGTACCACAATGTTCACTGCTGCTCTATTTACAATAGCCAAGACATGGAAGCAACCTAAGTGTCCATCAACAGATGAATGGATAAAGAAGATGTGGCACATATATACAATGGAATACTACTCAGCCAGAAAAAGAAACGAAGTTATTTGTAGGGAGGTGGATGGACCTAGAGTCTGTCATACAGAGTGAAGTAAGGCAGGAAGAGAAAAACAAATACCGTATGCTAACACATATATATGGAATCTAAAGAAAAAAAAGAGGTTCTGAAGAACCTAGGGGCAGGACAGGAATAAAGACCCAGACGTACAGAACGGACTTGAGGACACAGGGAGGGGGAAGAGTAAGCTGGGACAAAGTGAGAGAGTGGCATGGACACATATACACTACCAAATGTAAAACAGCTAGTGGGAAGCAGCCGCATAGCACAGTGAGATCAGCTCAGTGCTCTGTGACCACCTAGAGGGGTGGGATAGGGAGGGTGGGAGGGAGGCTCAAGAGGGAGGAGATATGGGGATATATATGTATATGTATATATATGTGTATATGTATATGTGTGTATATATATATATATGTATATGTATATGTATAGGTGATTCACTTCTGTATAAAGCAGAAACTAACACACCATTGTAAAGCAATTATACTCCAATAAAGATGTTAAAAAGAAAATAAATAAAGCACAATAGATGATTTTTACAAACCAATTCTCTATTAACTATTTTTACATCTACACACCTGTGGCACAGCTATAGCTGATGTCCCTACTGGGACTCTGAGGCACTGCAAATGTTAGTGCTGGGATAATTTTATTGCTTCTTAGGTCTGTGAAAACTAAGAAACTAACCATAGCAACTCTATTGCTGGATGAAGGTTATTACATTTAGTTTAAGAAGTAAACAAGGCACGGGCTTCCCTGGTGGCACAGTGGTTGAAAGTCCGCCTGCCGATGCAGGGGACACGGGTTCATGCTCCGGTTCGGGAAGATTCCACATGCCGCGGAGCGGCTGGGCCCATGAGCCATGGCCGCTGAGCCTGCACATCTGGAGCCTGTGCTCCGCAATGGGAGAGGCCACAACAGTGAGAGGCCCGCGTACCGCAAAAAAAAAAAAAAACCAAAAAAAAACAAGGCACATGCCAAATCATGATTCCCTTAATGCCTTCAGTGGTTTCCTGCTAATACACCCTACTACAGGGGGGCCTGAGACTTTGGCTGGAGAACACAGACAGAAACATTCTGTATATATATTTCTTAAAAGACTGATTCTAGTCACAATGTATGATCACATATTTCTTGCACATTAGGCTAGTTTTATGTAAAGAGTAGAACTAGCAAACAAACATTGCAAAGTACTCTTTAAATCAAAAACTACGTTTTAATACACACAGTGGCTTAACGTGGGCAACCTGACAGAACCTCATGCTTTCTGAATTATGAAACAAAGCATGACTCAGTACAGATTATTTTAATATGGGAATATGAATCTAAGTAGTTTACAATATTAAAGAAAACTAAAGTCACACTCACTTGCAATCATGACCTTTATGACAAACCCTTGCACATTCTGTACAACAACAGAGGGACTCCAGCAAGCCACATGTACGACACTCAAAAATATCCTAAAATGAAAAGGATATACTTTTTAGAAAAATGGTATGTATGTCTCATCACAATAATTATTTCTGGTATTTTCTAAAACAATTCAATCACAACAACAGCAGAGCAAAATTAATGTGCTCTGGGAAACAGTCACAGATGGGTACACAAATGGGAATCAAATATTACCAGAAGGGCAAAAATAATCTGTATCATCCAAAAAAAGGCATAACTGTTATAAAGTCTAAATCAAGAGCTGTGAATCAGATTATACTACCCAGCGAAGATTTCTAATTTTTATGACAGCCCGTAACTGGTGTTAACAGTCAACTCCTTTGCCTCATTTATTTAGGAATTAAATACAAATTAATTTTCTTTGGAGAATTTTATAACTCAGGAGTAAAAGGAAATACCAGACTTGCAATTCCAAAGCTAAGAACTGTAACTCTAGTCATGGTCAAAGGGAAGAAAAGAAAACCTAGATAGCATAAATATAGGGAAATATAAAATAACTTACCTGGTTAATGTGCTCTGCTCCAGTCCATGTAAAACTGCAGGTATCATTACAACATAAGACATATAAAGGAGAGTCATCAGGGTTGGTACCTGATGGGCAAACCATGCCCATAAATACATCTTCCTCTTTTTCACTTGAGGACACTTCAGCTAAAAAGATTAAAAACATAATAGTTCATACATCAAGAAAAGACTTACAGCCATCTACTCCTTTCCTCAAATGGAAAAGCTCTAACATTTACATAGTATAAATAAGAAACTACTATATATTAATAAAATAAATTGACATACAAAGTCAACAATGCAAGGAAATCTAGTCAATTCTGGTACAAAGTAAAGCAAAGCATAATTATATCATAACCACATATGAGGACAATACAAATACATCAAACATCAGCCTTCTGAGTCATTAGCTCTACCTCATGCAGTTAAGATTCAAGTTCTAGCTCTACTTAACAAATTATAGGCAGTCACATAATTTATTCATAGCCAGTATTTCTTAAAAGATAACTACTAAATCTTTTAAAGGCTGGTTGGCAGGAACTGATATTCCTTAATGCTTTCTGTTAGGCAGTAAATCCAAGTCAGTAAGAACAGTAAGACTTCTGGCCTGTTCTTTCCATAAAATTTTATCACTAACACGAATTAACACGTGGACAGGTTCTAAGAATAATCCATCTTTTCTTTCAAAAGATTAATCATTACACAATCCATTATGGAATTTTTTTTTAATTTAAGGAAATTTATACCAGCTGCTTTTTGATGGAAAGTTAGAAGGTACAATATGCTTGAAAAAAGTATAAGCATATGCATTTCATACACATAAGCAAAAGAATTACCTTGATAGTTTCTAATCAGTATCATTTCCATATACAGAAATTAGGTTTGAATAATTATAGAAGAGAATCTATTCAAATTAAAAAATAAGCAACCCTTTTAGAAGTTGAAATAAATTACCTTTTGCAATTTTCTGGGCTGTTTCTAAAATGGTAATTGCAGCAGGATAAGCTCGGCCACTTACAGCTGACATAAATGGGGTCATACCTCTTGCATCCCTAAAATGAGAAAAATTGTATATAAAAATATTATCAATTATTGTCCTTCCTGATTATGAAAGTAACACATGTTCATGATGAAACAAAAAAACAGTTTTGTCTTAGTAAATAATGTCTCACCATTCAAAGAAAACCATCAGTGGTATTTTCTGGCCTCATATTACCTCACTTAAAGCCACTTTGTGGAACCTCTGTCTCTCTAAACCATGGTCTACTTTCTTGGCTTTAGTGACACTAAAGAATAGACCAGCAAGGGCTCTGGAGTAAACTAATACTTTCTAGACGTGAGCATAGTAATAGGCTCTATCTCAAGCTATTGTAAGGAGGATTATATGAATTATTACTTAAAAGGTTTCAGCACAGTGCCTAGCAAAAAACAAGTATTCAGTTAAGTGTTAGCTATTATTATTACGAGTTTCCTCTTTAAAATGTATTTAAACATTCTTCACTGAATTTCTATTTCCTCCTAGACCCCTCGCATTTCCCAGAAGTCAGTCCTCAGCCGTTTGTGCCTCTCTCTCTCTTCTGCCATAGCAACTACCACTTCTCTCACAATAATACGGTTCCAACACCTACACTTGTTTACTTGATAAGCCTACTTGGGATTTCCCAGTGGTATCTTACATTCAACGTGCCTAAAACTCAAATCATCTTTCTCCGCAAACCTGCTCTCTACCTGACTTATCTATGTCACCCAACAGTATCACTGTCCCAAGTAACTTCAGACAAAAATTTTGGTTCTTCACAAAGTATTCCTTCTAAAGCAATTTTTAAACTTCTGCATCTCATCTTTCTTTTCCATTTTCAACAACTCAATAGTTCAGTTTATTACAACACACATATTAAAGGCTATGACAGACATATAAACATAGCCTTGACTCTGGTTTCTACTCTTGCCTATTTTCATCTCTTTTATACCACCATCTCATTACTATTCTCATAATCCCACTTTGATACTATTACAATCTAACAAAGGCCATTATTGAGAGGATTCAAGCCCAAAGAACAGAGACCAAAGTAGTGATTTTAACCTATTTTTTTCAGATCCACTGGCTGTTGTTCTCTTCTTTCTAATCCTCCACTCTGAATTGGATGAATTACTGTTCCTCATAATATTCAGACTTCTCCATGTTGTTCTCCCTATTTCTCATGGTTCTACTCTTCTCCCTATTTCTCATGGTTCTACTCAAACTTCACTTTCATGAAGCTGCTTACTGTAGAATAAACACACTTCTCCCTTCTGTTTACTCCAAAGCACACTTATGTGTCCCTTTAGCCAGATTCAACCAAGAAAAAAGCTCAAATAAATAAAATCAGAATTGAAAGAGAAGTTACAACCAAAATCAAACAAATACAAAGGATCATAAGAGATTTACTATGAACGATTACACACCAATAAAATGGACAACTTAGAAGAAATGGATAAACTCCTAGAAACATACAATCTCCCAAGACCGAATCAGAAAGAAATAGAAAATATGAGCAGAATGATTACCAGTAATAAAATTGAATCGGTAATTTAAAAACTCCCAACAAACAAAGGTCCATGACCAGACAGCTTCACAGGTGAATTCTACCAAACATTTAAGGGGTTAACACCTATCCTTCTCAAACCATTCCCCAAAAAAGTAAGAGGAAGAAATGCTTCCACACTCATCCTACAAGGCCAGCATCGCCTTGATACCAAAACCCAAGACATCACAAAACATTTTAATTAATCAATCACAGGCCAGTATCACTGATGAACAGAGATGCAAAAATCCTCAACAAAATATCAGCAAACCAAATTCAGCAATAATTGAAAGGATGATATACCATGATGAAGCAGGGGATTTATCTCAGGATGCAAGTACGGTTCAATATCCACAAATCAATCAACATGATACACATTAACAAACTGAAAAATAAAATTGTATCATCACCTCAGTAGAAGCAGAGAAGGATTCTGACAGAATTCAGCATCCACTTATGATAGAAACTCTCCAGAAAGTGGGTACAGAGGGAACATACCTCAACATAATAAATGCCACAAATTGGCAGGCCCACAGTTAACATAATAAAAGGTGAAAAGTTGAAAGCATTTCCTCTAAGATCAGGAACAAGAAAAGGATGCCCACTCTCACCACTTTCATTCAACAAAGTATTTTAAGGCCTAGCCACAGCAATTAGATAAGAAAAAGAACAAAAAGGCATCCAAATTGGAAAGATGGAAGTAAAATTATCACTGTTTGTAGATGACATATACTACATATAGAAAACCCTAAAGATGCCACCCAAAAGCAATTAGAACAAATAAATGAATTGAGTAAAGTTGCAGGAAACGAAATTAATATGCAGAAATCTACTGCATTTGTATACACTAAAAACAAACTATCAGAAAGAGAAATTAAGAAAACAATCCCATTTACAATTGCATCAAAAATAACAAACTACCTAGGAATACATCTAATCAAGGAGGTAGCAGACCTGTACTTGGAATATGTGGAATACTATAAGACACTGATGAAAGAAATTGAAGATGACCAGAAATGGAAAAATAAACCTTGCTCATGGATTGGAAGAATCAGTATTACTGAAATGACCATACTACTTAAAGCAATCTACAGATTTAATGCAATCCCTATCAAAATACACATGACATTTTTCTAAGAACTAGAACAAATAATCATCAAATTTATATGGAACCATGAAAGACCCCAAAACAGCCAAAGCAATCTTGAGGGAAAAAAACCCAAAGCTGGAGGCATCATGTTCCCTGATTTCAAACAGTACTACAAACCTGTATTAATCAAATGGTATGGTACTAGCATAAAAAAAAGACACAGAGATCAATGGAACAGAAGAGAGGGCCTTGCAAAAATAAAAAACTCAAAACACCTTCTTGTACTAAATAGGGAAGGTGACATAAGGGTCAAGGCTGGGAGTCCCCATTCTGTAATAAAGACACATACCAGGGCTGGAATTCCAGCTATGCCACTCACTAGTTTTGTGAGCCTGGGCAAGTTAATTAACCCATGACAAAGGAGGCAAGAATATATAATGGGGGAAAAAGACAGTCTCTTCAATAAATAGTGTTGACAAAATTGGACAGCTAACTGCAAAAGCATCAAACTGGACTACTTTCTCTCACCATATAAAAAAATAAATTCGAAGTGGATTAGGGACTTAAATTTACGACCTGAACCCATAAAACTCCTAAAAGAAAACACAGGCAGTATGCTCTTTGACACTGGTCTTAGTTTTATCTTTTTTGGATCTGCCTCTTCAGGCAAGGAAAACAAAAGCAAAATCAAACAAACAGGACTACATCAAACTAAAAAGTTTTTGAGGAAACCACCAACAAAATGAAAAGCCCACCTACTGAACAGGAGAAGATATTTGCCCATGATATATCCAATAAGGGACTGATATCCAAAATATACAAAGAACTCATACAATTCAACATCAAACAAACCCAATCTGATTAAAAACTGGGCCGGAGACCTGAACAGACATTTTTCCAAAGAAGACATACGACAGATGGCCAACACACACGTGAATAAATTCAACATCACTAGTCATCAACATCACTAGTCATCATAAGTTCAACATCACTAGAAACGCAAATCAAAACCACAGTAAGATACTACCTCACATCTGTCAGAATGGCTATTATCAAAAAAGACAACAAATAACAAGTGTTGGCGAGGATGTGGAGAAAAGGGAAGCCTCTTGCAGAAACAGACTCATAGATGCAGAGAACAAACTAGTGGTTGCCAGAGGGCAGGGGGTTAGGAGAATGAGTGAAATAGGTGAGGTACAAACTTCCAGTTATAAAATAAGTCATGAGGACAGCATAGGGAATATAATCAATAAGACTGTAATAACTCTGTATGGTGACAGATGGTAACCACACTTATTGTGGTGGTCATTTTGTAATGTAAAAAAATATCAAATCAGTATGTTGTACACCTGAAACTAACATAATAAGTCAATTATACTTCAATAAAAAAAGAAGAAAAAACCCTTTTCTTACTGAGTCATCTCCATGGTAAATAATTCCCAGATACATCACTTAAGAAACTGTGTTAGCAACTCTAGGAAATTCTCCTGTATCTGTAGTATAAAAAAGCAAAAAGGGCCAGTTTGATCATCTCTATACTTATCACCTAAAAGTCAGGCAAAAGAACACTGCCTCTGGGCTTCCCTGGTGGCGCAGTGGTTTAGAGTCTGCCTGCCGATGCAGGGGACACGGGTTCGTGCCCCGGTCCGGGAAGATCCCACATGCCGTGGAGTGGCTGGGCCCGTGAGCCATGGCTGCTGAGCCTGTGCTCCGCAACGGGAGAGGCCACAACAGTGAGAGGCCCGCGTAGAGCAAAACAAAAGAACACTGCCTCTCCTAGTAACATCAGCTTATGAATACAGTGGCATACTGGGTGTTTTCCAGATATTTTATATGTTTTTTAGATAAAGGAGGAAAAAGTCAAGCACTGTGAGGGTACTAAAATAAAGCACTAGTGAAATAGAAATGAATTGTAGAAATATAAAATGAATTAACAACAAAGAGAAAGGGAATAAGAACATAAAATAACTTTTTAGACACCACCACGAGGAAATTATACAAAGGTAGTATGATTAAAAACACCATAAATGCAAAAAGATGACAACTGAGAAAATACAAACAGAAAGATATACTGTATGTATCCATATATAAACCATTTTTATCTATGCCTCAAACCACTAATAAATTATTAAGATGCTTCTGTCATAATAACTCTGTTTATAATCCAATGACTTATTTTACTAGTGTGGGGCAGCCTTCATTAAATCATAATTTCAAAAATTTGGTCATTTTCATCCAAAGGGCAGTAAGACTTAAACATGAAAACTCCCTCGCCCTCAAAGATAAAAAAACTCATAACACCTTCTTGTACTAAATAGGGAAGGTGACATAAGGGTCAAGGCTGGGAGTCCCAGTTCTGTAATAAAGACACATACCAGGGCTGGAATTCCAGCTATGCCACTCAATAGTTTTGTGAGCCTGGGCAAGTTAATTAACCTCTAAGCCCACTGCTGCAAATGTAAAGTGGAGATAATATTATCTACTCCAGACAGTTGTATCTAGAATAAGAGTTAATGCAAGTAGAGCTTGACACTGATTAATAACTATTATAAAAACACTCATCATTATGAGTTTGTAAAGGAAGATAAACAATCGAGTTGCAGGTAGAGATGTAACCTATTAATGGTTAATGAGCACTTACAACAGAATACTTATCAAAAGCTCTGTATGATCTCATGATGATTCTGTAAGCCAAGATTTCCAAAGAAACCATAAGAATCATCCTTGGATTTTCACAATACAGATTCCAGGCCCCATTTCAGACCTGCTGAGTTATACTTCTAGTGTAGAGCTTGGGGAAGAATGTGTATAATTTTTAAAGTTCTCCAGGTGACAGTGATATAACTAATTTATGGATTCAACATTTGAGAGCAACTATACTGTGATCTTTTTAACATATAAATATACACCCTCATCAAGCTAACATAAAATCAAACTATTCATTTAGTGTACCCTGTATTATATCAAGAAGGCCTCTTTCACTAGAGAGAGCTTACTTAGTAACACGGAAAATACAATGCTAGATTCTGATAAATTTTAAATTCAATTAAGATAATTGTTGTTCCATATGTTGCAAGATCAACTTAACAGTAAAAGGAGTAAAGCTAAATCTTCATATCAAAAGTATATTAAACTTCTTACTTGGCAGAGAGAAGTTCTCGTAGATAGGGCTGTAGAACAACACTGTCACATAACAATTTTAATATAAAATGAGCGTTGGCCTTTCGATCCTTGGATTCTACTACAGATGGCTCTGTGGAAGGACCTGTAATTAAGCAGATCCACTTGGTAACAAAAATGTTCAAAACAGAGTGAAAGACTGTTCTAGAATAATATACCAAGTATCTATCAAATAAACCACCAGAAAAATATTTGAGTATTGGTAACAAATTAATAACTTCATTACAGAGAATTTAAACACATTAACACATTTTATAAATCTCAACTGATGAAATATATGCACATACACACCACAACTTCACTGATATACAGAAGATAAGTCACAGAATTAGATATTTTTCAAGCCAAGAAGTCTCCTTGAGATAAACTGTAAAATAAACACTATATACAAAGTGTTTAGTTTTATCTTCCAAATGCCTAGGTAGATAAAATAGTAGAGATTCTCACCTGGAATGGTGGAGGTGCTTGGTCCTTGACCGGTGCCAGTCGCTGCTGTGGTAAGAGATCCCACAGCAGGGGCCAGGATAAAATCAATGTCACCATCTTTCAGTAAACAGAACAGCAGGATGTACATCATTATAGGCAACATATCCCTAACATGTTCTTTTAACTGGCCTTAAGGCTTTTCTCTGCAAGCCAAAAGTCAAATCGGACAGAGGCTTAAGTGGATGCTTCTTTTCCAAACTATAATAGAAGGAATCCACTAGGCAAACTATTAACTTATCTTGATATATTATTAGCTAGCTTCTTACCAGTATAGAAATATGTATTTCAGTAGAAGAGGGATATCTAACAAGACTTTCTAGAATTTTAATTTTTAAGTTACAAACATCTTAAACCAAATCTATGTAAGCTAGTTATAATACTCATTATGCTAATTTTAACAATTTCAGATTTCTAAATATCCCACTGAAATGTTTATTTCTTTTCTTTCACGACCCTGTCTTTTTGTTAAACACTGAATAAAATAACAGATCTTACCAGGATCCATTGCAGGAGGGTCAGGAACCCAACTAGGGGGAGCTATGGGGGGTGAAACTGGATCTTGGTGGTCACTGGATGAAGCTCCAGCTTCATGTCTACCCAAACCAGCCGCTCTCAATGAACGTCTCATCATTTCCCGTAATCTCAAACTAGAAGAACATGGACAAAATCACTACCACGTCTAAGTGTAAGGATAAGGTGCACAGAACTTCTCATCTGAGATGAAAGTTTGTTCTACAAGCAAATACTCCAGGCAGGAAAGTGAAGTACAAATGCCAATTCTGGAATCACAGAATAAGTCAGCAAGGGATAGAAATGGAACTGGGGGACCCTAGTACCCAGTTCAGCACTAAAACCACTATATTAAGCTCCCACAGAAACTTAAGCACCGGGAACAAAAGTTGCAGTGAAGTTAAGATTAGGAAATAATCTTTCATACAGTTAAGATAAATGAACAGCTGAACATTAAAACAAAAAAAAATTCTGTCCCCTGTTTATCATCAGTAAGAATTAAGTTCAATAGTAGACATTAGCAAAACATACTGATTAGCACAAAACCAATACTGTTAGCCCACTAAACCCCTTTTCTGTGCTCTCAAAAGCAATGGAACTAATATCCACACAGTAAGTAGTTTTCAAACAAAGATCAATTTAGGTTTATTTTTTATACAAAAAAGTTTTTTTAACAGTACAACTTCATCCCAAGGAAATTAATGAATGAAACTGGAGCTTGTAAAATGTGTTGTTAGATTAATTATCTGGGCGTGATTTTTTTTTTCTCCTGCTATACAGGTGTGCACATCGCTAAAAAGATAAAGAAATAATCACAAACACAGACCTCATTAGGGGAACTAGTAAACTACCTGTACAAAAATCTATACCTCTGAATAAAAGCTTACAAAGGCTACAAAATTAACACATTAAAAACTAGCAGCAATTAAGAGAGAGCACATAAGGCAAAGCCTTTCACTTGGCCACAATTTTAGAGCTTCTAAATGAATAAAGAGTAAGAATTCAATTTTAAGGGCCAGGCAACACATAAGGGACTGCTTTCTCCCAGGCAGATTTAATCCCAAAGACATGACATTTCTGATGTGAAAAACCTAACACCTTACCAGGTGAGCATTATATGTCTGCAAATAAGTAATTCAGAAATATTTGTATTAATGTTTTGAATCTCTAATTACTATTTAATCCGAGGGTAAGTGTGTTTTTCCATAGCAATACATTTTCAGTTTTATGAGTAAACTTTTTTAAAAATGCATTTAGAAGCTACTTTCAGGAACCCATCTATTTTATAAGGCTTGTGTATGATGATGTACCTTGGGGAAGAGAAACATTTTTTGGAAGATTCTGCAAAGTAAATCTTAATGTCTCAAAAAATATACTAGCTATTATAGTATGCACTATTAAAAAATACCTATAGTTAACTCTTTTATGGTACTGGTGTCTTCTCTCTCCCAATTTAGTTCAAGAGTTTTTATGATATGGAAGGGAGCAGGGAACAGTGATTATGATTCTTTCAGTCAAGGTCACGTCCCTGTCCAAGATATCACCCAAAGAGCATGGCAGGCTCCTTACCAGTAACAGCACACACCCGGGTGACTTCACACTGTGATGCTCCTACACAATTTTAAATAAGCTCAACACAGACACTTGGTATCCTCATGTGTCTTACCCAAAACACACAGAGAGAAAAAAATCAGCGGTAATTGGGAGGCACTGCAAATAACCTGAAAATAAATGCATGTTTTGGGCTTATCAAGAAGAATGCTTACACCAGGGTCGCAAACACAATGCCTACTGGGCCTGGAAAGTAAAATAAACTGAGGAAAGGGCAGTCAGGTGTAAGAAGTAGGGGGTCATGGCAAACTAGAGGCATACATGCTCATCTAAAGGCATTCGAATTTTAAAGAAAAAAAAAAATTTTAACATTGCACAGGCCAAACAAAACATATATGGGCTATTCTCCAACCTCTAGCCTAGAGCACATTAAGAATAAATGAAGATAAATTGAGACCATAGTCTCATCTTGAACTTGCAAACTCCCAACTTTGTTGTTGTGATGTAGTCAATTCAATATTATATGAGGGGGTCATTCCTTGTCATTTAAAAAAATTGTCCTCTACCTCTTTTCTTCATTAGGTCTTGGGAACATTTTTAAGTACAATGCCCAGCTCCTCATACAGATTCTTTCAAAACAAAAAACAAAAAAAAACAAAAAAAAGAAAATTATTCTTCAAGATGTTGTACACAATTCATGAAGATTCACCTGTATCCTCAGTGGCTGAGGACAATACTGAGGAGATACCACCTTGGCTGCTAAGATTCAGAGTTTTGACATTTCTTCGTATAGGCTTGCCTGGAGTCATCGTATTTTCTGACAATATGGAAGAATTCAAGGTTGATGTAATTTCCTCTTTGTAAGCACGTTATATCCATGCTACAGAAGCCTTAGAATCCAGTCATGTTCAAACATACCACTGTGACAAAAAAGCGAAGGTCATGTGTCTTCCAGATTAATAATCTCTAGAGTACATACACCTGCAATCAGATGCATCAATCAAGCTTTCCACTAAATCTGCCCTTTGTACTCAGGCACTATTGAGTCACATAACAAAACTTCTGAGTCAAATCATCATCTGAAGGCATTTAACAGTACTCCATTCAATATTGAAATTGCATCAGTTTTGAGCTTACAGCTCATGAATCCCAGCCTGCATACTCATCAAGGGGTATCGCCTAGAAAATCCATTGTAGGCTAGAGGAGGGTTTCACTTCAATGAAGCAGAGTCTGTGGACTTCCTACTGCCCGGCGTGGATAATAAGACTCCTGTGCTTTCATCTGTTCAACCGGCAGCCCTGAGTTTGAACTGGTTAAGAGCACTGCAGTGAAATCTTCGGCAAATGCCTCAAAGGAGCTTACTCTGCAAATTATTTCTGTGAGCAACACATCACCCACTCTTGAAGCTCCTTTTAGTCTTTGCCTTCAAAATAATCCTTACATGAAAAAAAGATGGCAGCACTGGCATTGGACCAACCATATCAGAGTCCAACTTGATTTGCACCTGTATTTTCCCTGAGGAAATGAAATACCTGAAATAATTCAGACACTAATTTCTTCATGAAGAATTTAAGTTGCTTTCCAGTTTAGACCAAACATTTTGCCTAGTGTAGTCCTAAACAAATGATAATTTCCATTTTGCATAGTCTACATAATGTTTCTGTACTATTTTAAATTATAATTTGGTCACCCATAACTAGTTTTTGATAAACCTCACTTCAGGATGTTTTTGAACCTGGGAAGCTATCAAGTTGGAACCAATTTTAGAAGAATCATTTTTAAAGGGAAAGTTGAATATAGAACAGAAAATAAGCAAAAGAGTGTCTTCGTTTTAAGTAGACTTTACAACCTATCACATTAGCACAGTGAGCAGTGCTTCCATTAATGATTTGTGAAGTATCCAAGAATTTTGGCTCTCATGTCTAATATAAATGTGTTTTCCTTCAGGGGAAAAAAAAAAACTACAAACAGCTGTATCCTGAATTCTTTATAGTCTTCATCTATTCGAACATCTAGTAATTTTTAATGTGTTATAAAGTGTCCATCTCACAACTCAGAAAGCCTGAAAATTTAAAATACCAAACATTCACAATATACATCAGCCTTTCATTTCTTCCCAGATCTTTAGGACATCTGAGAAACTGAGCTAAGTAAACAATCTGAAAATAAAAGATTGAGGTTCTCTCAATTATTATATTACTTGTTCTCCAACTAAAGAAAATAACTTCCTAGGAAACATGAATGATGAGTTTAAAACACATTCAAAGAATCAAGTTTGAACTACTTGTCTAAATTACCTCAAGTTTTTGAAGGATCCTAGGTCCTACTGTTTTACACCTAAACTCTAACTAGATATTGTCAGGTATTTTTCCCAGGCTGATATTGGGAGGAACAAAAACAAAACAAAAGGACCCACCAATTCATGCATATGATAGGAAAGAGATACACTTCTTTCTGTACTTGGATTATGTTTCCACCAATTAAACTTTCCTGGTAAAAATCACATTACCTTCGGCTACTTGATGATCCAGCCCGATTACCTGGGCCATTACTTGAAACAACTGATATTGCATTTGCGATGGCCTCAACAGCAGAAAGCCTTTCTGCAAATGTATTTCTTTCAGAGCGCTCTGCTTCTGAAACATAAGAGAAAAAAATTAGGATCAATTTAAACTTCAAAAATAACTAAGAGATGAAGTATGTACAGGTCATTAACTGCTAAGTGTTTTAGTATTCTAATTCACATACTAGTGATAACAGCTTAATTTTCCCTCCTTAGAGCAACACTTAAGCTAGATTAAACTATGACCTTTAATGTGAATTATTTCCTTATTCTGCCTTACTTTTAAACCCCCAAAGATAAAAAATAAGGTTATTCACAAGTAGGCTGAAATTTAGCTTTCACTACCGAGGAAGAAAAGGCCTACATATCGGTACCTCAATCTTAATTTATACACTACTTATAATCCTTTAGTCAGTCAACGATAACGAGATAAAGGTCAGAAACTTGCAAACCACTGTTCAAAAACGTAGTTACCAGAATATCATCTGCAGAATTCAAAATAAGGAAAACCATTATGAATTACACAGTTACACTTTAGGTTTTCAGTTTCCCCCTTCACTTAGCCAATTAAAAACTTTATGGCAAAAAGCTTACTTTTCCAAAAACATCTAACAACTCACTAGGTTATTTTTCCCTCTACATTCTGAAAATTGGGATACGAGTTGCCTCAATATAATTTGACTTAACTTGCTAAATAATTCCCACGGTAATAAAAGTCACCTGCAATTATAAAATCAGTAAAGCTCTTAAGTATCATATATACAGTTTGTACTTAACAGAGAAATTAGAATTTAAGGCAACAGAAACACAGTGATAAAAATTTTATTTATTCATGTTACATGTTCATCCCAACAGGCATTTTTACCTTCTGAGACTCCTAGATTTTACAAAGCAAAGTAAAAGTACATACAAATTCTTTACAGTGATTTTCTTTTAATAATTTTTATATTTTCAAAATTGCCCAAAATTCCTCTTAAAGATCATGTTACAGTTCTGAATCTCACCCTCTTCTTCTTTAGTTTCCTTATTGCTGGTTGGAAAGCAAACTGATACACAAGCATGCAAAATATTTCGATTTCCATCACATCTGTGGCTGATGAATGTCTGTAGCATCTGTAGATTCTGCTCTAAAACAACCGCTTGCTCAAGATTCATAAGATATTGTCGACAGGCCTCATAGTCACAGCGTAGGATGTGCTGCATTAACGTTTGTTTCTGTGCTCAGACAAATTAGGAAAAAAACTTCAATGAATTTGTACAGCACATTACACATGTAAAAAAGTTCACATGGCCAACACAATAATATAATCAGCTCTGCAGATACACAGAGACAATTTAAGGTGGCCTGGCAAAAGAAGCTGAACTTGAAGGTATCCTTAAGCACAGAATACAACTGACAGGAATGGAAGAGTGGGTAAACCTTCTGTAAAGGACCAATAAATATCTTCAGCTTCTGCAACTAACTCAACTCTAACTGTGGCAGGAAAGCAGCCAGATATACAATGCATAAATGGGAGTGACTGGACTGGACCTATAGATCATAGTTTATACAGCACCCTTATTTACATCATATATAACTATCAAATTAGAACTCTATTAATATTGTTAACCAATTAAGCATAGGGTATACATTTTATTCCAAGCTTATTCTCACCTCTTGTGCTCTTTAAGGTTACATTTACATCACACTATGGTACATGAAAGACAAAATCTTCAACTCCCCCCAGAAATAACGACAGACACAATCCCCAAAGGTGACAACTAATGTACTTCATTGTCAAAGACATGGTAGTAATGATCAAGTATTTATATATCATCTTCTACCTGAGAAATAGCATGCTGTGGATGGAATATTCCCCCCCCCATTCATGTTGAAGCCTAATCCCCAATGTGGATGGTATTTGGAGGTAGGGCCTCTGGACAGTCATTAGGTGGTGAGGGTGGAGCCTTCATGAATGTGATCACTGCCCTTAAAGGGGGCTGAAGAGACCAGAGTTCTCCCTTTCCACTGTGTGAGGACACATGGTCATCTGTGAACCAGTGAAAGGGCCCTCATCAGACACCGAATCTGCCCACACCTTGATCTTGAACTTCCCACCTTCCTTAATCATGAGAAGTAAATTTCGGTTGTTTATAAGCCACTCTGTCTGTAGCAGCCTAAACAAACTTAAGACACAGCATAAATAGACCAAAGAGTTCAAATGTACTTTTTTCAGAATGTAAACTATAGTTATGGGATATTTAATCGACTGAATGTAAAGCATTAGTTATGGAAAACAAGCATATCTGTTCATTTTAACTAAAATTGAGAACTGGAAGAAAGCAGGTGGGAAAAGAATGCGTGGGAATACAAAGGAAAGAAGAGAGATGCTTTTGAACTTGGCAGCTCTCCACAAATTGCCTAGATAACCCATCCCTTCCCCCAACCTTATGAGGATGAGAGGAAGTAACAATGGGGGAAGAAGGGCACAAGAAAATACAGCTAAAAAATTGTTTTCAGTACTTGACACACGTGAGATAAGCCATTCTGACTGTGGAATGATGATCCTGAAGTGACCCCATAAATTGCAAGCTCCAGTTCAAGAATATGAGGTGGGCCACATAAGACTAAATGTGCCAAAGTCTAGTGGCAAATATGCACTAATCAATATGTTGAGAGAATATGTCAAAGTCTCTCCAAAGAATGAAAAGTGCAGTACACTGAAAAATAACGAAAATTAAGATACTTTGCTGCACACTGCTGTGATATATAGAATGTTTTCAAGCAATCAGCCAGTCATCTGGCTGAAGCAGCTACTCTACAGGGAGCTCTCATCTCCAACCTGCTGGGCAGTACATGGGCTCTCACACTGACAGTATCAATACCACGCTTACTATGTTTATCCTGCATCACTGTATGTTGTCACTTATTCTTATAACACAAAGCAGAGAGTTCAGCAAAAATTTCTTGCACGTCTACTGTGCACCAAGCCCTAGTAAACGAAGGCTATTTAGAAAGATAAATGATGGCACACTTTATCGCTACCCTTGGGATGATGGCACATTTTGTCTTTACCCTTGAGATGCTGACAAAGTGCAGGGGTCATAGAATCAAATGCCTACAGAAGCATATGCAAAAGTATAAGTGAGTGGAGGAGGCTGGCTGTAAGAAAGGTAACACAAACCGTATAATAAATAAATGGTGACTAACATTTGGACTTAGAGCAACAAATTTTAAACAGTGGGAACTGCAATGAACTGGAGACACCATGTATATATAGCCTCTAAGAGGACTTAATGTTTTTTATAATGGCCCAATATCACCATTATCTTCTAATTCTTTAAGAGCACCTGAAAATCTGAGTTTTAAATACAAATCCTGTGATTTTTCTTTTTTTTTTTGCGGTACGCGGGCCTCTCGCTGTTGTGGCCTCTCCCGTTGCGGAGCACAGGCTCCGGATGCGCAAGCTCAACGGCCATGGCTCACGGGCCCAGCCGCTCCGCAGCATGTGGGATCTTCCCGGACCGGGGCACGAACCCGTGTGCCCTGCATCGGCAGGCGGGCTCTCAACCACTGCA
This sequence comes from Phocoena sinus, assembly GCF_008692025.1. Classification (NCBI taxonomy): domain Eukaryota; kingdom Metazoa; phylum Chordata; class Mammalia; order Artiodactyla; family Phocoenidae; genus Phocoena; species Phocoena sinus. The sequence continues at coordinate 45,845,712 of NC_045779.1, forward strand.
CCACCAGGGAAGCCCAAATCCTGTGATTTTTGAATGCTGGCAACAAATCAAGAATTTTTAAATGATGTGAAGGCTATTTCTAGGGGCCACATTCGGGCCACGGCCACCTCCTTCAACCCCATACCCCTACCAGTTTGGAACCACTAGTCTAGTAGGTTAACAATTAAAGCTAAACTAAGAATATGAGCACTGTGCCTCTAAACAAAAGCTCATGGGTATCTTTCAGGAGCACCTAGATTCAGATTATTTTAGATGCAGTTCTAGTAAGTTTGCTTATCACCTCCAACTAACGGAGAGTAAATAAGCTCCCATTCTAAGCTCCATTTCTATCTTTTACAGAAAAATTCCTCAAAAGAGTTGTCTAAGTTCCTCAACTCCCATTTTCTCCTTAGCTCACTCTAAATCAGGCCTGCATCCCCACTGTCAACCATGACCTAGATGGAGCCAAACGCAGAAGTCAGTATTCAGTACACGCCCTACTGTCCTACGGCATCATCTGATACACCTGAACAACACATCCTGCTTGACACATGCTCTTTGCTTAGCTTCCAAGACAACACTCATTCGTTTCCCTCCAATTCCTTTTCAGTCTCTCATGCAGGTTTCTTTTTATCTCCTGGTATTTAAATGCTGAGACTATTTTCATGGCTCAGGCCTTAGATCTTTTTTCTCCTCCAAGACTTTAGTAATCTCATTCAGTATAAGTCCTTTAAATATCACAGATATACTGACAACTCCTAAGTACATTTCTCCAGCTTGGTCCCCTCTCTCCTGGTCTTCCAACTTACACATCTAACTCTCTATTCACATCTCCTCTTGGATATCTGATAAGAATCTTAAACTCCTGATCTCACCCCCCAGAACCTGCTTCAATCCTACAGTCTTCATCTCGATAAACAGCAACTTCACTCTTCAAAACCTTTTGCCCTCTGCTTCCTCTATTTGACACCCTATATTTAGCCATAAGCAAATCCTGTTGGCTCTACTTTAAAACGTATCTAGTATATCTAGAGTCTAATCACTTATTATTCCACCTCCTGGGTCAAGCCAACATCACCTTCCACCTGAATTCTTTTAATAGCCTCCTAACTGGCCTCCCTACTTCCAACCCATCGCCCTTGTATTCTCAGCGTGTCAGCAATGACCTTTTAAAAATGTAAAGCAAATCAGGTCAATCTCTGCTCAAATTGCTCCAATAACTTCCAATGGTGTTGCCTCCACATCTAACAAATACAAACACCTCAACCACAATATGTTCAAAACTAAACTCATCCTTTCCCCTTATCCCATTTGTTTTTCCTATTTTTCTGGGGTTTTTTGGCTGCACCGCATGGCATGCGGGATTCTAGTTCCCCGACCAGGGATTGAACGAACCCGTGCCCCCTGCAGTGGAAGCGCAGAGCCACAACCACTGGACCACCAGAGAATTTCCAGTTTCTCCCATTTTTCATTTCCCTATCAGCCACACCTAAATCAGAAGCTTTACAACCCCTTCCTTTCATTTACTGCTGACATCCTGTCACCAAGCTTTAGAGCTTCTACTTCCTTACGATCTCTTAAATCCATCCCCTCTTCCTTATTTCCAGGAGTTCAAGCTTAGGGCTCCCCTGGTGGCGCAGTGGTTGAGAGTCTGCCTGCCGATGCAGGGGACACGGGTTCGTGCCCCAGTCCAGGAATATCCCACATGCCGCGGAGCGGCTGGGCCCGTGAGCCATGGCCACTGAGCCTGCGTGTCCGGAGCCTGTGCTCCGCAGCGGGAGAGGCCACAGCAGTGAGAGGCCCGTGTACCACAAAAAAAAAAAAAGAGTTCAAGCTTACTTTGTTTCTAACATGGATAATTACATTAGCTTTTTTATCTGGTCTCTAAACTTCTGTTCTCCATCCACTGCTCATCTTCTTTAAAAACACACAAAAAAACCAGCTTAAAATCCTTCTCCTCCTAGCTTTCAGGGGAATGCTCAGGCCCCTTAGGTTAACACACAGGGCACCCCAGTGCCTTTCTCCCACCTTATCACTTGCCACTCATTGATCCGTATAAGCCCTACCTTCTAGTTATATCAAAAGAATGTACATGTTCTCCCAACATGTACATTCTGAGATTCACAAAGGCTGCTCTTTGTGCCTGGGATAACACTTCCTACCTTCATCCTGCGTCTAGGAGACCCCTATCTGATTCTTTAAAACTATATCCAGGTATCACCTCCTCAGAGAAGCCTCTACAGTCACAGTTTGATTTACAGCCCTCCCTTTTGTACTTCTACAACATTATGCATGCCTTACTCAAACGCTTAAATCACACTGTAATCAATGGTATATGCATCTCTCTTGTCCTAATAGACTATTAGTTCCCATAGGGAACCGGCAATGAATGATCTATTCAAGATTGTTTCCCTAGACTCCAGCAGTGCCTTCTGAATTGAAATGCCAAGTAGTTTCAAAAGTCAGATTACCTCTACAGCCATGATGATAATAGCAGCTTTCTTTTTGATTGTTGAATTGGCAGGAAGATTTATTAAAGAATGTACACCCATTCCAAGACTACTAATAGGTGGAAGATCAAGCCAATCAGGATCCCTTATTCCTCCCATGCAATCTTTGGCCATGGGGTAGATAGTGCCATTTCCATCTCGAAGAATAATAGGAGACTCCTATAATAGAGGTGAAAATTAAAAAGTTTGGCTCCCAATCAAAAATGTTATGTCTGATTTTTAAAATAGTTGTATTTATTTTCAAATTAGATTTTATGTTTGTAATAGTGACCAAATAAGAAACTTAATATTAAAATATGTTGAATATTCTAAATTCTTCAATGTTTAATAACAAGCAAACTAGAGCCAAACCCTAAGCATCACAAAAATGCCAATGTTGTCATATAAATTTTCAAAAGCAAAAATAAGCCTCCATACCTGTCCAGCAGTAAAGATGGCTACATTCCTCTCATTCTGACCAAGGAAAGCAATGCTGCTTGTAGGGAAATTATTTTCCTGTTCTGCTTTTCCTGTAGCAAGATCAAAGATACAGTACCGTACCCAATTTCCAGTCTTCAAAACAGCATGCACACCTTCAGAAACACATAAATGTTAAAAAAAAAAAAAAAAAAAGTTACACATCCTTAGTGAACTCTAGTAAGTACCTACCAAATTTTACATCTCTAGCCACATTTCAAATGTAGATACATTTCATTCCATAATGTTACACACAGGAGACAAAAACTGCCAAATGCGCCAAACCACTTTATCTCATTCCCATTTACTGCACAAGTATTAATAGAACATGGAGTATGCCAGTTAGCAAAGTTACAAAATCTTTTACCTTTGGAATCCACATTCACTGCTAATATTTCTGTTTTTTCAGGTATACAAAGCTTTTTAGGAGTCCTTTGGAAACAGTCAGGAACTTTTGGTGTTCCTCCAGTTTTGACAACCTGCATGACAAAAGGAATTTTGCTCTCAAATCTGTAACATACTCAGGGTCCCGACATTCACCTGCTGAGTGAGTCCTCTACACTTACCTGCAGTTCATCAATTCTAAGTAACCTACAATCCTGGAGGAGAGAAGAAGGGTCAGCATCTGAACCAGAGTTGTTTTGACAGTTTGTATTACTGGACGTTCCTGGAAATTTTACAGCAACATAGGCTCCATCCACTTTCAGCACCTAGAATACAGGTAAATACGATAAATGTTAACACTAACTCATATGAAATCAATATGCAAGTTAGAGTCATTGAACCAATTTAACACTGAAGGCATTTAATTCCTTATGAGTATGTTTCTTCAATGATCGTCAAGTTGTAAAAGTAACCTGAACACACTCACCAAATATACTGTTGACATCTACTTCCATGACATATTATCCACAGACAACATAGGTAGAGTGAGCAATGCACAGAAAGCCAAGCACAGGACTTGAAACCAGAACACTTGAGTCATACCTCTGCTACTTACTGCTTTTGATTTTAAGCCAATGTGATCGTCTTAGAAAAACACAGCTGCCCGTAAACTACCGTTCTATTTGAAATCAAAAGGCCTTTGTAAATTGCAGGACATGATGTATCTACTCTGCCCTTTAAGTCCAAATGAAAGACCATCCCATTTCACAAACTAAAGAGCAATCAGGAAAAGTTACTTTGCAGGTATTCTACAGCTATAGTCCCATTTTGTTTTTAAGAATGTGAAAGGACAAAGGTGAGATTAACGGCATTCCAGCTGATGAACTCTACTCCCTTGGTTTCTTAGGAGGCAAGACCCTCTCCAGGAAGAAGGGAAGAGAAAGTGGAAGCTTAAAGACAGTAGCAAGATTTTTAAATGTTATGGAAGATCATCTCCATTAAAACTGTATAAGTCCCAAAGAATGGACTGTATCAAAAAGTAATGTTATCTCTTAGCAACTTTTCTGTAAATCTAAAATTATTCCAAAATAACACTTTTTAAAAAAAGCAGAATATCACCATAAATGCTCAAGGAGAGGTATAATAATCTTCAGTTCATCTGTCAGGGACAAAGGAGATATGTGCATCAGATTAAAGGATGGGACTAAAGAGATCATTAGAGGTGATAAATAAAGCAGCCTTGAGGAAAGGGCTGATGAGCACTCACCAACCGTAAGTTCTTCGATAACCAATACCATTATAGTTCAGTGAGTAACTAATTCTTAGACATTCTGAACAAACCTTGCCAACAGGAACATTCTTAACATCTTCCACAAAAACGACTTCCCGAAGAGACCACTGCTCTTCGTTCACCTTTTCCTCCTCTTTTGGGGCAGGGGTGGACCGTCGTCGTTCTTAGACAACAACAAAATGGTAAGTACCAAAAAGAAAATGTGAAAGAGACTTTATAGATTTCATCTAAATATATGAAAAAAGATCATTTGTAAAGGGATACATAACTTAGATATCTAAATAAATTTCATGAACTACTGCTTTATGAATTGAGCTTTCATAACTAACTTCCACTTTAAATGAATTCATAGTGAAAAATATCCATGTTCGTTAATGCCTAACAATATTAACACTACTATAAACAACTGCAAAGAAGTATCTAAAAATTTTAAACTTATTCTGGACCCTCAAAATTAGGGTTATCGGACCAATGTTTAAAAAGGAGGATCTGTTGGGCTGTTCTTAAAACTAGCACATGACTATTAAAAACTTTCAATTTCCTCAAGTACAAAGCAATTAAAACTAGAAAATAAATGTACTTTGGAAAGCTTTTTTAAAAAAAACTCTCTAAATCCAAGCTGCAGTAGTAAATCTAGGTTTTTAAATTCTACAAATTCTGAGCGAAAGTTGTGACCAAGCCATAACCAATCTACAGTAACAGTCCCAACAAAGGTAGGCAGATATTCTAGAGGGGCAATTATTTCCTTCTATTACTGCAAGGCACTTTACATATTGCAGCAAATTATAACTCGCAAAAACAACAAGAATACTCAACACTGTAAATACTGTTTTTCTATTTAAATAAAGTTGCACATTGAAAAAAATTAAACTAGTAGGAACACAATTTATATTAAAAGATATTAAAAATGGTCTGAGTTGCCTCAAATCAGAAACAAACTGAACACAGCTCTCTGCCTGGGATCTTACTTTGACCAATGTGTACTACACATAAAACTTACTATACGGCATTGATGCACTGCTGGCAATGGAGGATGCGTCACTACACGTGGATGCTGGAGATGGTGGAGGACCCATTTCTGTTTTCACAGGTTCCTGCTTACTTTCAGGCCTGCAATTAGAAATAAGATTCTCCTTATAATTAGGAAAATGACATTAGGAACTTGTCAAATGGCTTATTTTTAAGACTCAAGTTTATTCTCATTAGGGAATGAAATAGTAAAAACTTATACAAAATTGTTATTCTTTAGGATGCAAACTGAAAAAGATACACATTGCATACTTCAAATTTTTCTTAATGTTTTAAAATAGGAAAGAAATATACTATATGAAGCTATCAACAACATGGAACAATGGTTCAGATAAGCCTTATCTAGGAATAACAACAAAAGCTACACTCAATTTATCAATATAGCTTTACCAAAAGCCTCTTGAGCAAACAAGTTTCACACTTCAGTAAATCCTGACTTGGACACTGCAATTTAACTGAAAAGATGATAAAGGCAAATAAATAAAAAGTCTACTATATCATTAATTTCCTAGAGTTCAAAGAAGGAACTCTCCTTGCAATGGCTTACAAAACTTTACCACCAGATGGTCCAAGAATAATCACCTGCTATAACTGAAATGAGAAATTATAGTATTAATAAACTATCCCTCTTCCTTGAGTTATTTCATTAATGCTATACTCGAGAAGATAACTATAGCAACTACATAATATTCTACAGATGGTAAAAATATATTTTTATTCATTAAAAGGCAGAAGTCAATTTTTAGAGAGAAAAGTCATATATTACTCAGAAATTTGTTATATATAGATTATGCCGGTATGTATTATAATCAGGGCCATCATCTTAACCCCCTCATCTGCTATTAACCCCACCAGGAATTTCACCTGAGTTTAGAAATAGTCCATAGAAAAACAGCGTTATTTTTACCAGCATCTTAGCAAAGTTCTCAGTACAAGCACACATGAACACTCATGGCTGCTCTGCAAATCCTGTGACAGTGGAAGCAAGCCAGTACTGACTCATCATGAGCACGCTTAAAGTCAGCACGTTTCCATGACTGTAAGAGTCTACTGACATGAAAATGATTATCTTCTTAACATTTAATTTCACTTAGCTCTTTTACTAAGTTTATTAATAAAGAAGGCAAATTTCAAGGAAGGTTCTGAAAAACTTAGTAAATCACAGGATATAAATACCACATCCTATTTTAATCTCGTTTTCTATTTGTGCACATCAAAAAGATTTCAAATGCTCTTTACAAAGTTTCATAAACAATGAAAATGTATTTTGCTACTTTTATTTCTAGGATAAAAACAATCAATGCAAGTAGAGGGAAAAAACAAGACAATATATGGAATCTAAAAAAAGAAAAAAAAATGATCATGAAGAATCTAGGGGGCTTCCCTGGTGGCGCAGTGGTTGAGAGTCCGCCTGCCGATGCAGGGGACGCGGGTTCGTGCCCCGGTCTGGGAGGATCCCGCGTGCCGCGGAGCGGCTGGGCCCGTGAGCCATGGCCGCTGGGCCTGCGCGTCCGGAGCCTGTGCTCCGCAACGGGAGAGGCCACAGCGGTGGGAGGCCCGCGTACCACAAAAAAAAAAAAAAAAAAAAAAGAATCTAGGGGCAAGATGGGAATAAAGACGCAGACCTACTAGAGATCGGACTTGAGGATATGGGGAGGGGGAAGGGTAAGCTGTGACAAAGTGAGAGAGTGGCATGGACACATATACACTACCAAATGTAAAAATAGATGGCTAGTGGGAAGCAGCTGCATAGCACAGGGAGATCAGCTTGGTGCCTTGTGACCACCTAGAGGGGTGGGATAGGGAGGGTGGGAGGGAGACGCAAGAGGGAGGGGATATGGGGATATATGTATATGTATAGCTGATTCACTTTGTTATACAGCAGAAACTAACACACCACTGTAAAGCAATTATACTCCAATAAAGATGTTTAAAAAAAAAGATGGCATGTCACATCCTACTCAACACTTTGGTTTCTCCCTTTGAAGAAGCAAAGGAAGAGAGCTGCCAAGCAAGGATCAACTTATGACCTAAGAGAAGTCACGTATCACTAGCCATCAACAAGCATCTCCACCATCGTGCTGAACACCCAGACCAAGAGCATGACCTACACTGGGATAACACGTGGGAGTTTAGGGGAGATGGCAATGTGGTATTTTCACTTATGCCTTTGCCTGCAATGAAGTAAGCCTTTAAAAAGCAAGTGTCTAGAGTCTGTTATTAAGAATGCTCAATTCGATCAGCTAATACAGGCTAGATAAGGAAGAGGATTCTAAAAAACCTTTTTCTCTTACACGGGTTCCTTATAAATCTAGTGCCAGCTGAAATTCATGTGCTTGGAAAATATCCACACCGTGTCTTGCACTTTAATATAAAGTATTATAAATCCATTTAATTGAATAAACATATTCTAAAACAAAAAAATAAATAAATTTAAAAAATAAAAACAAGACAGAGAGCACAAAGCACAAAATAAGCAAAAAATCTTAATTAGGCATAAATTACAGTAGCTTTGGTTTATAAAAGAGTATCTTTAAACTTATCTTAACAGTAATCCTTGTACAATCATTACATTAATTTGAGCAAAAAATTTCAAAACTTTAAAAAATCTATATGTATAGTACAGTCCCAATCATTTCTCTTCAATGCTTGTATAATTCAGAATAAAAGAAAATAGTATACCAAAATATTTAAAATGCTATTTCTGGAATGTGATATTATATTACTCTTCCACGTTTCTACAATGCTCATGTATTTTTACAACATTAAGAAAAAAAGTAATTTTGAAACTTTACTAAAGTGTTTAAGATCATGTACCAAACAACCAAATCATAAAGATGAGTAGATGCTTCTAAAAGTACAGTTGTTAAGATCTGTGTACCTGGCTCCCAAACAATAAGCCAGCCCCAGAATGTGGGTTATACACAATTCAGTGGTATTTCTGTTCACATATCCCCCCCAACCCAAAAGTTTACAAATCCTTTATAGAAATTCCCTCCCCAAGCACATTAACCTGTAAAACCCTTTCAGTGATCAAGATGCAGGCAAGATGTTTGGTAGAAATTAAGATGATTATACATGGAGAGAGGAGGAAAAAGTCTGCCTAAGACAGTATGGCTGAACATATTATCACTGCTATACAACACCTTCCAAGGATGAACTCTAATGACAAAACAAAGACATCAAAAGAGAACTCTACACTGCTATTCTGGCCACCAAACATTAAGAATAACTATAATATACAAATATTAACCAATTTGCAAACAGTAAATTTTACCAATTCCTTTGAAAATTCATGGGGATCTTAATAAGACCCCCTCACGTTAACTTGTCTAAGTCACTGTACACCTCTAAGTCTCCTTGGTTACCCCCCTTCACATACAGAGCAAACTAGAAACTGATGTTAAATCGAGATTAGTTAGGACATAGTACTTACTTAGCTTCAGTAGTTTTGCTAGCTTTGTCCATGCTTTTCAAGCTCTCAGGAGATCTAAGCTGAAACCTACAGCTATCATTCATATTCCAAACTGACTCCATTAAGACACCAACTTTAGGAATCCCAGCACTAATTGAAAATGCAACTGCTCCAGCATGATAGAGAGGATTATTTCTTAGGCATACCTAGCAAACAAAAGAAAAAATCACCATCAAGATGACAATTTTAAAACAAACTAGAGGAGTTACATGTTCCCAAATTATGGAGCAGGAATAATTGGCACATTTGCTAAAAATGAACTTTAAAATTTCATGCAGCAAATAACCTGACCGTTCTGCCACAAGGACACAGAAGAGAAATAGCAGAGAAGAAACTAAAAAGGTTATTATTTAAAAAGTGAAATGTGAACAAAACAATTACATTTTTTTATCTGTTTCTTATAATTTGAAATTATTTTCTTCCTTAATTCATGATGCTATATATAGGCTCCATAACTTCATCTCTACTGATACTTGTTTCCCTCAGAAGACTGTTGTTTCCTACAAGCCAGAATTTTCACTGAATAATATAAGTTTTCTCTTAAATTAGAAAAAGAATATGTAGACATTAGTGTTAGAAGTTAACTGAGTTCAGCAGTGAATAACCTATAAATCTTCACTGCCATGGAGCACCCCTAGGTCATACTCTAAAACCAATAACCTCTAAGGTGACACTGCCAAATGCACCAACAGTAACTCTAAATGAGGTATGAACATTATTTCTGGAAATCTCTTTTGATTCTAAAGTAGCCCAATCTTACTTTCTGTTCAGTCATCCAGTGACTAACGATTATGTTATATTTGACAGTGGACTATATGATAATCATGTTTTTTGTCAATTTATAATTAAATATAAGTCACACAGTCTTTAAGAAGGTGGTACATTTGAGAAGTACAGGAACTGGAAATACTGACACAGAGCAGGAGTTCTGTCAAAGAATAGTTGTGTGTCACTAAATATAGCTCTGTGGCATAAAATGAATAGTTCAGAAGAGCCGACTTCTTGAAAAGGGTATGTCCTGCTTAGGTTGACTTAAAGAGAGGTTTCATCCATAAATTTTTGGAAAATACTGGTGAAAGCTTAAATACTGAAAGAGGATCAACAAGAAAGAAGGCTATAATTGTCAAAGAAATGTGGCAAGATATATTAGAAGTTATCCATTAATACCTTCTTATAAAAATAAATGCACCTTAGAGACAAGGAGGTGTATATCCAGCATATAAGAAGACATGAAATGAATATCTGCTAAACATACTACTCTCCACAATTATGATCTGTGAGTGCAGGTGCGGCTGCAAACTCTTAACTGATCGACCATTCTTTCTGATGTTAACATATGAACGATTTCCCCATTATGTGGCCATGACTGTCTTAAACCTCCAGTTTTCTACACTTTAAAACAAAATCTTATTCTATACCAAAGTATTGGAATATGCTGCTATTTTTCACCAATTTAGTGCCAAGCTATTGCTTAAAACTTTTCTTCAGTGCATCTTTAAAGGATTTTTCTACCCTCCCTGTCTATAGTAATGTCATCCTACATGCTAATAAGGCATCTGCCAGGATATTCTGCTAATATGTGAGTCTAATAAATAAGGAACTTTGAAAACATGAGAAATCAGTATGTGAACTGAATAAGAAAAAGGGAGCTCCTAGAAAAGAGAGATCTGTCCAAACCAACTGATATAAATAATGAAGACTAAACAACAATATTCAAAATAATGGGTAATTGCTGAAAACTTCCTACTTGGAAGGCCAACAAAGGAGTCAGAACAAGACAACCATGAATAGGACCAAAGCAAATGGGAGTCCCAAACAAAAATAAGAAGTACATAAGCTGAGTTTTGGAGAAAAGTAACAGCTAAAGTAGTGATTACTTTTTAAGACACAGGTAATGTAAACATGATACCACCTTATAGTGACGAGAAAAAGCTGAATTGAAAAAAAAGTGCTAGATGAGGAAATTAGTGCCATGTTACATCACAAAACCCAACACTTGTCTAAGCGTTAGGGATTATAAAGTCCTTAAACACTCATTGCAGCACTTGCTATAATGAATATAAATGTCAACTTTTAACCCAAAGATAAATTTCTAACAGAATCTAATGAATTAGAAGTATAACGGTAGTGTTCACACTCTTTTGGTCTCAGGACCGTCCCCCCCCGTTAAATATTACCAAGGATCCCCAAATCTTTTATGTGGGTCATATATAGTTGGTATTTTATGTATTAGTAATTAAAACTGAAAATTTTAAATATTTAATATTAATAAACCCCATGTTAATATAATTTATAAAAATAACTACATTTTTTTAAAAATCAGCAAGAAAAGTGGCATTGTTTACATTTTTTGCAAATCTCTTAATGTCTAATTTAATGGAAGACAGCTGGAGTCCCATGTATGCTCCTGCATTCAATTTGCTGTAATATGTTACTTTAGCTAAAGTATATGACGACAACTCAGCCTTACACAGATAGGTAACTGGAAAAAGAAGGACTCTCAGATCCCCTGAAAGGGCTGAGAAGCCAGCAGGAGTCCTTGGACCACACCTTGAGAACCATTGGGGCACTAGAAAATCACACTCCATAAGATATATATATAAGAGGCTAAAACCATCTCAGAAACTAGTAGAAACACGAAGATTTGACGAAGACTAATGCTGACAATATCGCCAGAGAGCAGTATCTTTCCAACTGCTTGGTCATAAGAATCATCTGGGATGTTTGTGACACATAAGGAAGCCTGCGTCCTACCACCAACCAACTGAAAGGATAATTCAGGCAAGGGGCTCCAGACTCTACATTTTTAAACTCTACATTTAAGTACCAAATGATTCTTAAAACCAGGCTAATCTGAGATTCCTGTCCCACAAGAAAACCAACTGACATCAGGGCAGAATCTGTTACTCAGCTATTGAGTAAAAAGTGATGTGGCACATACATACTACTGGAACCAGGTCCTTCAAATGACATTCATTTACAAAACTGCCTACGGGGGAATTAATTACAAGGGAAGAAATGATTCTGATGAGCAACAATGTCCCTTAGGACAGACTTAATTCGTTTTTTTTTTTTTTTTTAATATGTATTTATTTATTTTGCCTGCAGTATGCGGACTTCTTAGTTGAGGTACGCGGACTTCTTAGTTGCAGCGTATGAACTCTCAGTGGCGGGCATGCATGTGGGATCTAGTTCCCCGACCAGGGATCAAATCTGGGGACCCCTGCATTGGGAGCGTGGAGACTTACCCAAGGAAGACCACCAGAGAAGTCTCAGGACAGACTTAATTCTAACCACTTACCTGGGTACCAACAGTGATGTTCGGCATTGAAGAAATACCAGCACTAGATTTGGGCTTTTTGTTTTTTGCTCTAGCTTTCTCTAACATTTTTTTCCTTTGACTAAAAGGGACTACACCCCTGAAAAGGAAAAGCAAAAATTGGACAAATAAGCGGCGAAGAAGCCCATTAAATAAATCTGAAATTACACACATTATATTTAAGTATTACTTGTATATTCCTTCTCTAATATTTTTGCCTCAGTATAATATTAGCATGTATAACTTATTAATAATCATAATTTGATCACAGGTTTATAATACATAACTGGGTCCACTTTCATTAAACATTTAGGATTAAAAGTCACAGGAAATTCATCATTTGATATTTACTTCCAAATAATTCTGTTTCATTAGTAAATTCCCCTATACATTACTTCTGCCAATGCAAAGTTGCTGATAATTCCCTAAAACACAACAGAAAATACATTTGAAGCCCCTTTCGAACATTAAAGGAATAATTAAATGAGGCACAGAATATTCATACAATGACATACTTTAATAACCTTTAAAATTATATTTTATGTCGCTGTTAAGTAAAAAAAGTATGGAAAACACTCTAAGTTTCTAATTAAGTAAAAGCAAAGTACACGTTTATATATAGGACAAAAAAAGATTAATAAAATACTCCCAAAATGTTAATAGTAGTTACATTCCGGTTGTAGGATTATAGGTGAGTTTTGTTTCTACTTTATACCTTTTAAAAATTTCATAATTATAGTCACTAAGTATGTATTATTTTTATAAGCTTTTCTTTATCTTAAGGGTTTTTTCCAATGTTACTTTGCTCCAAAGTGAAAATTTCCCTCTCTATAAAGCATTAGCTTTTTTTTAAAATTGAAGTATAGTTGATTTACAATGATGTGTTAGCTTCTGGTGTACACCAAAGTGATTCAGTTATTATATTACATTTTATATATATATATATATAATGTGAAATATATATGAATATTATATGCATATTCTATATATAGAATATGAAAAAGAATATATATACACATATAGAATATAAATAAAAACAAGTAACCTTTTCAAAAGGATTGTGGTCAAAATATATATATATTCTTTTTCATATTCTATACATATGTATATTCTTTTTCATATTCTTTACCATTATGGTTTACTACAGGATATTGTATATAGTTCTCTGTGCTATACAGTAGGACCTTGTTGTGTGTCTATTTTCTATAGAGCAGTTTCTATCTGCCAATCCCAGACTCCTAGTTTATCTCTCCCCTAACCCCATTCCCCTTTGGTAACCATATGTTTGTTTTCTGTGAGTCTAAAGCATTATCTTTCAACTGACCTTCTCTATTGGTATTCCACTACTCAAAGCACCTATCTGCGTACTAAAAGCATCCACTGATATGAAATACCCCCCTCTGTGATACTCACCACCAATATAAATTGTTCTCTAGCTGTGCGCAGGTATAAAGGGCACAGCAATGTAAAGAAACAATCCGTTCTCCTTGAAGTTCTGAGTAAGTCTGTGCAGTGTGCTCTAATTTAGAAGCCACAGAACTTAAAGTTTCATCTACCCATGTAGCAACCTAAAGATAAAACGTCAGAGGATTAAATTAAAACAAGTAATCTTTTCAAAAGGGTTGTGGTCAAAACGAGGGCAAGGAATACCTACACTCTGGACTGGAATTCTAAAGGCTAGAAAAAAAAGTAATTCAGAAAAGGTTCTTAACAAGACTAGAAACTAAAATACTTTCTTCACGCAAGTCAATCAAAATAGTAGTTATTGAAATAAATGTCTAAAGTCATCTCTAAGGCATTAATTGAAAGTCCATATCTGCTCCAACAATTTTTAAACGAATTTAGTGACTCTAAAGTCACACTGATAATCTGAGATATAATATCCATACTTCCTCAATCTATCTATTGTAGTTCTTGAATATCTCCTCTTTTGCCAGGACTTAGCGTGAATATTTTTTCCTTCCCCTAAAGTAGAAAGCTATCTCTGAAAAGGAATTATAATACAGAGATAAACCAGCAATAAAAAGATTATACATTGGATTACTGTACTAAGGCTTGAGACACTTTGTTATTTGCAGATCTAGTTAGATAGACAGATAGAAATGAAAAGATGGAAAAGGGGCAGGGAGAGGAAGAAAATCAAGAATTTAAGAAATGTTTTTCACAGTGTGTCATACCTTGTTATTTTCTGTAGCTACAGTTGCTCTTATGCTATTTGCAGACAGGAGAACTATCTTTTCATTGGTTAGCCCCAAAAATGTTGCTCGTGGATGATGTAAGGAAGGATTCTTTGAAAGCATAAGAAAAGTGATTACCATTTTGTATGCTGATTTGAAGAGCTATTTAAAGCAAGATTTAATATAATGAAATACCTGTGCATTTCTGTAAGGCTCAGATTCACTCCACTTCCACTGATAAAGTTCTCCTTTACTGCTGACAGCCAAAAGCTCAGAATACAGAGCCCCAATACAGATGAATTTTGTTCCATCCTGTAGAGTGGAAATAACACAGTGGTATAAATATAACAACTGCCAAACCTAAAGATTCGGATACATCACATTAATTACTACATCAAATTTCGATTAATTATGTGAACACACAAACCGCTTTAGCAAAGTCTCCAGCACAGCCTGCAATGCCCTCCTTTAAGTGGCCTGGGCGCCCCACCCCCCGCGCCCCCGAACTCACTCTCCTCCAGTCATATTGGCCTTTTTCCTGCTCCTGCCAGTATCCCACCATGTCCTTGTCATTCTCTTGCCTTGTTTCTCAGGTGACTCACTCCCTCTCCTCAATCAAGTCTGCTCAAATGAGACCTTCCCTGACTGCACTATCTACAAAATCAGCACTCTAATATTCCATCTCCTGACTCTGCTTTCTTTAGTTCACAGCACTTCACAACTTGACATATTGTATTTACTCATTTATAGTCTACTTCACTCAAATATAAGCTTTGTCTTGTTCACCACTGTATCCCCTGTTCTTAGAACAGTGAACAGAGTAGATGCTCAATAAACGTGTTGAATAAATGAAGAAAAAACAGACTAAGGAGTTGAAGTGGGGAAAGTCGAGTATCAACACAAGATTCCTTCCCTGTAGGCTATTCCAAGCTGCTGAAACAAGTGTCTGTGTTGTTTTTTAAGGTAAAAGTTCATTTAGTTTTAAAGCAATGCACATGCAATGAGTCGGAACGCAATTAAATTATAAAAAGTGCAGACAATAAATTAAATAAATAATATAAATGATAAAGTGATAATTTTTTTAACATAAGACCAAAATGACCAGAAATCTCACAGCAAAGCTTGCCAATAACAGATTTTACGTTGTATTTTTGCCACTGCAAAACTTCTCTGCTCTGTTTGATATTCTGGCTCCAGAGTATGCTAAACTAATGGCGTCGTTTTAGGTTTCTGTCAAGTTCCAATCTTATTTGGTCAGATGGGTTATGGTGCTCAGCTATAGTCTGTGAAGCCTGTCAAGGCTTACAGGTTATGCCTCAGAGCTGTATAGAAAGAACACTAATTTTTTTTTTTTTGCAGTTTCATGCTGGTGATTTTTCTTTTTTAAAATGTAAGCCACTAATTGTTTAAGAAAAAATTTTAAACCAAAAGTTGCATATTAATATTACACACGAACCGAAACACAAGTGACTTTTTTTTTTTTTTTTTTGCGGTACGCAGGCCTCTCACTGTCATGGCCTCTCCCGTTGCAGAGCACAGGCTCCAGACGCGCAGGCTCAGCGGCCATGGCTCACGGGCCCAGCCCCTCCGCGGCATGTGGGATCTTCCCGGCCCGGAGCATGAACCTGTGTCCCCTGCATCAGCACGCAGACTCTCAACCACTGCGCCACCAGGGAAGCCCAACACAAGTGACTTTTAGCACAGTACATACATGTTTACATAAACTCAAATATTTACACATTTAAAACAATTTCCATTTAACATACGAAATTTCTGAAATACATAAAAGCATTAATACTTTCTATAAAACTACAATTAAAACATCAAGTGCTTTCTTGGAGTTTCAAGTTACCTCTTTAAAATAAGATCTTGCTTGCATATATAGTCTTTCTCCAATAATCAGTATGAACTGTTTTTTCCCTCAAGAGGTTTATTTTCCAGGTACATTATAAGCTCAAGAAAACGGACCCAACAATTATGCAATGTAATTATGTCATAACAACTTAACTGCACATAATGCTTTAAAGTAGGTTTGGATGAAGTTCTCAAACACTTTGGTATATGTTCTTCAGGGACTTCTATTAGAAACAACAGGAATTTTAAGCCCCTTCAATCCCCATTTCGCTTTAAAATGGACAAGTCTTTGGTTAAAGTTCTACATTTTGGGCATTTATTATTAATTAAAATGGTCCCCAAACCAATAAATGGCGCTGATGTATTATTAGTTTACAAGACTTCATTTAACTTGTTTCTGATGCAGTGGGAAGCTATAGATATTCATTTATTATAACATGTCATTGATAGTTTCAATCTTTCACTTATAAGCAGACAGATCAATAGGTTTAGTCAGTATTTCTCTGTTCATTTTCTGTTATAATCTAAACTATACAGTAACTTGCAGTAACTATAGATACTGAAGAACACTAATTTTAATCTTCTATTTTACCAGTGCCAATCAGCTCTATTTTCAAGTCACATCTACGGAGGGATGGGAAAGAGATCAAACGTGAAATTTTCCAACTTAGCAATTCTACTCTTCCCTTCACCATGGGTATCTGAAAAACACCGTGTACTTTCTCCAGGGCTGCTGCATCAAATCTTAACATTTCTACCTCACACTTCCTTCTCGACCCCTTGGTTAAAGAGATGATAGAATCAGACCAAGTTGAGTCCAAAACCTGGATCCAACACTTATTAAGTAGGTAACTTCAGATAAGTTATGTAACTTCTCTGAACCCATTTCTTCACTTCTAAAATGGGTATAATAATAACACGATGGGGAGGGGGGCGGTAAAAACCAAATAAAGTAACATATATTAAAGTACCTGGCACAAATAAGTGGTCAAATTCAACTCTGGTTACTCTGCTGCCCTGACTTCATCTCCTACTCACCCAAAAGGCACAAGCTTCCGATTTCCATCTCCATCCTGACTAACTTAATGAAAAAACACCATTCTCCCCTCCCCCTCCCCTTCTCAGAGAAAGAAGTGTTCCTCTCTACTATCTAAGGACAACTCACCACACACAGTGGATACAACCCTCTCTCATTACCTCCACAACCGTCCAAACCCGCCTGCCCTTCAGCCTTAGGCCCCGGGGAAGTGAACTGTCACCCGGCGTCCGTCTCACCTCACCGGCTCGCACTGACAGCCACGCCTGCTCTTGCAACAGCCTTATCGATGCCCCGTGCATTGAACCAATCCATCTTCTCTTCAAACTCTTTGAACCGTTGGACCCTGTTCATCACCAGTTCTAGAACCTCTCCTCTCCCTTGTTCACAGGTCACTACTCTCTACTGGTCTTCCTCCTATCTTCATGACTACAGTATTTTCTCCACCTCCCTTGTACCACCATGTACTCCCTGACCCAGATTCTGTCCTTGTCCGTTTATTCAAATGATGTTCCACCCTCAGCCTAAGTGACTGTATCCACTGGGGTGCCACGCTTTTCAACATGTAAATCTTCTATCTGCAGACTAACCTGCAGATTAACTGCCTGGATGTCTGAAAAGCACCCTACCATCTCCAAAATGAATTCATCGTCGCCTCCAAAGCTGTATGTCCCCTGTAGTCCCTATCTCCATGAATGACATCTACCACCCACCCTGTAACAGGAGGGCAACAAAGGAACCTGGGCCCTCTCTTCAACTTCTCCTCTTCTCTTAACCAGATGGTGACTAGCAAACCAATGCTATACTTTGTCTCAACTTCCTCGAACATTCTTCCCTTCATCCATCCTCCCTGTCATTGCTTTGGTTGAGAGCCTCACAATTCCCTTCTACAACAATTCTACCAGTCTCTTAACTGACTCTAGATTTTTACTATTCCTATCTTTCTCCCACTGTGCCAATAGTGCTCGTCTCCCTAAAAATATACAAAACCAAACCCCACCAATCTCATCACGTCATTTCTCTAAGAACTTTGCTGGCAGAACAACATCCTAACTCTTTGGCAAGTTGTCTAGGGCTCTCTGGTCTTCTCCACCCTGCTCTTCTCCTTCTCCCACCACAGAGCAGCAATTCTGAATTTCTCACTGTTCCGCAAACACACCCTGACCTTTCCTGACTCTAGGCCCATACTTGACATGTTTGGAATGCCTCTGCATCCTGATTAATGCCTACTTAACCTTAAAAATGCTGCTTAAATGTCATCTCCTCTGTGAAGTCTTTGCCACATCTCTCAGGTGGTGTTAGTCATTCCCCACTCTGAGCCCCTATAAATACTGTATTCACACCTTCAGTCTAGCACTGGTCATACTGTGAACACATTTCATTGTATGTGAATGTCTCTCTTCCCCAATGAGTTGCCTATGGGAAGGTCCATAACGAATTCACCTCTACATTCCCACAGGCCAGCTTGGTGCTTGGCACACAGTAGGAGCACACTGACAACTGAAGGAACAAATTCATCTCAACTCAAACTTTTTGAGTAAAAACTCTGCCAGAGCAGTACAATCCTAAACAATTCATCCCTATAGCCACAGCATAGTGTGTGAGGCACTCTCAGAACTGACTTGCCTATATCCTTCAAGGATGGACCAATGTCCCCCAGCTCATTAGTCCTGAATGAGCTGAGTGAACCCTGAAGGCCCTGAAAATCCATTATGGACAAATGTGGAGAGATGGCAAAACCACCAACCAAAGGATGATGGAAAAATCACCTATTGTCTTTTGCCTGATTTAGATCAGTAGGTGGAGAAATACAAAGCAATCAAATACACACAAAGCAACAGTATTTTAGCTCACACACTTCATAATATCATAGAAGACAAGGCTTTTATCGTTTTGATGAAATACTAATGGCTGCTTCTGAGCAAGTTGGGCCCTGCTTCAACCCAACTGGAAAAGGTGGATATGCACATTTCCATAAAGATCAGTAGTTTGTAGCTCTATTTTTTTTTTTTTTAACAAAACGAATCCTTTAGAAGCTGAATCTAATCAATAAATTTGCAACTGTCTGAACATTAAAGATCAACCAAATGAGGAATCCCTCCCTAAAGACAGATGGAAAATGTCAAAAATATGATAATTACCTTAAAAAGCCAAAGCTTGAAAAGAAAAAGAAAAGAAAAAGGTCATTCAGCATAGCGACATGAACTCCTATTAACTTCACCTAGTTACTTACATTTTTAAAAAACTGGTCTTACTATTCCCAAATTTCTCCCTACAAACCTTGGTTTTCTTTTTTTTAATTTTCCTACTATCAGCAAACACTAGTTTTCCCATTAAGTACCAATTCTAACTGCAATGTGCTGTGTATTATGGCTGAAATGGATGTTATACAACTACAGGTTACATGGCACAATTTGTTAACTGTCCTTATTCACACTTCACTTCTCCTTACCTATCTAGGTTTCCATTTTCTCCTTATGCCTGGCTTCTCTTCCTCTTTATGACCTCTTCTCCTTTTGCTCTTACTTCATTATTAAAGTACATTTGTGACACACCTAGCCAACTTTTTTAACAGATACTTCCTGGAAGCTTCCATATGTCGATTTAAAAAAAAAAAAAAAAGATCTTCCTCACCCATTTCCACTTCTAGAACCTTGAAGGCGAAGCAGAATGACCAACAAATTGGATCAATTGGTCCCAACAGTGATGGCTGCTTCAAATAATTTAAGGAGCCAAATGTCATGGGACTATTTCCTCTCAACACCATTCAAAGAAACTTGAGAATAACACACAACTCTACAATTCAAAAGGCTGGTGGAGAATAAATTTTCTTATTTTCCCTAAACTATATGAAAATAGATCCAGAACAGTAAGCGATACGACTGTAAATTAACAATACTGACTTGCTGAATCAGTTTTGTTTCTTCATCACCCACCAAACAACTTCTGTCAAATTCTTCTCTGGGAGCTTACTGGAAATAAAGGATGTGTGCATTTTCTAATCTGAAAGGGTTTGTTTTGTTACAGGGCACAAAGCAGAAGTTTTTATGTTCAACTTCAGATTTACTTAGTATGGATTTCCGTGTAAGTTTTGTCTGCCCTTTCCCTTTAGCATTTACTACTTAGCTCTTACCTTTGCACTCTTACTTTTAACAGTCTTTGTTACTATTGTGGCTGCATTTTTTATTCTCTTATCAGTCACTTTAGATTCTTGTTGGAAGTAGGTTGGTATATATATATATAATATATAGTTACAATGTAAATGTAGACATTCAGCAACACAGAACTAAATTTCTAATCTGAGAAAAGTAAATTCCAAAAATGAGAAGTGAAAATGGAGCCATGTTAGATAACTGTCTAATTGAAAGACTGCACCTTCCCATCAAAGTAACTCTTAGTAATCACTCTGGCCTCCTGTGATTCCCCAAAGCCTCTTATACCTAATTCCATTATGGTAGTTACACCAAAGTATTAACATCATTGTTCTGCCTTTCTACAAAACTCTCACCCTAACACCTGAACAAAAGGCCTAACACACAATATGCATTTAATCAAGGCTACTCAATCACGTGTGCGTGTGTGTCCCCATCCATTGATGGATGCTTAGGTTGCTTCCATATCTTGGCTATTGTAAACAATGCTGCAATGGACAAGGGGGTAAATGTATTTTGAGTTAGTGTTTTCATTTTCTTCAGATAAATACCCAGAAGTGGAATTGCTAAACCATACAGTAGCTCTGTTTTTAATTTTTTAAAGACCCTCCCTACTGTTTTCCATAGTGGCTGAACCAATGTACATTCCCACCAACAGTGCACAAGGGTTACCAATTATGCTTTTATACTAGTTTTGACATTTAAATCAAAATAATTTATGGAAATAAAGTTTAAGGTTACCTCAAATATTTTCAATTTAAGATTATACTGTAAAGGCTTAAAGAGAACATTCATTCCACCATTAAGGGAGCTTTATTAGCCTAGAAAATGGTGAAATTTTGAAGAAGTAGCCGTTCCTCTAAATAGGTGGTGGGAAAGTCAAAATTATTCCAGATAATTTAACAGTGGAATTTCTCAGGCACTCTAACAAAAGGAAGAATGAAAAATACCATGGACACTAACCAATCTTACAATTTAGGTCATTTCTGTAATTAAGCTGGGACACCCTCTTCCCACCCCCCCCCCACCCCCCAAAAAAACAAAAAACAAAAAAAAAAGGGAGAGAGAGAGAAAGCAAAAGAGACAGAGAAACTACCTCCAAACTGCGTGCTGACGCCCTATACCTCTCTGCTCTCTCCACCTACCTCTCCATCTCCTATCAAGTTTGCCCCAAAACCCTTTTCTCCTCCTCAGGGATCACTACCCCCAATTCTGGAGGACTAATAAGGCCCCACATAGTGCCTGTTTCTTCATGTGGAATGTATTCTATGCCCCTGTATGATCATTTTGCACACTGTTCTAAAAGCAAGGTCTTTTTTCCCTTTAACAACTCTCTGCATTCTCTTTCTGACTGCAGCATTCAGCCTTGCAAAACAATCATCTAGTGGTTTGTTGATAACTGGGATAATGCTTAATAGCTTAATTAGGTTTATGCTGTTTTCTTTCCCTGAACTGAAATTTTTGATGTCTAAATTTCAATCACAAGCTAATAAAAAGTAGTTCTTCAGTGACATTTTAAATTAGATTTTTCTTTAATAGGAAAAAAAAGGTATAGGTAGGATATACTTTGTTGCACACACTGCTATTTCTCCTTCATTCAATGTCTAAACAAACGAAGGAAATAACACACTAAGTAAGTAAGGCCTGTACAGTGTCAAGATTTTACGATGCATTTAGTAAATGTCTCTGAAAACAAGCTATACCCAAAACCATGCCTATCAGTAAAGGCCAACAAAGACCGGCTAACTCTAACAGAGGGTACACTGGCCAGGGAAAAAGCTTGCTAAACTCATACTGTTCAAAACACTTTCAGATGTGTGACAAAGAAGCCTACACTAATATGTATGCAATGGCACTATTAAAACAAGATTAATGAGTCCTCTATTACTTCCTGCCAATATGACACAGTTCTAGCATGATCAAGGCAAGAGAAACAGGAAACAAAGAACAATGTAGGGGAAAAAAAAGAGATGAAAAAGAAAAAGCCCAATGGTTTAAATCACCTATCATATGAAGTAAAAGTAGAAACTGGAACATTTCTAGTTTTATGGAAATAAGTAAGAGAATGCAATTCAGGGAAAGTCTGTCAGCTGCCAAAGAAAACAGAATAACCTTTTGCTTACAAAGAGGCTGATTGAAATTCATGTTCCTTCTTGCATTCAAGCTTTCCACATGAGCTGAATACAGAGGAAAATAAATGAACTACATCAAGAGTCACAATAACTATGAAAAATAAACAAATTCAGAACACTAAATAATATTTTTCCTTTAATATCCCAAATTCAACTTCAAAGAAAGAAAAGAAATCTACATCAGAATCTCCTTATCTGCTAGAGATAACCTTCAAGTTCTTATCTTCTTTTACTTCTACTTTAGAAAAGTTCCTATCCAACTGGCTCTGGAAATAAGAAACAGGCACTCCAAAAAACAGGTGAAAAACCCATGGCTTCCTACAGGAGCCTTTGAAGATAAATTACCAATCACTTAGGACAGTGAAACCTACACACCATCAATAGACTATGTCTATATGGGAAAAGAATCTAAAAAAGAGTGGATATATGTATTTGTATAACAGATTCACTTTGCTGTACACCTGAAACTAACACAATACTGTAAAGCAATTACACCCCAATAAAAATAAAAGTAAAATAAAAGAATGTGTCAACTCTGTTTCACTTGTAGCAGTGATGGATTTTTACAGATTCAAGTCAACTTAAATCCTGCATGCTTTCTAGAAGCTAGTCATTGTACTACCACTCAGGATGCAGAGCATAATTCCCCCAGTCCATTCCTGTTCAGCCTGCTTTGTCTCCCACAGCTTTTAGAGCAAAGGGCCTGTCAGAATTCACTGCCATCAAACGGGAAAGCTAAAATCAAAGAAACACAGATCCCTAATCTTGCCCTGACATGCATGCTTGTAACAATGACCAGAAACCTGCCCTGCAGAAAATGGGGTACTCTTGACAGTACAAAACAAATTCCTACCAAGAAATATACCATTTGTTACTGGTATAATTACCACCAGAAAAGAAATCCTGAAACAGAATGCTGATATATTATCTGGAACTACCATCCTTATTTCTCTGATTTACTTCATCAAGTAGAAAAAGAAATAGCACCACTGAACACATCTCCTTAAAACGACTCCTGTACTGTCAAATAAAGATGATCTACTTATATTTAAAACAAAACAAAAATATCACTTTATGTCTGCATTTTATTTTTATTTTTTATTTTCTGACCGCGCCATGCAGCATGCAGGATCTTAGTTCCCTGACCACGGATCGAACCCATGACCCCTGCAGTGGAAGCATAGAGTCCTAACCACTGGACGGCCAGGGAATTTATGTCTGCATTTTAAATGACAGTACGAAAATCTGAAATAAAACAGAAGCTTTTTTGGGGGGGTGGAGGGGAGTGCCAGGAATTCAGTTAAAATGGAAAGGATGGGTAGGGTTTCTTTTCAAATACCTTATCAGGCCACCACTGCAAATCTTCTCCTAGAGACACTGGACTTTGAACAGGTGTATTCTTCTTATCCAAGTTTGGCTCTCCTTCCTTGCTGGTAGAGCCCCTTTCATTATCAAATGAGGCTCCATCAAGCCACCTTCGTTCACGTAAACGTAAAACGGATTCACGTTCACGCAACAGCTCAGAGTCTCTCTCTAAGGGAAGAAGGAGAACTGGTATGCAATTGGGTCACACCAGTGGGATAAAAGTAAGCCACTCTCTAGTAAAGACCCTTCAGGATGCAACTAACAGCAGTTTATCCACTCACAAGAACTTAATGTAAATGTATATCTAATAAGTTTGACATGCAACATTCAAAACATTAACTCTTTCAAGTGAATGTATGAAAATTATAAACTAGTATTTTTAAGCACTATGTAGAGGCAGACTTTTCTGAATTCCAACTATATGCTTTTAGAGCAGAACTGCTTTATTTTAAACTGGAATTTGGATTTTTTAAATGGAGTTTTAAATATTTGGCTTTCATTAAAAATGTTTACCGTAACTTAAATTTATTAGAAAATATTCATAAATTAAAATTTTAACACGTTAGATACATAAACCAAAAAAGAGTATTTGTTAGAGAGTCTACACATACAGATTTAAAAAAAAAAACAACCAAATCTTGAAAAGGGTAAAATAAAAATCCATTAACTATAGAAATTTTGATAATCCAAGCCCTTGTTTAGAGTAATTTTATAGGCTGGATTTTTATGGAAAAGTCTTAAAATTTCTGAGAAACTAGACAGAATTTTTCTTTTGAGAATCTTTATAGAAAGATTACTTTACAAAAATGCTTCCCCTGAAACTGGCCTACAAACTTTTTAAAACCAGTTTTTTTAGCTTGCTCACATATTATTTTTTAAATAGGCAACCAAAATAAACTTTCCAAGACTTGGATAGTAAGGATTAAAAACAATATTAAGTTGAACCATATAAAACTGCCATCCATGCAGATCTAACATGGTCAAGTACCACCAATTTCATATGGTTCAAAGTAAAACAGATGCCCACATAGAATGACCTAAGGAAAAGCAAAAGGGAGAAATTTAGAAGGAGTTTTGTGTTAGATATTGAATATCTTAAATGCAATACTTGATGCATTTTAGGCAGTAAAATATGCACTTATTTTTTAAAAATTTTTAAGCTGTTACATAATAGGTTCAGTACACTAAAAGATCATCGTAAGTCTGTTATTTTAAAACTGCTTTCAAGTACTAGGTATTTGCAGTAAGGTCTTAATATAAAACAGCATCCTTTCCAGTTTACTAATGATAAGTAAATAATATATCTGATTCTTGCCTGTTACTTCAATCAAGCAGTTTTACATTCTGGAAAGTAAAAATACTGACTTACAAAAGTTAAAATGCAAGCTAAATCCATATCAACATACACAGTGAAAGGTTTATATTTGTATGATTTCAAAATCTTCTTTCTAAACTCTACTGTGTACTATACCTTTCCAAGATTTCAAACTTCTGAAAATATCATTTTAGTATGATAAGCATTTCTATATATTTACTATTGATCAATCTCATTCTAATAAGTTTTTTCATATTTCACTCTTCCATCTAACCAGGGTTTAAAATGAACAAAATAATCACTTTATTTTAATCAAATAAACTAAAGAGACTTGTTATCTGAATGCTGCATGTCACTGTAAAGCAGAATTCTGCTTTTACTTCAGAATCCATATTCCTAATTAAAAATACAGTTAGGTAAGTTGTAACCCTTTACATATATGCTACTATGTTGATAAGATCATCTCTAAAGTTCTAGTGTGGCTCTTCAAACTCAAAAGTAACTATTTTAATGCCAAAGCATCCAAAAACACTAACAAGCAATGATTTCGTCTACTGTAATATTAAAAGTTCAAATACAATGAATTCTACCACTATCTCTCCGTAGAGTCAGCCAACAATCACAAAGAAATAAATGCAAAATTACCTCGAGATGAGCCTAGCCTGGAAAGTGACGAACGACGAAAAGAAGGGTAACCAAAATAGCTAATGTCTTCAGAAAACATGGCATCTGCATCAATAATGACACTTGGGTGGGCAGAATGAATGTCAGCATCAAGAAGAGACATAAGATCCTCTATAAACAGAAACAAATATAAATGAAGCAGATATAGAGAAAAAAATCTGCAGACCATTGAAAAATCCCTGAAAATTAAAACATTAAAATCAGGGACTGACTACTGACATAACCTGAGAAGAAAAGCAGTAACTACCTAGGAAATAAAGTTAACGTTATTAACACAGATTTTAAGGAACATCAATTGCATGATTGTTGCTTGGGCTAACTACTAAATTACCACAAGAAAAAAAGATCACTATTGAAGATTTTTGTGACATCACAGAAAGTCAAAATCTAAATGCAGTTCAGTTATTCCATATTCAGTAATAAGGGCATCAAAATACAACATTCCAGTCATCTGTCAGCCAGTGATAAAGACATGCACATACATCCATGTCTTTATAGGACCAAACACAAGTCCACTGAGCAAAAACATTTTCCCTTAAAGAGAATTTTACCATCAAATCAAACACTACAGTGAGAAATATCTACCACCTTGGAAAGGTCAGTAAATCTATTGCACTTTAAAATTCCATTCCCCAGTCAAAAAAAAATCTCTCCCTTCAGAGATGAGAAAACCATGATGGTGATCAACCAACCTCCAGGCAAATAAGATTCACTGGCTGTATCATCCCCATCATCTCCATCTTCATCATCCCGGCTAAGTAAATTATTTACAGCAAGGTTTACATCAAGATTTGTTCGCTGAAGTTCTCGAATAATGACACTTCTGGATTTGCCTTGTAAAACGACTTGGGCCTGAAATAAAAAATAGAGTACTATGCTAATTATCTTTTTCATAACTTCTTTATTAAAATCAGCTTCCTAGGATCAATACAGAAAACGAGTATTTCACAATTCATGATATAAATCATGACTACAGCCTGCTATATTTAGTTAAACCTCACCTTGTCCTGCTATCTTACGTTAATTGTTCTACAAGATCCATACCTGTGAAATCAGCTCCTCTGGAATCACAGATGCTGGAATAACTGGCTGGGGTTGACTGCCCAAAAGCCCAGATCCTCGATCCCGTCCCGTCCGAATTACTCGAGTCTGTCGGCGAGAATCTCGAGCTCCAGCTGACGACCTACCAGAGGATCCTCCTCCACTTCCACCCACTCCAGAACTCCAACGACTTCTAAATATTGGAGAATTTAAAGAAACAGCATTTTAAACAATCATTCAGAAAGATCGCTTTGGGTCTCATGTTCATTATCTTAGAATATGATAAAGCTATTTTTCTAATTGACATAATATGCTATAGTAGTATTTTGACAGAACAATAGAACTGAACTTTAAAATAACACTGTTCCGGGCTTCCCTGGTGGCGCAGTGGTTGGGGGTCCACCTGCCGATGCAGGGGACACGGGTTCGTGCCCCGGTCCGGGAGGATCCCACATGCCACGGAGTGGCTGGGCCCGTGAGCCATGGCCGCTGAGCCTGCGCGTCCGGAGCCTGTGCTCCGCCAACGGGAGAGGCCACAGCAGTGAGAGGCCTGCATACCACAAAAAAAAAAAAAAACACTGTTCCAATTTTTTTAAATGCTGAAGTATAAACTCACTTTTTAGAAAGATATATACCACCCTTTTCCATCTTTTAAAACAATTTTTAAAAGAACCACATACCAAGCATTTCTAGTCACAGCTCTAAAGTGAGTTATAGAATACATCTCACCTTTGCGTGAAAGACCTATGAGACATAACTACTAACAGTCTGCAGCATAAAAAGTAAAATTCAGAGTTTAAAGACACAACTAAACGGAAAGACACCCGTGCCCGTGGGATGGAAAATTTAATATTGTTAAGATGTCCATACTGCTCAAAGCAATCTACAGATTCATCAAAATCCCTATGAATATCCCAATGGATTTTGTCCCTCAAAGGACATAATCAACAGAGTAAGGAAGCAACCTATAGAATGGAAGAAAATATTTACAAATCGTTTATCTAATGAGAGGTTAGTATCCAGAATATATAAAGAGCTCCAACACTCAACAACAAAAAAAATCAAATAACCTGATTAAAATACGGGAAAGAATGCGAACAGACATTTCTCCAAAGATAATACACAAATGGCCAAGTAAGCATATGAACAGATGGTCAACATCACTAATCATGAGAAATGCAAATCAAAACCACAATCACCTATCACCTCACACCCATCAGAATGGCTACCATGAAAAAAAAAGAAAAGAAAATTACAAGTGTTGGCAAGGATGTATAGAAACTGTAACCCTAGTGCACTGTAGGCAGGACTGTAAAATAGTGCAGTGCTATGAAAAACAGTATGAAGTTTCCTAAAAAATTAAAAATAGAACCACTATATGACTCAGCAGTTATAATTCTATGTATATATCCAAAAAAATTGAAAACAGAGTCTAGAAGAGATATTTGCATACCCATGTTCATAGCAGCACTATGTGTAAGAGCTGCGTGGTATAACGTTGATTGCTCTCAATTAATGTCTCGATTTGATCGCTATCAACTTCAACTGGTCTACTCCACTGTGGAGCATCATCATCCAGAGAGAAATCTCCAGCAAGGAACTTCGCAAACCACTTCTGACACGTTTGATCAGTCACAGTACCTTCCCCATACACTGCACAATTTTTTTTGGCGTTTCAGCTGTGTTTTTACCTTTCTTGAAATAATAAAGCATAATATGCCGAAAGTGTTGTTTTTCTTCCATCTTCAATATTAAAATGGCTACACAAAAATTCACCAATTTTGGTAAGTTTTTTTACATGCACGCTGATATGACAGCTGTCACAATACAATCTAACAAAATTGTTTCAAATGAAGTTAAAGACAACTAAGCGCCACTAGAGTCATCTTATAGGAAAACCGAACAAACCTTTTGGCCAACCCAATACAACACAGATAAACCTTGAAGATATTATGCTAAGTGAAATACGCCAATCACAAGAAGACAAATACTGTATGATTACAAATATAAAAGGTACCTAACGTAGTCAAATTCATAGAAACAGAAAGTAGAATGGTGGCTGTCAGACGGTGGGGAGAGGGGTAAAGGGAGTTGTTTATTGGATATAAAGTTTCGGTTTTACAAGATGAAAAAGTTATAATAGAGATTTCTTTCACAACAATATAAATATACTTAATACTATTGAGATGTGCAGTTATAACCGTAAAGATAGTAAATTTTGTGTTATGTTTTTAAACATGATTTTAAAAATATAGTCATGTGTTATCAAAGAAAGCAGTACTCTCAAAAACAGACAAGTTTTCTTTTCAACTTATATGCTTTGTGACAATTACGCAACAGAAAATAATATAGGATCAATGAAACATACAAACAGATATTCAAATCAAACATTAAATCAGCACTTCTACTTCATGGTTTCCTGTAAGTTGTCAAAATTAAGTCAGGTGGAACCACTCTTTTGGAAGCGTTTAACAGTCAAAAGCTACATATATTATTTCAACTTGAAAACAGGAGGAACCACACTAAAGAGTCTTAAAAAGATATAATTAGGGTAACTATATGTCCCAGTTTGCCTGAGATAATGCCAGAGTAAGCCTACTGTCTGAGCCTATTATTCATTTCACTCCAAAACGCCCCTGTTTAGACATTATATGGCCAAAATAAATATAAGTAATGACTCAATATTTCTACCGAAAAATGCATGATTTTCCCCCTAAGCAAATAATACTGGAAACCTGATCAGATATACTATCCAAGTACACAACTATTCCTGGCAGACCTTACAGGTATCACAAACTCAAATCTCCACGAGAGGTAGATAGGTTACTAATTTCTAAGTAAAGTCAAGACGACAGGGAAGAGTGGAGAATACCTGTGTATCCAGAACATTCAAATTCTTGCCTTTAAGCCAATTTGCAATCTCTGCTACACAAACCCTCACCTGAGGTTAGTTGAAAGACAAAGGTCAAAATATCTCTGGCTTGCCCATTCATTAACCTGACTGTTACCATGGAGAATACCACGTTTTCCCACTTGCACCCGCAGTGCAGGATTTCTTCTATCAGAATCCAAACAATCTACCAGCTGACCAGCCTCAACTGCTCCTGAACATTCCTCTAACCAGCTTGCTATCCAGAGAAAGAGCAATGTGTTAGACTAAGTATACGTTAATAGAGGTTTATTAGTGGTCACAAAAGACAGTACTGGAATCCCCTTTTTATCTATAATTACAGTGTTATATAATTTTCAATACTAAACTCAAAAATAATGGAAAAGGGCTTCCCTGGTGGCGCAGTGGTTGAGAGTTCGCCTGCCGATGCAGGGGACACGGGTTCGTGCCCCGGTCCGGGAAGATCCCACATGCCGCGGAGCGGCTGGGCCTGTGAGCCATGGCCGCTGAGCCTGCGCGTCCGGAGCCTGTGCTCCGCAACGGGAGACGCCACAACAGTGAGAGGCCCGCGTACCAAAATTAATTAATTTAATTAAATTAAATAAAGACGGGGCGTCCACTTACTTTGTCCAAGCCCTACAACCTACTATCTTACCACCTTTTTAGACTGGGGCCAGCTTCAGCTGTTTACAATTACAATGGCCTGCTTGGCTTTTTCCTTTCAAATCCTGTACTATTAGCTCAAATTAAACTCCAAAGGAAATATGGTAGCTCAAACCAATGAAAAGCAGCTTATCTATCATCTATTATAGCCAATGATAACAAACAACAGAATAAAGAGACTTTTGATACTAATATTTCCATTTTAAACATCCTATTAAACATAAACTCTTTTTAAAAAAATATTTATCTATTTTTGGCTATGTTGGGTCTTCGTTGCTGCACGCGGGCTTTTTCTAGTTGCGGTGAGCGCGGGGCTACTCTTCATTGTGGTGCGCGGGCTTCTCATTGCAGTGGTTTCTCTTGTTGCGGAGTATGGGCTCCAGGTGCGTGGGCTTCAGTAGTTGTGGCACTGAATCATTAAATCACTCACTTCAGTAGTCCGGCTTAGTTGCTACACGGCATGTGGGATCTTCCCAGACCAGGGATCGAACCCATGGTCCCCTGCACTGGTAGGCGGATTCTTAACCACTGCACCATCAGGGAAGTCCAACACAAACTGTCTTTTTTTCTCCAAATAAAGTTGGTGTTCTTGCCCTTAACCTGGTCTGAAATAAGTTTAACAAAAATATCCAGGACATTTTAAAAATATCTCCCAGGATAAATTTCAGTAATTATGAATGGGGGAAAGACAGCAGCTAGAAATACTTAGCACGTAAACCTGCCAATTTAGTGAAAACACCAAAGGGAAAAATATTCAAAGTCCCAGGAATTTTGACTGCTATGTATTCCTAAGAATGATTAGTTATAATAAATGATCAATTCTCAATTATCCATGCTGATGGAAAAGAAAAACAGTACCAGTCATCCCAAAATCTTTCAAATGCATCTCTCAGAGACCACTTGCTCCCTAATTCACAACACTTCTCTGAACCCATAGGGAGCAAGCCAGGACTCCAAAGGTAAGGGGTTGGGGACCAAGGTCTGTGGGCACAGTCCCTTTCACATATGACTGCATTTGGTAAATTTTCAGATAAAAATCCCCTCTGGGGACTCAAGATCTGTCTGTTCTAGATTCTCTATCACATATAGTAAATTGCAAGCTTCTTTAAAAGTTTATTGTAATCAATACAAATGGGGGAAAAAAAACTATACAACTCAAGAAAAAAAATTTTTTATGAAGGATAGTATTTTTGACTCTAAAGTTTCTTAATTTACAGAATAACGGATCACAATTTCACCATCAACAAACTGAGAAAAATTTCAGAGAGGCCAAGAGAAACAATCAGCCTTTAATAAGTGCTTACATTTTGTGGACATCTGCAAGACCAAATAAAGGTAAACATATGGCTTAGCCAGTGGGACACTGTGACATTTTTCAAAATTGCAATTCAGAAACCCAATGCTAAAGAAAGCTTACACAGAGTCCACTGTAGGGGGGAGGGGGAGGGGGAGGGAGACAGAAATACATGAGTCAAACAGGAGTGCAAGCCAGGGTGAGTAAGGGGGACTCAAATTTTAATGATTCTCTCCACATTTTAAAGTCTTAAAATTAGCCCCAACCTTCTTTGGAGTAGGTCTATTGAGGCTTTATTCAAGCTCAAATGTACTACTTTATTATTATATTTGTTGCATATGTTATTAGCAAAGTCATAAAATTCCACTACTCTCAGTCATTCTGTCATGCAGTGTATTATAATTGGTTGTATCCAAGTTTTATTTATAAAGAGAAGAGGATTTAAATCTAGGACAATTTGAGCGACATAAACAGCAATGGATTACAAACCATAAAATAAAACAAATATACGAGACCATAATGATATAAATAACTCAATAGAAACAGACATAAGTGGGCAAGGAGGGAAAGTTCTTCTTTACAGTCAAATTTCAGTTAATGAGTACAAAAGAAATAATGAAAAAAGTTTTTAAAAATCACTACTTGGGGAGTTCCCTGGTGGTCCAGCAGTTAGGATTCAGTGCTTTCACTGCCATGGCCTGGGTTCAATCCCTGGTCAGGGAACTGAGATCCCACAAGCCACGCAGCATGGCCAAAAACAAAACAAAAAAATCACTACTTGGCCAACACCACAGTAACAACTAAAGCAAAAAATCACCAATGGATGGTAAAATTAATGAGCAAAAGTATGATGGAAGGGGCTCCCCTGGTGGCACAGTGGTTGAGAGTCCGCCTGCCGATGCAGGGGACACGGGTTCGTGCCCCGGTCCGGGAGGATCCCACATGCCGCGGAGCGGCTGGGCCCGTGAGCCATGGCCGCCGAGCCTGCGCGTCCGGAGCCTGTGCTCCGCGACGGGAGAGGCCACGACAGTGAGAGGCCCGCGTACCACAAAAAAAAAAAGTATGATGGAAAATAGGATATTTACATAGTCATGAAGTATCTCTCCACAAAATACATACGAATTACAAAGGGGAAAACAGTAACTTTATAGTTGAGAAGTCTGGCAAACACCACCTTAACTAAGTGATCAGAGGTATAACCATCACCAGTGATGAGACATATCAGTACCATGTGCCTCCTGATACGATGCACTGAGAAGGGCACATCATCACTTCTGTGGTATTCCTGCCAGAAATGCATCACCTGCAATACCAATCAAAATCCCAGCAAGTTTTTTTGTGGGTATCAATAAACTGATTCTAAAATTTACAGGGAGAGGCAGAAGACCTAGAATAGCCAACACAATACTGAAGAAGAACAAAGTTCTTTTGACTAACTGACACTACCCAACTTCAAGACTTACTGTAAAGCGACAGTAATCAAGACAGCGTGCTATTGGAGAAAAAAAAATGGACAAATATATCAGCGGAGTAGTAAAAAGAGTCCAGAAATAGACCCCCATAGAGTCAACTGATCTTTGACAAAGAAGCAAAGGCAATACAAAGAAGCGAAGACGGCTGATTCAACAAATGGTGCTGGAACAACTGGACATCCACATGGAAAAAAGACACAGACCTTCACAAAAATTAACTGAAAACTGATCACCGACCTAAATGTAAAATGCAAAACTATGAAACTCCTAGAAGATAACACAGAAGAAAATCTGGACGACCTTGGGTTTGGCAATGACTTTTTAGATATGATACCAAAGGCACAATGAAAGAAATAACTGATAAGCTGGACTTCATTAAAATGAAAAACTTTGGCTCTGTAAAAGACACTGTCAAGATAATGAAAAGAAAAGCCACAGACTGGGAGAAAATATCTGCGGGAGACACATCTGATAAAGAAGGCTTATCCAAAATATACAAACAACCTCATGGAAAAATGGGCCAAAGACCTTAAAAGACACCTCACCAGAAAAGATCAACAGCTAGTAAATAAGCATATAAAAAGATACTTCACATCATATGTCATCAGGCAAATGCAAATTTAAAAAACAAGATACCACTACACACCTATTAGAATGACCAAAATCCAGAACAATGACAACACCAAAGGGTGGTAAGGATATGGGGCAACAACAACTCTCACTCATTTCTGGTGGG
This sequence comes from Phocoena sinus, assembly GCF_008692025.1. NCBI lineage: Eukaryota > Metazoa > Chordata > Mammalia > Artiodactyla > Phocoenidae > Phocoena > Phocoena sinus. The sequence continues at coordinate 45,879,966 of NC_045779.1, forward strand.
AATGCAAAACGGTACAGCCACTTTAGAAAACAGTTCAGCAGTTTCTTACAAAACTAAACATATTCTTACCATATGATCCAGCAATCATGTTCCTTGGTATTTAACCCAAAGGAGCTGATAACTTACGTCCACACAAAAACCAGGACACAGCTTTATTCATAATGCCAAAACTTGGAAGCAACTAAGATGTCTTTCAGCAGGTGAATGTGTAAATAAACTGTGGTACATCTACACAATGAAATATTATTCAGCACTAAAAAGAAATGAGTTATTAAGCCATGAAAAGACATGGAGGAACCTTAAATGCATACTATTGTACTAAGTGAAAGAAGTCAAGCTGGAAAGGCTACGTACTGTATGAATCCAACTATATGACATTCTGGAAAAGACAAAACTAAGAAGATGGTAAAAAGATCAATGGATTTTTAGGACAGTGAAACTACTTGATATGATACTATAATGGAAGATGCATGTCATTATAAACTTATGCAAACCCACAGAACATACAACACCTAGAGTGAACTCTAATGTAAACTATGGACTGTGGGTGATGATGTGTCAATGTAGGTTCATCAATTGTAACAAATGGACCACTCGGGGTGGGGGGGGGCGGGGTACTGATAACAAGGGAGGCTGTACATGTGTGGGGACAGGGAGCATATGTAAAACCCCTGAACCACCTTCTCATTTTTGCTGTGAACCTGAAAACTGCTCTTAAAAAATAAAGACTTTTAAAAAATGCATCACCTGGGTTTAATCGTGAGGAAATAATAGACAAATTCAAACATTCCACAAAATAACCAGCCAGTTTTCAAACTCATCAGGGTCTAGAAAGATAAAGATTGAGAAACTGTCCCAGACTGGAGGAAACTACAGAAGCATGACAATAAATGCAATATGGGATCCTGGATTGAATTCTGGAGCAGAGAAATGGTACGCATGGGACAGGCAGTGAAATCTTTATTAACTGTGTAGATTAAGCACTGATAAGTGTTAATTTCCTGGTTTTGATAACTGGACTATGGTTATGTAAAATGTTAAGATTTGGAGAAGTTGGGTGACATTCTGCAACTTTTTAAAGTCAGATTATTTCAAAATGAAATGTTAAATTTAAAAATAAATAAAGAATACAGGATTAGGAACAAATGCCACTACATAAATGTATAAACTAAATAAGGGATCAACAAACTTTTCCTGTAAAGAGCAGAATGGTAAATCATTTATTTATTAGGCTTTGTAGGCTAATCAGTCTTAGTCATGATAACTCATTTCTACCATCTTAGCACAAAAGCAACCACAGACAGTAAATAAAACATCAAGCATGGCCGTATCTCAGTAAAAATAGGAGGCCCCGGATTTAGCCTGTAATTTGACAACCCCTCAACTAAAAAAAGAACTAAATTTTAATCTCTAAACAGGTAAAGTTTCACATAGTATCATACATAACTTATTCTTTCTTAAATATAAACAAACTTTTTGCAGATTTATCAAATAAAAATTCCATTTGTTATTATATATTATTTTCAGAATTCTTTATCATACACTGTTGTTATGTTATGTGTGTGCACAGAACCATTAAAAGGAGCTATCTAACATTTTAATAAAAACCAGAGCTATGTTTCCTATGAACAGTTCTAGCACAGAATGAGCTAAAGGATGCACTCAACTAAATGACCTCCCTCTGACCTCAAATTAAATTTAGTTCGGCATAAAAACAAAAAAGAGAAAATAAGTACCTTGGGACCTCAATTTTTAAATGTAACTTTACCTAGAAATTCAGAGTCAAAATAAAATGTTTAAAAAACATCTTCTCCTTAATTATATTTTCAAACAATTTAATTTGCTTCTAGTTATATTTCTCTGATCAGCCTCTGAACACATATGCTGACTTGACTGACTTGGCATTTATCTAACCATTAAATGAGTAATTTCAGAAAAATTGGCTATTCAAAAATCAAGGTATAAAATGAATAAAATCATCTGGCTTGGAATCTGTATATGATTCCTTTAGTTGACAGCATATCAACTTTAGATAAAATGGAAGAAGAGTTGAGTATCTAGTTTAAAAAGTAAAAACTCTACAAATAATTTTGAAAGTAAAAACAAGGTGCAAAGTTCCAGTTATAAAATAAAGTCATGGAGATATAATGTACAGCATGGTGACTATAGTTAGCAACACTGTACTGTATATTTGAAAGTTGATAAGAGAGCAGATCTTAAAAGTCCTCATCACAAGAAAAACAATTTGTAACTATATATGGTGGTGGATGTTAACTAACTTTCTTGTGGGGATCATTTCACAATACATTTGACCCTTGAACAACACAGACTGAACTGTGTGGATCCACTTATATGTGAATTTGTTTCAATAAATATATTGGAAAAATTTTTGGAGATTTGCAGTGATTTGAAAAAGCTCACAGATGAATCATGTAGCCTGGAAATATCAAAAAAAATTAAGAAAAAGGTAGGTCATGAATGCATAAAATATTTATAGACACTAGTTTATGCTTACATAGGCATAAGGTGATATTTAATATAAAATTAATAATGTGTTAGTTTTCTTACTGTTTTACCCCTTTGCTTTCATAGAATTATATTACCATACATAATGCTTCTCTCTCTCTTGGTTGGAGAAACTGCATATCAGCCTATCATCACAGGTAAGCGTGGGTTTTTTTTGTTTTTTTTGCAGTACGCGGGCCTCTCACTGTTGTGGCCTCTCTCGTTGCGGAGCACAGGATCCGGACGTGCAGGCTCAGTGGCCATGGCTCACAGGCCCAGCGGCTCCGCGGCCTGTGGGATCTTCCCGGACCGGGGCACAAACCCGTGTCCCCTGCATCAGCAGGCGGACTCTCAACCACTGCACCACCAGGGAAGCCCAGCGTGTTTTTTTTTAGTGTAACAATGTTTCTAATACTATACGATGAATATGACTATATATATCATGTGATACTTATGCCATAAAATTTTTATACCAATTCATTCATTAGTGTATAGGTTAGGCTACCATGAGGTAATCATACTGCTGCTGCTTTGCTATCAATTCATGAATCACTATACCTGTAAATAAATACGAATTTTTCACATTATCTCTTCCTTTTTGATGTCTAGTGTTAGTAATACATATAACATCTAGAGTTTTGTATCATATAGGACAATACTGTCATAGGTAATGACAGACAATTCATCTTATAAACAGATGATGTAAACTTACGGTATCAATAAGTACAGTACTGTTAATATATTTTCTCTTCAGGATTTTCTTAATAACATTTTGTTTTCTCTAGCTTACTTTATTATAAGAATACAGTACATAATACATATAACATACAAAATATGTATTAATCACCTGTTTACGTTAATGGTAAGGCTTCCAGTCAACCCGAGGCTATTAGTAGTTAAGTTTTGAGGGAGTCAAAAGTTACAAGTGGGTTTTTGACTGTGCAGAGGGTCAGTGCCCCTAACCCCTAGATTGCTCAAGGGTCACACATATATACAAATACTGAATCGTTATGTTTCGTTATGTCGTACACTTGAAATCTGAAATACTGAAATCGTTATGTTGTACACTTGAAACAAATATACCACTATATAGTGTCAAGTATACCACTATAATGTTTTTTAAGTAAAAACTTCATTAAAGGCTGTAAAGTTCAGTTACATAATCGTTTCAAGCCTCACTAAATTAATTCAGAAAGAACTACTGTATTCGAACACTAGAAAGAAATGTTGGATTTTTTTTTTACCCAAGAATTAGTCACAAATGAGACCAAAGATAGTATCACTGAAAATTTTTAAATAACATAAATGACACGATAAATGCATGCAGCCATTATACATTTTTAGAAGGATAAAAACCTAGGTTAGCTGTGATTAGCCTATGTGGGTTTTTTTTATCATGGTGGCTCACCATGAGCGACAGGAGCCCCTGCTCAGAGAGCAGGAGTTCCCTCACTCCATCGCTGGATAACTCTCAAATGAGCACTCACAGAGCAATAACCCAGACCCACGGATGCCATCTTCTGACCACAACTTACCCCAGGGTGTTGCCTGCCAGCCTGCCCAGAGTCTCGGAACCTGAGAGAAACCACGGGGAGTCGCTTGTCCTACCAGGCCTCGATGTCCTCCCTGCCCCCGAATTGCTATTCAACTTTGACCTGGGAAAAAAACAAAAGGTAGAAAAATCACAGAACAGTCCCAAAATCCCTAGGAACAAGCCAGGCCTCACTACTCTGAGACTTACTGTGGTACAGTATCAGCCTAACAATTCTCTGATTACTGTTACTGAAATGGATACTTCAGATCAAAGAGCAAACCTAACAATTTCTAGCCTCATAACAATCCAGTTCCCGTTTGAAACTGTTTTCACGGTTTAACTGCAAATGAATTGTTCCTTAGATTTTTTAAAGTAATCATATTTTCCTTAGAAGCAGTCAACTGAAAGTCATCATACATTATCTAGCAACCTTTTTTATATGACGCCACTTATAAAGGCCAAAATTTTAAAGACTCCGTCATTTTCAAATTGAGCTACTTGACTTGGGAATATTAAAAGGGAAAAAATAAGATCCGAAAAGTCAGTTCACTCAAAGAGCAGATCTTGGGCTCTACCACATACACATCATTCTTCTGGTAATCTCTTTCTGTTAAGTGATCACTGACTCCTCTGCTACTTTTAATGCAAATATTTTAGCTATAAATCACTGCTTGCATAAAAATTAAAATCAAACTACAAAGTAACCATTTCACTCTATTTTAAGCATCTCCTTTTCTACAATGCTTTTTTTTTTTAATTTGAGGGTTCCCAAAAATCAAAACACAGGTGTAATATAATACCTTTAAGAGCTAAATATTTATTAAATGGAGAGGACATAATGTCTTACCCATCATTATTGTCAGGTTTACCCAATTCCAATCGGTCTGGCTGTACTGAAAAACCGATCCTGCAAACTCTACCATCCTAGAAGCAAAGAAAATAGAAGAAACTTCCAAAGTAAAAATGTGTATTAAAACTTGAATTTATTCAACAAACAAATTATGTACCTATCACTGTCAATTCAGAAGGCAACAAATAAGCTCCCTTCTAGAAGGCACTCACACCTGAGCTGGGGAAGTATGGTTTGTATACATTATCATAAAACCAGTAAAAATAATTTAAAATATCTCCATCTAACAGAATTCAGAGTAAGGAAATGACTAGATATCAGGAACTTCTCCATTCTCTTACTAACTAGTTTCAACCTCTAGTAAATCATTTAAGCCTTCTCCGGGCCAGAGGATTTATACAATAAGGAAATGGAACTGGGTGGTCTCTGGAAGAACTACTGCAAGAAACTGCTGTTTCCACGGTTGAAAAGGAAGACACATGATGATGCACAGCTGTATTTTAACATCCATTTTCATTTCTCTACCGTAGAGTAAACGGTTTACCTCAAGAAGAAAGGCAGCATGATTTGGGCCCACCACACACTGTTTAATGGTAGCCTGTTCCAGCACATTCAAAGGGGGATGGCTGGGAAATAAAGAAAAGTATGCAAACAAAATTATTTTTTAAATGGCAAATGCATCCTAGGGTTTTTTAGAAAATCCAATTAACAAAAGAAAAAAATTGCTAGTAAACCCTGTTTTAAAAAACTAATATTGACATATTTTGAAGGAATAATTGAAAAAATTATTATATCTACATAGTCATTATAGCTCTTTGGTATGGCAGAGTTTTTAAAAATCAGTATGAATACCAACTATAATTCAAATGAACGCAACCCATAAAAATTTGATAGATTAAAATTTTCTTAATAGCTGCTGCCTAAATATGAGTACTTTTTCCTAATTAAAACAAAATCATTCTTTTCAGGAAATGTAAAATATCTTAAATCTCTTACCTGTTTAAATTATATTTGTTCAGTTTCTCTGAAACTTCCCGTAACCTTTAAAAACAAAACAAAACATGAATAAACCACATGTACAAAGCCTTTGTAAGCAAAACAGTTCTGATTTGGTGATCTCTAACAGTAGCATACAAAAATTTTACTAAGCAAGAATGTTTTTTATATTATCTTTGATTTCTGTCCCAGAAAAGATCACAGTCAACCCTGCAGTTGCCTTCCCTCACCACCTCATTTGCAACTTCAGTCATCATCATCTTAGTATTTTACAGACGAGGAAACTGAAGCTTCTAGAGTTTATTTAGAAAACCAGCAGTAGAACTGGTACTTGAACCAATGCCCAAAGGAAAGCCAGTTTTTAAACACCATACTACATATGCCAAGAGACTCTTGAATGTACACGTACATGATGAAATGAAAATATTTGGGAAGCACATATATATTAAGAATTTAATATAAAGAGGCAGAAACAATGCAAAAGCCAAATTGACTTAAGGTGAGAATAGTCTCAAAAGTTCTCGAATGACCTTGTGACACATAATTGTACAAATTAAAACCCATATCTATAAAATAAGGATAACACCTCACATTTCTAAGAGTATTGAATAGCTTAGAAAAAAATCTCAAAGGGCTGTGTAACAGAAAGATATTTACTCATGTTATCTATTATGATTTTGCTGTTTCTCTCAAAGAAACAGTCTTGAATTAATATAAAATATTGTAATACTCATTTAAATTGGGCACTTTTGTCAACCTAAGGAAGCCATTTTATAATACAAAGATGTATTCAAATGTAGAGATTTTAAGAGTTCAATTCTATTAAATTCCCAAAACAAATGCCTTTGAAAACTTTTCCAGAAATTATTCTCTTAAAAATAAACTGAGCATTTTAGGAACAACAGGGAAAAAAATTAGAACAGTAAATCAACAGGAAATTCCGTAAGTTTTGCTTTCTAGAGAGTGACAAAAATACATGAAATCAAATTTCAATCATTCGTCCTAACAGACAAAAGTGGTATACATACTCAAAATTAATCATGCCTTAAAGCCAGCTTAGGATTTAAAAGCTACCACCAATCATATAACATATGGCCAAATAATCTAATTATTTTGATAAAGAGATTCTAATAGGAGCCAGTTGTCCTTCAATTTTACTTTATCCAGTAAAGTTCTAACCACTGTTCAACGATGAGTAGTATCTTTCAAACACTAAAATATGCATAAGCAAATGTCCAACACTAAATCGTATTTCTAAGCAAAAATAACTTTCAAATGATGCCATATTTAATTTGTCTACCAAGAAGTAAATACTCACTAGTGATTTTATTCTCACTCCCAAAGAATAACATCAGATCATGTGTGACTTGGCCCTCAATAATACATTTTCATTTTTCTAGCCTTTCATTAACAAAAATGTGTCTTCTTCAGTCCTGTAAAGTCAAGCTTTTTGACCAAATCCCAGTTTGCTCATTTATAAGGCACATATCTGTGTTTCAAGGCAAGATAAAACACCATAAGAATAATGCACTGTGGAACTCATGAGCTCTGAGAGAAGGCTGACTAGAAAATGGGGAGAAGAAAATAGACTAGGAGGCTCCAAACTGAGAGGCTCCATTCTGGGCAATAACAACAGCCCTGAGAAGACCCGGAGCAGAGGCAGGAGTTCTCATTCTCCTCAGCCCACACTGACTATGAGTAATTTATAAAACTCCTCACCAGACTACAGACTAGAGCCAGACTGTGAGAAAAGACTAAGAAAGGTTTTATTTCCCAAAAGCCATAGTAGTGACACTTTCGAAAGATAACTTGTTCACCAGCATACAACTAAACCCATTCATTTCCATTCCTTTTTTCTTAGCCCAACACTGTCTCTAGCATTTTCACAAAGAATATGGCGGGGGGGGGGGGGGGGGGGGGGGGGGCGTTGGGGTGCAAAACTTGTCAAAGCTTTTTCAAAGCTGGACAATAACTGAGATTAAGAATTAAATGATGCTTTCATGGCTCCAAATATCATTCCAGGCAAATAATATCTGTAAAACTAAAGTAAGGTTTGAGGATATCAAGATGCTAGAAAATAACAAGTCAAGAACTCAAAAGCAAATTTCAGGTTAGGAAGGGGACAGAAGAAATGTTTACTGACATCAAATTTTCTAATATTAAAAATCATGGTGGGGGCTTCCCTGGTGGCACAGTGGTTGAGAGTCCGCCTGCCGATGCCGGGAACACGGGTTCGTGCCCCGGTCCGGGAGGATCCCACGTGCCGCGGAGCGGCTAGGCCCGTGAGCCATGGCCGCTGAGCCTGCGCGTCCGGAGCCTGTGCTCCGCAACGGGAGAGGCCACAGCGGGGAGAGGCCTGCGTACCGCAAAAAAAAAAAAAAAAAAAGGAAAGAAAAAAATCATGGTGGACTCCATCTGAAATGTACACCCATTTGTACTGGAAATAATACCCACTGGATAGCAAGAAATCTGGGGTTTACTCCCAGTTCATCTACTACCAACTGGATTCATTTAAGCCCACTAAGTTTCTGGTCACATCTACATGAAGAAAGACTAATAGTCCTCTCTGGTTCTTTTCAGTCCTGAAATTGTTATGAATGTATGAAAAGCAAATATATCAATGGAAGATATTTATGTAATGTTTATATGGAAATAGCACTTACTAACTGTCATATTCAATTTCATCTTACCCATCTGAAACTTTCACACACAAATTAATTTTACATGGACACTTAGAATATTTCCCCAAATATCAAATTTGTTTAATTTCTTAAATTCAATCCGCAAAAAATTTACAGAAAATGTATTTTTCCAAATCTCAAGATAGTTATCCTGACTAAATTGGCCCCATACACATTAGTTTACACAGATCCCAGATAACAGTAACAAAGAAACCTTCAAGCAAAGGGGGAAAAAAAAAGGTACTAACTATAAAATAAGGAGTACTTTGTTCCCCTTTACATTATAGAGTCTTCAGCAGACATGTAAATCCCAGAACCACAGGCCACTGATCATATTCATTTAAATTTACTGAGTTACTAAATGTCTCTACAAAAGTATTAGGCACTCATCTAATTTAAAGGATCTTCTTCCAAAAGCTTACAATGCTTCAAGTTATTAACTATATTTCCTCTCACAGCAATATTAACAAAAGTTTTCCCTGTTTTTGAAGTAAAATCTAAACCACCCTACAGCTCACCAAATTCCATTTCAGAATAAATCTTTACATGTGATTGTGAAGGAAAACAATTTTAAGAACACAGCATAACATTACAAAATAACCTAACTCAGCGTTTAATCTCACTTCAGAGACAGGCAGGAAAGCCTTTGTGAGGTGGCTGTAACACAATGGATAGGTAAGCAGTGAGCTTCTGACAATCCTTAGTACTCCTACACCAAAGACTTATTCTATATTCTGATTCAATAACCTATTGCATTCCTTCAAATTTATAGACATTTTACAGATTGAGAGGCTGGAATTTTTTTTGACCACCAAGGTAAGGTAACAGCAAACTGATGTTAATAGAGAAATCAGTATAACAGTACTTGCTAGAGGGTAACGTATCTCATAGCTGCCCTTGAAATTCCCTACAATTTCAGTCTCATTTCCCCCAAATTTAACCTTATAATTTCAAAGATTAGTCATCTTTTGATGACCCTCAATTGACAGTAGCACTTAACACAGGTTCTTCGGTTTTACAATTCCCTGCCCTAATCCTAAATCCCCTGCCATCTGTTCAGACACACACACCCCTAAAATGAAACCTGTTAAATTCCCAGCTAAATTTCTAAAGGTAAAAAGTTTAGGTATATCTGGATTCCTAAAAGGCTCCAATTCTCCAGGACACAAGGATATTCCTGACAGCCCACCTTCTACAAGATGATCCTTTTGCTATCCCTGGAACTGTAAGATCAGGCATACTCACCCACGTTTCACGTGTATCAGTACTCACTTTAATGGTAGAAAGTGGCATAATCTGCCCCCAGTACATTTCCTCCAGGAACATTATTATTATTTCAGGCCCAGCTCAAATGCTACCTCCTCCATGTACTTTTCTGGTAGCTCTGATTTTCTTCCTACATAAATCTACAGCTTCTCCCTCACAAAGGACCTTTACTGTCTACTTGACATTCTACGGTCATTTGTGTTTCAATCTGAGCTACCTTCAGACTTTAAGCAAAGAAGAGAAAAAACTTACCAAGTATTTCCCCACTCTTCCACTTCTTTAGATAACAGTTCCAACAGTGAAAAATGTACAATAATACTTGTTACAATACATTTCAGAGGCAGAAAAGATTCCTGATCTTCAACTCAACAACACTACTCCTTAGGTCTTCCACCTCAAACTGAAGTTTAGAACAAGCAAGAAAAGTGTGAATATACAGATTTCTTTTAGGATAGTCGCCCATATAAATCTTGTAAGCAGACTAGTTAACACAGCGAAAACATTTAATAAATCACCACTCACCAATAATATTAGCAAACTACCTTTAAAGTGACCTCACTCTACTCTCTAGATAACCATCCACGGAATAAAGCTTTTACAGATCCATTTTGGAGTACAGGGTTTAATAATCCATACAAAGAAACAACAGCCAGTCAGTGAAAGGTTACCTACAACACTAAATCATAGACTCCTGCAGAAAACGTCTTAAAGATCACCTCTTGTCATCCACGTCAGAGAAGGCAGGTATTGCCAAAATGCAAATGTACCCAGACTACCTTCTTGCAGAAGAAGAAATACTGTAGGAATATTTCTGGCATTTCTCCAAAAGCAAACTATCTAAAGTTTAAAACTGAAGAAGCAATCAAAGGGCACTTTTTTTTTCCCCTCTTGGAGCAAAGACTATGTTACTAGATAGATGGCAGAGAGAGGCGCCAAACCCACCTCCAACCACAGAACATGGTCTTTCCACTATATCTTCATGCACTTTCCTGAGTATAGGGAGTCCGTCCACAACACTGTTCTTTTATACAAACTACTGCACCACACTATATATACTGCCCCTCTGAAATCATTCCTAGCATGCCAACTATCCACATCATCAACAATAACAATAAATTCAAGCTATCGCATGATGGTCCTGCCTGACAGCCACTGTAATGTGAGAAAAGGATGTACTTTGGGCACAGCTGCAGAGGGCATTTTGAGATGGTCATTTACTTGTGCCAGGCACATTCCCACCCCCACCAGCAAACTGAAAGCCTGGAGCTAGCTTATTCAATCCACTACAGTGGGCATCCCAACCCCAAATCCCTTTTCACACAATCCTGGAGCAAGCCACCTAAGATATGCTCAAAGGAGAGGCCCTTGAGGGCGTCTTGGGTGTAAAATGGAAGAAAGTCAACTGAGCCTCCTCCTCATGCTGCACTGTGGATTTGTTTATGCGTGGACGAGAGAAAGGCTTTCAGCCCACCTACCCACTCTGCGTTGTGACTTAAAATATTAGCAGCTACCTTGACCCATGGGTCTGAGGATGGCTGGGAAGAGCCTGGAGGGATTAGGGTTGCCTTGGCCGAAACAAGAAGCACCAGCAGATTAGGGGTGATTCCCTTCATCTGTGTGATTACGAAAGACTCATTGTAGGTCTGAAATTTAACTTCAAGACATTCAATTTTCAGATACATTTTTAAAAATCCATTTTGTGCTGCTTCTATGTGAATTTAACCCTGATCATGGGTTCCCAACTTCAGGATTTCTCAGGAATCGGGGATGGGGGGAGGGTGGCTAATGAGAGAAACAATATAGTTGTTTAGACAACACACACAGAGAAGAAAAAAATCACTACACCAAAACTCAAGTGATGGTTTCTAAAAGGTTGGTTAGAATGGAGAATCTGAAACCCTATTAATGAACTCTTAATACTGCTAATACTAAAACCCCCTGGTCTGTCTTGCACTCTGAATAAATTTACCCCCATGCATGATTCTCTTTAGATGTAAAATGGTACAGCAATGTAGCATAACATAGCATAAAGCATAAGAAAAATTTAATCCTGCCCTCCTGATAGTATTAGTACCCATGAGGAACTAAATGTTTATCATTTCAATAGGGGAGGGGGAGGCAGTAGAGGCAAGGATCAGAAAGAACCTCTTTAAGATTTATATGCAAAAGCTATAGTCAATTACTAAAAGGAGTGAGGGGGGAACCTGAAAGAGAAGTCACAAACTGCCGCCCTACAGATGTACACATGATACTGAATCACATGGCATTTTAAATTGTTAAAGGACTGTTAAAGATTCTTGGCCAACATGTAAAACTGGAAAATCTCAGACAGATTTTCAGATTTCTAGCTTCTCTTGAAAAATGAGATCTAGCAACCAAGCTTATATTGCCTAGTGGTGACTAGAGGTGCCCTTACCTGCCCAGCACCTGTAGGCATTTGAGTTTGAGACCACTGATATAGAAGATTATTCCTCCCACACTCTAAAAAAGGACATTTCCTTGGTGAAGAGTAATCTGTTCAGTTTTATAATGCAAATCCCAGCTTGTAAGTTGATCCCTAATATATCTTAGCTTACACGTAAGTCTTAACCACATTTTATTTCTTTAAATTTGACTTGACAATTTCTCACTTTTTTGCCCACCCAAGGAAAAATGGTGCCAGGTAGCAAACATCTGACTTTACTTTTAAAAGACCCCAAGTCACACAATGATGGCTTTTGTAGAGGAAAAAACCCATCTGTCAGCTTCCTGAATAATCAGGTATAGGCAGGACTTATACATACTTTGTGCTATGGAGAGAACAAATACCAGTTTATAAAATGTGTTCCTTTTACCCTAAATAAATAATACAGGACATTCAGCTTCAAGATACATTCAAGACCAAAAAACAGAAGTTTCTAAATAAATACTGTAAACTGAGAAAATGATACAAATTTTAAATGGGAAATTCTTTTAATTCTTCCTCCTAAAATGGTTTTCAGTTGAAACTGCTCAAAGATTTCTATAAAACTAAGATGAGAAAATTCATGTTATAGAAACACTCTGCAACTATCATAGAGAAAAGACATTATACTTACAAATAATTTCTTCCCTTAACACAGAAAATATTCTGGTTAGAAATTCCTATATAGTGCCATAAATAACATCTTTCATAATAAAATGAAAAAGAGACCAAAATCCCAAACTACTGTGCCATTTGAAAGATAAACACATCTCTGAGAAACTAAATGCTGAACACAAGAAAATGAGTCATTTTCCTTTAAAGCAAAACCAACTGTGTTATTTTCAGCTCCATTCAAAACAGGAAAAGGAAAATACACATGCCAAATGGACAAGAAATTCGGTAGGAAAAGATAAAAGATATGGCCTTTATACATTAATTCTTCTTGATAATTTCCTAAGTATTTCTGTCTCATCTAATTTCAATTGCTTAACAGTAAGACTATACATATGTACAAGACTCAAACTTGGTTAACTTGTGTGCTAACAGGGTGAGAAGACTTCCTTTAGTGCTCCTGTCCAAAAAGTGTAGCATCCAGCCAAAATTTCAAGAGAAAAGTCTTGGTTTTTCTTCACCCTTAGGCCATAGCCACATTCTGAATATCTGCAACATCAAACCCAATTTTAACTCTACATACAAATCAAAGGTCTCATGAGACAACTGACACACTTCGTAATATAAATACTACCATTTGGCAAGGTATTCAGTCCTTGAGATAGAACTCTAAACTGAAAATACCTGTGATGAAATCTGATTTTTCCATAAAACAAGACAATTAGGAGGTTAGGTTCCTGACCAAGGATCTTGATGCCATTAAATTCAGGAAAGCTTCTTTAAATGACAGATACTGTGATGGCTTCTTGTTGCCCTTTTAACATCGAAGATGAAACTGCCTCTGAAACGGTCATTTTACATTCCTGAGCTGCCATTCCATCTGCCCTGGGAACAAGGGGCAGCATGGTGGAGTGGGAAAAGAATGGGCTGTGGTGTCGGACTAACAAACCTGGGTTCAATTCCATCCCTTCCATTAATTGGCTCTGTAACCTTGGGCAAGCTTACTTTGACCTCCCAGAGCTTGGAAGGTATCTTGGTCTGTTAAATGGAGATAAAACCACTTGTCTGGTAGGACTGCTATAACGATTAAAGGTAATTTTGTAATGTACCTTGGAAAGAGCCAAGCACTTAAACATTCAATAAATGGCAGCCATTAGTATTATTACTGAACTATATTTTTCATCTTTGGATAGCTTGCTCTATATATTGCTGCTTCAAATCTGCCAAGTTCTAGCTTGAACCGGTTGCCAAACTAAATAGGGCCCAATTTGAATCTGGAGATCTTGTAGGAACCCGAGGAACCAGAGAATGACAGCTAAGTCTGGGAATTCTTGGAACCAGAAATCCGTAGACGCACTCTAACTCTGTGTATTTTGCGCATGGGTCGTTATTTCACAAGAGTGAGAGATTCCTTCTCTTCCGGCCCCTACTACCTCCAATCTCATCTCCTCACTCTTCCTGGGCACTCTATACCCCAAATATCACTATACTCTCCCAAGTCCTTCACTAGATTATACTCACAAAGTACTCTTTTTTTGGAGCGGGGAGGGGGAGGGCACGCCTCGCAGCTTGCTGGATCTTAGTTCCCCAAACAAGGGACTGAACCCAGTCCACAGCAGCAAAAGCACCGAATCCCAACCACTAGACCACCAGGGAGCGCCTTATTTTGTTTTTTTTGTACACACCTATTCCTTCAGCCTAGAATAAACTATACCCCACTGCCTTCTACACCTCTATAGCTACTAGTCCCTGGAGGGTAGGCTGAAAGAACCCGTTGGAAACGTTAACTTACCTTTCACTCCAGGCTAAACTAGGCATTTCTCTGAGTCCCCTGGGGCATACTTCCTTCCACAGTACTTATGCTGTAACTACTTGTTTGATGAAATATTTGTCTCTTTCACGGCTTGACAAACTCTATGAAGGCAAGAACCGGGTTTTACTAATTTCTAAATCCCCAGCACCTGACAGCCGATGGATGGGTGGCTGAACAAATGAATGGGCATTCATGTCCCTGCTCTAAGTCCTACACTGCTTCAAAATAGTGGATTTGCAGCTTTTTTATTCTTTTCATAGTCATTCTAAAGATTTTTAGCTGTTCTGCTATGAGGCCAATATTATGAGACTAGGTTTTTTAAAACACACCAAAGGAATATTGTCCTACAAAATAACCCCACGGAGGTTCTACCCCAAATCAAACGGTCCTACAATATTAAGAAGAGTTTTTTACTTTAACTTTTTTTAACTTTCTTTGAGAATCATCCCCAGAAAGAGTTTACCAGACAGACAAGGAAATCACTCCGTACTTCACGGCTGGGGATACTCTCCCAGTCCCTCCACTTAGAGGACAGTCTTGTTCCTCCCCCCATCCCTCCCTCCTCCCCCTCCTCCGTGGCTTAATCTGGGTTGATGTTAAGGAAATGTACTGAAGGGGCTAAAAGGAAGCTGGAAGCAAAGGGAAGAGAGAAAGCAAGCTCATCAGGAAGCAAAAGTACAGATAAAAGTCTGTGTGCAACTCGCCTGTATAAGTGCCTGAAACTGATAACATGAGTCTAACTGGCTAAGCACCTTAAAATGCAAACTAGAGAAAGTCTAATTACTGGACATCTATTGGCAAGTAATGCAATAAAATATTCCAACATTTAATGCTGTGCCAAAATAGGAAGAATTGGATATAAATACCCATAATTAATTTTTAATTTGTTTGGGGTTTCTTTTTGTTTTTTCGGTTGTTTAGCCAATCATCAGCATTGTAGCCACGAAAAGTCAAAGTTAGTGCCAACCAAGTTCTACCTAGATACCCAAAAGAACCCTGGGTTTTTTTTGAGTCTCAGCTCCACCATTAAAAAAGGAGCGTGACCTTGAATAGGTCATTTAACATCTCCTGCTCTCATGTTTCCACCTCTGCCAAAAATGGTGCTTACCATATCTGCTTCAGAGTTGTTTTAAGAACTGGATAATATGTCACATGCAAAAGTAATGTGTACCATCTGAAATAACAGTGTCTAAACCTGGCTAATCATCCACTGCCTAAGGAATATTTTAAAAGACATATTACCAGACCCCACCCAAACCTACTAAATCAGAAATCTCCAAATACAAGACTCAGTAATTTATATTCTGGCTAAATAAATTATGGCACATTCATAAAACGTCTCTGGAAGGAATAACATTTAGTCACCTATGACGAAAGGAAGTAGGCAGCTAGGAAACAGAGCAGGGAGGGAAGCTTTTCACTGAGTGCCAATGTACACTTTTTGAATTTAAATCACATATTATCAACTCAAAATTTAAAAAAAAAATTTCTAAGCAACCCAAAGTGATGATCAACTAAGTTTGGAAATCACTACTCTAAAATACCACGAATACATGCAAGGACTGCTTAAAACAGTCACAAGATTAATAGTCCATTTAGGGAGACATTAATAACCCTACTATTTCAAGTTCTGGAAATGTTGCTTAGGATAGCCCCTAGCCCCCTCTTAGAAATTCACAATCCAAATACCTCTATTAGATTCTGATAAGTCCTAAAATAAACATGTTTACGCTTAATCCTGTGTTTTTCAAACTGAAGTGAACACTGTTTGGGAAACACTAAACATGGAACACAAACAGGCCATTCTTTCTAGTAAGGTCTTAGGGAACCAGAGGACACTGATCTGAAATCTAAGCTCCCAGAAGTAATAGCCCCGAACCGTGGAGGGGACCTAGCACAGAGAAGCCCTCCCCCTCCAAAAGGTAGAGCTCAGTAGTGACAAACTACCCGTCCTCTCTTTTTTCTTTAACTAAACAAAACTGATTTCCCTATTTTCTTACTGGGATTAAAAAGATAAACCGTATAAACAAACAATCTTACTGTGCCTAAAATTATATTGTTAACATTTATCTATAGCAATTTTTTTAATCCAAATAACATGGCAATAGCATTTTTATTCCTTTAAGTAGAAAAATTAAAGATCTTTAACTATGATTCAAAATCATCTACTTTTAGGAGACAGCAATAGATTTCAATATTTCCCTTCTACAGGATAAGCAGACCTTCCTGGGCATCTTTATTCCCACAAAGCCAGACTAACCAAGTGGGCTTTACAATCAAATTGTCCAACAACCTTGCTTATTACCTGGCGCATGATCATCAGTGTACCCAGAGCGGGTCTGAAAGCTGTATCAAATAAATGGCTTCTCTGAAATCTGCACCTACTGGGGTTCTTAACACTGGGTATCTAATTCAGAGATCCAAATCGAAGTCATCAAAAAAAGTCAAACATACAAACCACCACAGTCAAATTTAAGGGCTTACCAGATCCCTTTTATCATTATGGCACACAAAAAAACACAAATGTCTCCCCTCTGGCAACACAGCAACCATAGCAAAGGGCTGGCTTCCCCCACTACCAATAAATGGGATCCACCAGTAAATGTTTCCAATTCTTCACCTTACAGTAAGTACTCAACCCAACAGAATTAGATTCAACAGGCAGTCTCTGATTTACAGATTGACATTACTGATAAAGAGGGCTCTCATCCCATCTCAATCCCCACTCTGTATCGGCCAACCACTTAAACAAAAAACAAACACACACAAAAAAAACATGGTGCTTTTAGGTAGCGTGTGGATAATGATATTAGAGAGCTAAGCCTGGGAATGAATATAAAGGACATTAGCCCATCTATCTGCCAATCCCTAATTATCATCCCCAGGCTGCTGGTATTTTCCCCTGGTTCGGGGTGGTTTTGGGGTTTTTTTTTTTTAACCTGAAAATCACTTCCTAGTCATAGATACAATATTTCAGCATCAGGCACTAACAAGTTTATTGGTTTAATCCTCTCTTCATAACTAACTTCAACCTCCTGAAAAAGGAACATGGTAGAGCGGCACTCCTGTAATCACCACCATCTCAGATTGTCCTAGCAAACATTAGGTCAGAACAGCAATGCTTGCAAAACTCAGCCACCATCATCATAGCTACAACATAGCTACGTACAGTGTAGCTCTCCTGGTTCCCTCAAAAAAAAAAATTGGCATCTGTAGTGTTTACAGAGCAAAACAGTTAACAAACCTAACAAAATGGAACCAGTCTACAATGAGATTACTATCAATAAATATTATCAATTCACAGTAGGACTCTAAAGTTGCTTTGTCCCCGACTAAATTCTCTACACCTCCTTTCTTCTCTTAGCACTGAGCACTCCATCAAGTTCGATGTGGGTAGTTAGTGAAAAGGTCTTCCATAGATTTGGGTGGGACTGTTCCCTCCACTTTCCTTTCCATCTAAAGCTGAAAAAAGTAAAGTGAGTAAAACTAAAACAAACAGAAGGAACAAGATGCATCGACATAAGATATGTATCAATTAACAAATATTGACTGCGTATTACGTGCAGGTATGCAAATCAGTGGGATGGCGGGATGGAAGAATGGCTGGAGTAGAGTTGGTATACTGTGCTCACTCTGGAAAACCTCTTCCACTCTATATATACAGCCATGAAAGACAACCGTAAAAGAGAAATCCAAAAGACAAAGCTGAGATCAAATAAAAGATAAACATCTCCACAGAAGGGAAATGATGCTCAAAGTGCTCCCTAGTGGAAGACTGGGTTCATCCTGTAAGTTGGAGTTAGGCTCATGGTTTTGTTAGAACACTGTGGCTGAAAAGCTTAATAGTAACCACTAAAAGAACAGAAATACAATCTATGGCTTCCAATCAAAAGAGGAGGAAAAAAGGAAGGAAATGCAGAAAACTAGGAATCTTAACAGAAGGGGAAAAAGGCAGCAAAATAAAAGATTCAGAAAATATGAAATTCAGACAGTAGAAATAAATCTACTTATTCAAATGGTTCATCGCACATATTAAAAGTCAAATATTAACAGAGTGAAGGAAAAGGAAGTATTATAGGGATAAGAGAGACACCACATAACATTAAAAGGAATAATCCACCAAGAACATTTAACATGCAAGAATTTGAATGTTCCTAATACCATAACCTCAAAAATATATCTAGTAAAAACTGACCCTTTGAGAAAATGTCAACTCCAATGAGAAATTTAATACACTTCTATCAGAAACTGATAGTTCAAGCAGACAAAGTATCAGTAAAGATAGAAACTTTAAAAAGGAACATTAGGGCTTCCCTGGTGGCGCAGTGGTTGAGAGTCCGCCTGCCGATGCAGGGGACACGGGTTCGTGCCCCGGTCTGGGAGGATCCCACATGCCGCGGAGCGGCTGGGCCCGTGAGCCATGGCCGCTGAGCCTGCGCGTCCGGAGCCTGTCCTCCGCAACGGGAGAGGCCACAACAGTGAGAGGCCCGCGTAACGCATAAAAAAAAAAAAAAAAAAAAAAAAAAAAAAGGAACATTAACAAGCTTAGTCTAACAAATAAATATATAGAAACCTGTCCCCCAACTGGGGTGTCACAGGTTTTAAGGCATAAAGCACATTCTGACTCCTAGACTTAACAGATAAATAAATTTCCTTCAAATTATAAGAATAAACATAAGGTTGCCAACTTTTCATCTTGCCTAGATTTAGAAAAAGCAACAAACTAGAACTACCAATATTTCATTAAAATATAAATTTCAAATTTATAAAGTAGAAAAGACAAATCTAAATAAAAAAATTTTCTCCCTAACCCAGACTGTGAAAAGTTTCTTAGAAACTGGCACCAACACAGTACTCAGTTTGATATTTCTTAACTTTTATTTGATCTCAGAAAAACAATCATACAGTTTTTTCATTTAATATCAAGTTCTTGATATAATGGTCTCTTTGTTTTCCATGAGAAAACAAAAAACTACAAGAGGTTGATTTAACTGTAATTACTAAATTAAGAGGTGACAGAGAGAGAGAGGGAGACAAAACCTCTCCAAGCCTCTATTCTTATCATCATATCACACTTGCCATGGGTCCAATTCAATCAACAAATACTTCCTGAATGCCCAGAGTTAAGTATTACAGGAAATAAGCTGCACTATAAAATACACTGGGGAGGGAGGGTAGACGAATGGTGGCACCACCTGAGGGGGTTTCTACATACTTGGAAATGCTGCCCCTAATCATGAGCCACAGCTACAGAAAACTGTGCCATCTACCCCTTAGGAAGCCTGAGGAAGAAAGAAAAGCTGATACAATGCACACATCTCAAGTAGTGTACAATCTACTTGTAAAAACAAAGGATAGGGCTTCCCTGGTGGCGCAGTGGTTGAGAGTCTGCCTGCCGATACAGGGGACACGGGTTTGTGCCCCGGTCTGGGAGGATCCCACATGCCACCGAGCGGCTGGGCCCGTGAGCCGTGGCCGCTGAGCCTGCGCACCCAGAGCCTGTGCTTCGCAATGGGAGAGGCCACAACAGTGAGAGGCCTGCGTACCGCAAAAAAAAAAAAAAGGATATACACAGGAAAACAAATAAAAAATAAAACACTAAACTAGCTGCCAAGATGAGTCCTATAACCAAAAATTACTAAGAGAAGGCAGAATTCATTTTGCATTGGAAGAGTCAGTGAGGGCCAGGGCTTCAGGGGAGTCAGGATTTTGAAATGGGCCTTGAAGGGTGTTGAGACTCATCATCTCAAAAAAGGTGGCATCATCCCGGTGAAAACATTTATAAATATTTATCTAGTAAACAAAAAAAATGGCTCTTACACAACTAAAAGAGCTACAGTTCTCCAGAACACCTCGAGAAGCCAAGAAGATTCTAAGATTTTAAATTATTTTTCTTACGTATCATCTACACAGTCAATAGTACTAGAGCAGTCTGCTAGTCAAAATACAACTGCAAAAATAAACTATATACTGCCTTCCTGTGATCAACTATATTCAATATCCTGTAATAAACCATAATGGAAAAGCATTTGAAAAAGAACATAACGTATGTAACTGAATCACTCTGCTGTACACCAAAAACTAACACAACATTGTAAATCATACTTCAGTAAAAAATTAAATTAAGTTAAATTAAATTTTAAAAATGAAAAAAGAGAAGAGACAGGACAAGAGAATACAACAGCAAGGCTGTCATCTACAAGCCAAGAAGCAGGCTTTCACCAGAAACCGACCATTATGGCACCCTAATCTCAGACTTCCAGCCTCCAGAATTGTGAAAAGTAAATGTACCAGTTTATGGTATTTTGTTACAGCAACCCAAGCAGACTAA
Organism: Phocoena sinus; assembly: GCF_008692025.1. Classification (NCBI taxonomy): domain Eukaryota; kingdom Metazoa; phylum Chordata; class Mammalia; order Artiodactyla; family Phocoenidae; genus Phocoena; species Phocoena sinus. Next base: position 45,900,997 of record NC_045779.1, read on the forward strand.
GACAACAGGTATGGAGAACCAGTGTATCCAGAATAAACAGAAATAATTTTCTTGTGTAGGACTTCTAGTTAAACATAAGTCATCTCCACCACCTCCTACAACCCCCCTAAAACGACAAGTGAATTTTAAAGTTACAAGGACAAAGAAAAAGAGAGAAGGCTAGAGCACTCAAGCAAGAGATGCCAACAAAATTTTTGGAAGCTGGAAACATATAGAGCAAGTGGCAAATGACTTAGCAGACAAGAGAAAATTGAAACCTAAAGTCTACAGGGTGGGCAAAGAGGAACAGACCAACTGTTCCAACAATATTTCCTGGAATGACAGGAGCTTCCAGAATAAAGGCACCTACCAAGTGTTTGGGGCCCAAAATACAATGAATAAGAAAATGACCTACTACATAAAGGCACATCAACATGAAATTTCTCAGCACCATGGACTGAGGAAAGACTCTCAAAGCACTTTTTCTTTGTGGGGGTGGGGGGGAGGTGGAGGGGGGAAGGGAGGTCAAGCTAAAAGGATCAGGAGTCAAAATGGCACTGAACTCCTTAAAAGAAATACTGGAAGCTATGTGATGATGTAATGCCTTCAAAATTTTGAAGAAAAATTATTCCCAACCAGAAATTTTATACCTAGCAAATAACAATAAGGACAAAAACTAAATTTGCTTTCAACTAAATTTTAAAAATGACACACTAAAGACAGAAAAGGGATAAGCAATAAAAGAACTTTTAAAACTATCAAAACTAGATCCGAAATTCCTTAAAACGTCACCAAAACAGTTAACTAAGTTAGAAACAAAAACAAAAAAACTTCCACTCTCCTGCCTTTTGGGATACAGAAAGTATGTAGGACTCACTTGTCCAACAGACCTCACAGCAGTGACTGTCATTTCATCTACAAAACTGATAGAAAAGTAAACATACCATTTGTGTTTAAAACGTATACGTGCAACTTTAAACATCTTTAAATATTCTAAAGATTACTGAATGTCCACAAAGACAGAGCTTGGGATGAGGGAGAAGAGCAAGTACCAGAGCAAAGACCAAAAGCAAACAAAGAAAAGGAAACAAAAAACCCCTAGGGAGAAAAATTTCTTTTAAAAAACTAAGGTAAGCTCTATTGGGCTTGTGAAGGAATTACTTGCACACTCTCCCTGAAACCAGCAAGTCTAAAGGGCCTTGACCCTCCTTATTCAAGCTCTCTTAGTAGTGTCTCAAGTTACTGGCTTGGCCATAGTCTATAACGTAGACAAGCCGGAAAAACTCTAACCACAGCAATCAGAACTTAAAAGCCTGACCTTTAAACTAAATCAAGATTTTTGATCTGAAATACCAAGAAAGGATTGAGTCCCTCAACACATCCAATAAATAATTTAGACCATAAATTCACTTCTGTAACGACAAAGTTTACTTACACATTGAACCAACAGGGTACTGTAGCATACAATATGCTTAGTACAAAGCCTGGTACAAAACATTAGTGGCTCCTGCTATTACTGGCGTTACCATTTCTGACTGAATGAAAGAAAAGGAGGTGCTGAGTGCTAAGTAGGAACTGGTGAAAAAGGAATTTGGGGAACCAGAGCTATTATGGGTGGGCAGTACCACTTTGGATGAAGACAGCAAAGAGTGACTCCAAATATCTACCGTTATACCCCATTAAAAACCACTGAGAGACGTCTGAAACAGACCTCATAACTAACACATAAGACCAACCAGACGTAACTGAAGTTCATGGATAAAACTGTACTTCTTAGCTCATGTGTACTGCAAAAATAATGTGAATTCATAGCATCTATTAAAATCCTGGTTATCTAAACCTTTCCAAATTACATTTAGAATTACCTCTATCCTTCCCAGTTATATATCAAATATCTACAGAAAGTGTAATAAAGATACTATGGCCCAGTGGACACTTTCTCTTTTGACTTCCTCCAGAACTTCTCATCAATTCTACTCAATTTAGCAATTTATCATTTACTGCTTCGTCTCTATACTGCTATCCTACTTTTTAACATTTCTATTTTATTTTCCTAACTACACAGTAAGCTCCTTAAGGATGTAACCATGACTTAACTTTTTGCACATCCGGGTATTAGTACATTACAGGTACTGCACAGATTGACTAAAGATACTAGAATATCATACAAAGAAGAGACTAACTGTTCACAACCTTTCTCAGCCAAATGACACACAAAGGATGGAAACAATTTAGTGTCACTATGGTAATGATTCTAATGGGTCCCCAGTCCACCATCTCACACCCTAGCATGTCCAGATGGAGACTGCAACAAAGGCTTATCAATAGGAACCAGCATACTGGCTTCAGAAATGAACAGTCCTAGTTTCAACACTCAACTGAGCGTGGAGACTGTCACTTTACGGTCCTCATTCCTCCACCAAACCCCAGGCAAGAGGAAGAAAAGACACATGATGATGGGCCTGTCCTCTGCAAACAGATCAAATTTTAAAGCAATTTTAAAAAAAATTTATTCATGTAGGCACAAGGTAACAGTTAATGTACTGCTTTTAAAGGCTGGAGCACAGTCCTTTACTGCGACATTTTGTTTTTATCTACAAATGTTTAAAACTTCAGTTCACATAACAGTAACCCATGAGCCTCAGCAGCAGACCCTGTTAACGGGCCTTAATAACTAAGGACCCCGTGCTTAGAGACCTACCACTCCACAGCTGTGTAGCCTGGGAGCCACGCTCAATTGCCTTCACCTCAAATTGCCTCTGCAACAGTGCTGCCAGGCTGCTAAATGAGATGATGTTTGGAAAACGTAGTGCTTCATATATAGTAAGGAGTAACAATGCTAAAAATGTTTAAAATGAGCAAACCGCATAATTTTCCAGATCAGCCTCTAAACATTATATAATCCTAATCCAGAAAGTTACACTCCTCAATTCCCATAGAGGGGTCTCCACAAAACAAGGACTTCAGCTTTTATCAGTGCTCTGTACAGTCACATAAAGAAAACTTCGGTGTTGACTATAAAGCTCACCGTCCGTTGGGCTTTCTTAGTAGCCCTAAATATAAAAAAGATTCACTAAAAATGTATCTCAGAGCATGATTAAGAAAAAGTTTCTCTCTGATATAACATGATAAGCAGTTAATTTTTCAGCCATTGCTTTTTGTCTTGGCTTGCAGAAAGTCCAAAATATGATTCAACTTAAACTGACACTTCACTGACACTTCCTACCATCTTTACCGTCTAGAAATTCCTCTCTTACCATCTAGAAATCCACTCTCTTCCTTGCTTTGAGTATTAGTCCTAGGAAGGCCCTCAGACACTGTCCAATCCCAATCTTCATTTTATAATGACAACAAAGCCTCTTTTTACTAGAAACAGACAAAACAACAAAAGGTATTGCATGTACAAAATAAATACAGGGTCTTTTTCACATTCACACAAAAGATGCTGCAATTTCATCACATATTCCATTTAATAAAAACTGCAAAACACTAAGAAAAATGACACATGACTAATATCACTTTAAAACTGACCACAAACAATACACCACCTTAGGCAAAGCTATGAAATAATAAGGCCTATTTCTAACAAACTTTACATGCAAATACATATCATCTTCATATTAACCATACTGGTAAGCTACACATTTATGTCAACAATAATGACCTGCCCAAAAGATTTTTAGAACTCTCCTTTGGAACTGTCTGTAAGGTTTCTTTTATTTATTTATTTTTTTTGGCGGTACGCAGGCCTCTCACTGTTGTGGCCTCTCCCGTTGCGGAGCACAGGCTCCGGACGCACAGGCTCAGTGGCCACGCCTCACGGGCCCAGCCGCTCGGCGGCATGTGGGATCCTCCCGGACCGGGGCACGAACCCGTGTCCCCTGTATCGGCAGGCGGACTCTCAACCACTGCGCCACCAGGGAAGCCCTGTAAGGTTTCTTTTAAATGCCAATATCTAGCCAGTAGCTAGTACAATGCCTCGCACATAGTAGGTATGCAAATGATTATTAAAATATATAGATTCTGCAGCAAAACCTAGTCATTTCAAGACAGATGTGTCTCTGGAAATAGAAAACATTCAGTCCTAAAGCTGACTAATCAAATGGATGATGAAGCCAAGTACCTCCTGTCCAAAGAAAATTCTGTTTCGCAGGGAATACACCCTGTGTCTGAGCAGAGACATAGTGAAGAACTAATCACTGGCCCACATTTCAATCTTTTAAGTCTCAGAACATAGCAAATGTTTCACATTTCCTAAATAATGCACCCAAACAACCACCTGGCTGTATGAGTAATACTAGTGATGTCAAAGAAACACATTTACATTGGCTCCCCTTATGATTCTGACCTGGATGCGTCTGGAGGGGGCTCTGTGATATTAAGCTGTTGAACTGCCCAGTACAATACTTCTGTCTGGAAATATTATGTCCATTAATAGTTACTACTGCCACAAAATGCATTATGTCCAGTGCCATAAATATCAAGTCTTCACTGTTTCTATCTTCAAATACACAGTATCAATCTTTTCTAAAACTTTCATGGTACCCAAATCTCCTTCTGAACTATTATACTTTACTGTTAGTTTATCATCTTTTTTAATGGTCGTGACAGTTAAAAAAAGAAATCCATAAATTCTTTTTTTTTTTAATATTTATTTATTTGGCTGTGCCGGGTCTTAGTTGCAGCACGAGGGATCTTTCTTTTTTTTTTTCAGTTGAGGCATGTGGGATCTAGTTTCCTGATGACCAGGGATGGAAACTGGGCCCCCTGCATTCGGAGCGCAGAGTCTTAATCACTGGACCACCAGGGAAGTTCCTCCATAAATTCTTTGGCACTCCTCCCATCAAGAGGTGGAGTATAATTATCCTCCCTTGAATATGGGCCTTATGATTTGCTTCTTGAGAAAAGATCAAGGTTGAAGAAACACTGCATGACTTCTAAGGCTATGTCAGGAAAAGGCATTCCAGCTTGGCTCTCTGCCTCTTGGGACACATACCTTTAAACTTTGAGCTACCTGGTAAGTAGTCTAGCTACCTCGAAGACTCCATTCTGCAGAGACCACACAGAGGTAGAGATGCCTGAGAAACCTCAGCTGTTCCAGATCCCAGCTGTTTGAATCTCCTAGATGACTCCAGCTACCATCTCACAGCAACCGCATAAATCTAGATAAGAACCACCTAGCTGAGTACTGTCAATCGACAGAAGTAATAATAAATGATTACTGTTTTACACCATTAAGTTTGGAATGATTGATTACACAGCAATTAAAAACCAGAATGATGATCAAAGGAAATCTCCGCATTTTCTTTGGTCCTATTTCCACTGATATATGAATAAAGCCTCATTTATGGTTCATCTCTGATATCTTCCTTACCCATTTCCTTTAACTGGGCCAAGTTTAAAAACCAAAACTCTATATTACCCACACCTAAATATGTTTATTTCCTTAAATGTTTATTTCACATATCTTACTTACAAATCTACCTAACCTTAGACTCATCTGAATAGTAAATCTTTGCTCAAATAAAAGCCAATCTTTACGTAGCATCAATAGAAAACCTATCTTCTATATAGTCTAGTAACTAATACAACACTAACAGGCCAACTCGCCTATCAATCACCCAGGTAACATATACTGATAGAATGTTCTCATTTCCTCATCCCCGCAGTTGAGAGACCACATAAGGAAACAAAAGCTGACAAGGCCAAAACCTTCATCAGCCACTGATCTTTTATTAAAAGTCTCCAAAAATCCTTGCAAGTTTAACAAGTGCACAACCCGGCCTATCACTTTCACATCCTTTGAAGTCAAGCTGGTGCTAATCACAGGATGTTATCTGACAACAAAATGTAATCCAATGCAAAACATGTGCAAACTGAAACTTCGAATCTCACAAAAATCCAAGATTCCCTGAGGTCTAGGAAAAGCAACACTGAGAAATTCATTAAAACACACAATGCTGACAAACGAAAATTAAAAGTTCATAAAAATTGAAAACAATGACACAACTGTGCTTTGAAATAGAATGACTTTAGTATTTCAATAATTAAATGTGGTCCTTGGAAAAACTACAAATATTTTTGTAAAAATGACTCCATGACTAAATTCAAAGGAAGCCGAATACAATGTGTAGGCCTTGACTGAATTCTGGTTTGAAAAAACCCAGCTATTGTGTAGACATTTTAAAGACAAGTGGAGAAAAGTAATGGTATTAAGGAACTCTTGTTAATTTTCTGAAGTGATAATGGTGGTTGTACAGAAGAAGGTTCATATTCTTAGGCAATGCAAGCCCATGTATTTAAAGATTAAAAAAGCATCATGGAGCTTCCCTGGTGGCGCAGTGATTGAGAGTCCGCCTGCCGATGCACGGGACACGGGTTCGTGACCCGGTCCGGGAGGATCCCACATGCCGCGGAGCGGCTGGGCCCGTGGGCCATGGCCACTGGGCCTGCGCATCCGGAGCCTGTGCTCCGCGACGGGAGAGGCCACAGCACTGAGTGGCCCACATATAAGCTTGAGCTTATATTCTGTAAGCTCAAGCACTGAGAGGCCCACATACCGCAAAAAAAAAAAGAAAAAAGCATCATGATGACTGCAACTTCTAAACCGCTCGACAAAGTCATTTATATATACATGCATATTTTGCAAATTTGGCAAAAACAATTACCAAAATAACAATTACTGAATGGAGAAGGTGGATAACCAAATAACTCACTGTTCATTCTTTCAATTTTTCTGCATGTCTGAAGATGTTTACAATAGAATGTTGGATGGGAAAAGAATATCAACCTCACCAAAATTACATACACACATACAGAGTCAAGGATCACCATTTAAGGAAGGTCTCCTACATGAAATATGGCGGGGGGGGAGGTCAGGTGAAATATTGTGGTATCTTTCAATGTTATTGGAATAGTACATTCCAAAAAAAAAAAAAAAATCCATACACTTAATTCATTCCTTATTCCAGAGATTGGAATATAGTTCTAAGAACTAATTTTTAGTAAAATATAGTACTTTATTTTGCTTACTTTTGAAGTTCAGATTAATTTAATAAACATATGTACTAACATATGTCAAGTACTAGGAATGCAAAGACCACAATGAGCCTGTCTTCAAAGAGGTCACCTCTCAGCTCCCCCCGAATGGCACTCACAGGCTCAAACTGAAGGAAGGACTTGCAGGAGTGGCCCTGCAGGATAATGAGAATATTTAAGAAACCATTTAGGGATAATACAAAGAACAGTTAATTCAGTGGGCTTTCCCATAATTTCTAACTGATTACATTTTTAATAGGAATACATTTTAGACAGATGTAACATTTGGAAATTAAATACCACACATTTCAAAAGAAGTGTTTCATAACTATGAACACACAAAAAGCATGTCACTAGAATGTAAGCTCCTCAAAGGCAGGAATTTTTGCCTCTTTAGTTCACTGATACAGCCCAAGTATCTTGCCCAAAACAAGCCCTCAATAAATATCTGCTGACTAATAATGAATGAATGAAACGAAGTGGAATTTCTTTTAATGTCCATTTATATTCAAGTTATGGTGAAAATTCTGGTCAATTTACTAGGAGGAAAAGAAGTGTTTAAATTTTATCACAATGTTGTTGACAAGCTAGCGTCTCCCTGCGTGAACTCTGAATATGAAACGGAAATGATAAATTTTTGTCCAAAACCCAAAAGGCTTTCATCACACAACATTCCTTTGAGGCATGGCTGTGAACAAATATTCTGTAAGCTCAAGGAGGAAATTATGCCCATATATCTACTTGATCCTAATGGCTTTGTTCAATATCAAAGTTCAAAATAACTTTTTAAAATAATTATTTGTAGAATCGTCCCTCAATTAGTTTTACACAAAGAATTACACTCCCTGTAAGAAGTCTCTAGAGGGAAAAAAGGGGGGAAAAAAAACTTTAGTGAAATTAAATCAGTATTCTTTATTCAATGCTTTTCATGTTCCTGCTTTAGGTGAATAGCTAACTAAATTCAAACACTTTCTTAGGGATTTACCCTTTTTCTATTATTAAAATAATATAGGGACTTCCCTGGTGGCGCAGTCGTTGGGGGTCCGCCTGCCGGTGCGGGGGACACAGGTTCAAGCCCTGGTCCGGGAGGATCCCGCATGCCTCGGAGCAACTAGGCCCGTGTGCCACAACTGCTGAGCCTGCGCTCTGGAGCCCGCGAGCCACAACTACTGAAGCCCGCGCGTCTAGAGCCCATGCTCCGCAACGGGAAAGGCCACCGCAGTGGGAGGTCTGTGCACCGTGGTGAGGAGTGGCCCCTGCTCGCTGCAGCTGGAGGGGGCCCCCCCGCGCACAGCGATGAGGACCCAACGCAGCCAAAAATAAATAAATAAAAATAAAATAAAATGTGAACAAACCTAAACTTGAAAAAATAATAATAATATATACTCACATAAAAGTATATAAAATACTAAAACATATTAAGAGACATCAAAAGCAATCACTCAACCCAGAAACAAGCACACTGTCATCACTTCTTATGAAACTTTTATCTTTAACCTGGTTAAGACCATGAACTGTTTTTTACACAGAAAAATGGAGTCTTTTTATCTCAGTGATATTATTGGTCTGTTTACAGGATTTGCACTGTTTTCCCAACAGCAATAAGGCATTTTTGAACTGAACCATCCATCCAAACTTGTTTGTCTTCATTAACACTAACAAACACCAACAACTTGGCTGAATAGAGGTTTAAAGATGCTATTTGTAGCCATGAGATCAAGCAACTGGCCTAAACTAGGATGGAATGCATACCTTTTATTGCACTGGTTCAGTTACTCTAAGTCTAATCCATTAAATTAACTAGTCACAGCCAATATATGACATAACACAACAGATTTATTTTATCATAATACCAAGCTCATTACTGAAGATAGTTAAGAGGGTATTCTTTTTTACAAGAGAACTATTCAACTGATTTGAGACCCTATGTAGTTACTCTGAGCATTCTCTCACCTTAGGGTCTTCTCGCATGCTGTTCCTTCTGCCTAGAAAGCTCTTCTAGTCCTCCAGGCCCTGCCCTACATCACACATCTTCCCCACCAGCTCCTCGGCCTGGTCCTCCTTTTAAACATTTCAGAATCCTGGTCCTCCTTTTAAACATTACTTCTTCCAATAAGCTGTTCCTTCTTTGCAAGACTGGGGTATGTGCCTCTGGTGAAGAATCCTTTACTTCCTCTTTCCCTATGCTCATTATCACACTGCTCTGTAATGGTCTGTCTTTCCCACAGACTAAGCTCTACCATCATACACCGAAGACTAGAACCAACATGCAGCAGAAGCCCCACAAAATGTGCTTAACTAAAGGATGAGATACTATTTAATGGCATACACACTGTGTGTACATATTACTGTTTTTTTTTCAAATGTGCGTTTCTTTAATTTTAAAAAATATACACAGGAGAAGCAATGTGTTTTACATAGGAATATACACATTAACAAGGCACTTCTTATAGTTTTCCAAAACTCTATTATATCAGTCTGAGATTTATAAATTAGATATATCAGAACCTTTTAAGTTAAAATGATATCCTTGAAACTACTGGACATACTAGACTTTTCTCAAGATCAAATGAACAGAGAATGGGAATATGGTTTGTGTCAAATAAGGTTTATTGTTAGCTTTATTGCCTATAGTCTATAAGATGAAACTTTACTGTGCCTTTGCAAACAGGATACATTTCTTAAAAAAACTGATCAAAATTTCCCATACAAATAGCTCTATATGATAGATTGTTTTTTTATTTGGCCACGACTTGCGGCATGCAAGATCTGTTCCCCAACCAGGGATAGAACCCGCGCCCCCTGCAGTGGAAGTGCAGAGTCTTAACCACTGGATAGCCAGGGAAGCCCCCATATTCATATTTAATTGCGTGTGTGTGCATATATACACACACACACACACACACTAACAGGTGTGTGTGTGTAGATATATATATACTAACAGGTGTGTGTGTATCAGAAAAACAAGTTACTTCCCATGCCCATTCCAAGAAGAAAAGGAAAAACAATAAAGCTGAATTAATGCAGAGTCTAGTCTTTGCCACTTCACTAATCATCTGGGCACTCCAGCCCTCAATTTCCTAAGCTGTAAAACATGAAAATCCTAAAATCCTCCTTGATGTAAAATTTTGAACATCTCAAAAATGACTTTCTACTCAGGAAAGTCAAGTAGACTTCCAGTCTAGTCAAGTCGAAAGGTAACATCAATTATTACAGTCTACCATATAGCATGATAATGGGTATCCTGAGCACTCGACAGTAGGAGGACTGCCGAAACAGCCTCCCGAAAGAGAAGAGTCCCAACCCACTACCAACCAAAGGTGAGCAAACACTCCCAAGCCCAGGAGGTGAGGTGATAAGCTGTCAATGTGTTTTTGCTTTATCACACATTATTTCAAATAAGCTTTTGCTACCCAGAACCGTCCCCCATTAAATTTATATGGAAAGCATAATGAAAAGATAACATAATTATACTAAATTCATTTGTGCCAAATCAAATACATGAGCCCTACCAGTTAAAAAATTAACAAAAACAAAACACAGAAGAGTTGGGCTGGTTTTGAAGAGCTCCCCTCCAGTTAAACAAACAAGGTATTCTGAGTTTAGAATGTCCACTGCTTCTAGATACCCATTAGAACAAGTACAAAAGAATAGAAGAGCAGGTCTGAGGCAGGAATAAAAATCAAACCTTAGAATGGCAAAGCTGACTAACATATATTAAATACAACTCATAAAACAGTATCTATAGGCCTACAGTCACACAGATTCAGAGCTGAGATGAACTTTCAGACGTCACATATACCCCCTCATCTTACAAATGAGTAAACTAAAACTAAGACTCACTGCAAGGAAATGACTTGCCCAAGATTACATGACTGATTAGTAGAAGGACCAAGTCTCCTGACTCCAAATCTAGTATTTTTCCAGTTCTCAGCGCTCCTTCTCCATCAGGGCCTGCCTATGGTACACAAATTCTTTCAGGTACGCAGTAACACTCTTAAACTCTGTAAGATCTGTAATACTGGATAATGAATGTCAATATCACAAAACAAACCTGAAGACAGATTAAAATATATTATAAAATTTAAAGGATTAAGCAGATACATCTAAATTCAGAAAACACATTTTTGAGTATTTCATCTCACCTTGGGGTCTTAAATCCGATATGAAATTCTATATCCATTAAAACAGATCTATCACATGAATGTCTAGAACCATAAATAATCTTAAAATATTTATCGGCAGTGCACTACATGAAATTTTCATTTTAAACAACGAAAATAACAATGAAAGAGTCAGAGAACACTTGGTCTCATTTTTAAGTGTCTCTGTGCTCCAACACTACTCTCCTGGTAGCATTCGAGGCAGCCATAGGGTCAATCCCAACCTGTGCAGGCATGAATAGAAAGGAGCACAGACTACCCACATAAGCTCTTCAAGTATCCCCTCCTCCTTGCCAATTCCCAATATCGTCTCTTCCAAAACTAAGTCAAAGCATTAGGATGAAGCAACTTGTTTTCACACCCCAACAGGCCATTATCCTCTTGTGTTTTTACCCCTAGACAGATCTTTTGCAAACAAAAAGCAAAGGAACAGAAAAAACCCCGCCACTGTCTATATGTAAACTGTTCTTAAACAATGCAAGAGTTCTGGACTATTATTAAAACTCTGATTATCAATATCAGATACAGATATCTATGATGAACCTCTAGTTGCTACCAGCATCTTCAATGCCTATAAATGAAAATTCATTAGACTCAAGAGAATGGAAGTAAGAGGATGAACCAGCCCCCACACCCTGAAACCTTGTCTTCAAAGCCCTTTACAAGCACCAGGTTGAATCATCAGGTCCTTCTTCCCTGTGACTTATAGTCTCTATTAGCACTTAATTCTTTATTTTCATGTGTCTCCCCATTAAACTGAAAGCTCCGTGATGGGAGAAGCCATCATCTTTGCATCCCAATGTATATAACTTAGTTAGCAAACTACTCATTGAGTAAAAGAGTAAAATTTATTTCCCACTTTACCTGTTTATTTCTTCCATTGATTCTTTTACTTAAACAAAATTTAAGTAAAAGAAACCATGGGCAACCGTAGACTCACAGTCCTTTCTCCCTCTGAGCCATTCTACGATACAAAAACCCTCTTCCCTACCACAATTCTAAGAGCACAGAAATTGGAGCAGAAAAATCCTAAACAATCTGGTCCAATTCTTTCACTTTACAAATGAGAGTCATATCATTTATTTATATCATTTATTCACGGTCACATGGCCAATTAGTATCAGACACACACAGAAAAAAACAAATCCCCAACCAAATTTCCTCCAATTTATATCCCATTACCATCATATCAAAGACAGACAGACTGCCTACTATATATCCCATCAATTCAAAATCATCTAAGAATACCAAGTTTTCTTTAAATTTGTGTCTTCTAATCTATGTTATCTTACCAGAAAAAAAAACAATTTTCAAAAGCGCATATAGAGAAAATGTACCTTCCCATCTCTAGTATTTTGACAAGGATGTGAAAAATACTTGGCACAATCAAGATATTACCACTGGGGAAAGCTGGGTTATGAGTACACGGGACCTCTCTGCATCATTTTTGCAACTACTTGTGAGTCTGCAATTATTTCAAAGTAAAAAGTTTAAAAAATAAATAAACATGGCCCACCTACCGGATACCACTCCCTGGGCCCACTAAGTCTGTCAACTCACTCTTCTCCAAACTTTCCCAATGAGCTAGAAAAAGTTCCAACTACTTCTCAACCCAAGTTCCAGGAAGGGTTGGTGCAGCCACCCCAGGCCTAGCACAATGTCTGAGAAGCACACAAACATTTACTGAACAAAGGAAACTAACCTAACACTGTGCTCAAACTCTGTGCAGGCAACACATGGCAAATACTTACACAGGTCAAACTCGACTAACTCTTTCACCAGTCTTTCACAGTTTGCTACTGGTCTGTGGATCGGCATCACTCCCCCAGCTAAGACTGTAAGCCTATGAGCACTGACATCTGTTTTTAAAAAGCTATCCTCTCAGCGTCTTATAGTTCCGGGACAGACCTAATATTTATGTAAATTAATTCGAATTTTTAAAATTTCATTTGTAAAAACAGAAAAGCAAACAAAAATAAATTAGCCTCAAAGGGCAGGAAAATACCCCATTCTCAAACAGACAGCCTCAGAACCTATAGCCTGAGGGGAAAAAGATGGCTGGGGGCAGTGAGGAACTGGCAAGCTTGGCCCTATTTGCTGTCATCACTTAATTTTAAAACAAAGAAATGTGGGTGAGAGCCTTTTATACAGGGGTCCTCACGCTTTTTTGTTCCTGATGACGGTGGTCTGTTTAGACACTATGAGAAGCACTACTTTAAATCCAAGAACCTCTTAATCCGAAAAGGCTACCACAATAAATGTTTTTACTACAATTTGGTTAGGTTATGTTACTCTTTTAACACTTCAACACTATTGCCAGAAAGACTTTCCATTTCAAAAAAAAAAAAAGGTTTTAAACTATCATGCTCAAAAACAAAAACCCCTCAAGAATGTCCTAGAATTCACCAAAGAAAAGACTGAATCTTCATGCCAACTGAAGAAGCTTTTTACATTTCCAAAGAGACTTCTGAGCAGTCAAGCGCCCTGGAGAAGTAAAGCAAAAGACCAACTGGCCTAAAGTCCCCGCCACTCAACAGAGTTTTTTGAAACCAGAAACATTCTGGATGGTATGGGGTGGCTGCTAACCGCATACTGCCGCCTGTCTCTGGATGCAAGTGTTGTACTTATTTTTTGGTATCTTTCGGCTCTCAGAAGTGGCAGAAAGATGAGCAACTGCCAACAAAATCAGCCCCCACGTCATCTCCGACCTGCAGACCATGGGTTGCCAACCTCCCCAAAAGAAGACACCCGTTCCTGGTTCTGCATCCCCCCAGCAGTGGCAGAAACCTAACAGAGAATCAGTCGGAACATGTGGCACCAATTTGTATTCATCCCTACTGGCAACTGCAGGAAGCAAAGAAAAAGCAGTTCCTATACTTCCCCAAACAACAACCAGAGAAAGCAAAGGTACACTGTCCACAGCATCCAAGGACTCCCTCCTTCTCATTATTCTTTATCTATAATGATCAGAACACCTGATAAGCAGAAAAATGCAATCACTTACGGAAAACACCAAGGGACTTGTCGGAGATGAAGTTTAAATATCACTAGAAACAGAAGCATACTAAGAGAATTTTAAACTAGATTTGCACACAAGAAAAATCACCTGTCTGGTGCTTCCTTTAAAGTTTCCATACGCAGATGATGACACACAGCACCAACTGGACTAGTTCAAATTCCCTTTGGACAGGAAACAAAGTCACTCCCACAACCTAAGAAAAGAGATGATGAACTGCACAAGCCTACATACCCCTCTCCTCAAAGCTTTTCATATAAAACCCTGCTTTCATCATTTAGACATCAAAATAACCCTATATTGTCTCTGCTTCTTTGACTTTCTTCATCAAGTTAACTTCCACATCTCAAATTTGGCTTTTTCTTAAAGCGTACAAAACCCATCCTCCTTGACTTTTCAGGTCACAGAGCAGGCTGTCCCAGGAAAAAACACTCAGGTGAACCTCCACCAGGCCTCTAACAGGGTCTTGGAGCCGCTCATGCAAAGCCCATCTCTGGAGTTTCAGATAGTCTGTGAGGAAAACCTGGTATCTGAGTTCACGAAAAGAGCTAGAACACCTTATGGTCTGAATTCAGGAACAGCAGATTCATGCTGGAGCAGAGCCAATTTCTTGAAATGGTAGGTTCTCAACACTGTTTTTTCTGTACTACAAAAAATGGGGCCTGAACTGATGAGAATGGAAATAAAATTCTATTGATTCATTCAAGAGAATTCACAGTGCTTCCTAGACTGGACACTGTCGTAATCTTTATAACTAGCAATCTAGACTACCACTATTACTACTGAAATTTCAAAACATAATCTCTTTATATATATACCAGTACTTTAATTAACATGAAAATCTGCTATCGAGAAAAATGTACTTTTTAAAATTTTGAGTAGCTTTTTCCTATAAAAAATAACGTAACATTTTAGAGTCAAGAAAAATTTCAAAATATATAAAATTATATCCAGCATGATCACAGCTATATTAAAAAAAAAAAAACCCATGTATAGGAAAAAAGCGACCAGAAAGTCACCAAAACATTACCAGTGATGGCAACCTTGCTAGACTTTATAACTTGATCTTTGTTTTCCAGATCTTCTATAAGAATGTTTTTTATAGCAAGGAATTTTTAAAAAATAAAAACTAAGAAATAGCCAGAAACTTGAAAACAACCCAAATTCCCGTCAGCTAGAAAACAGATTACAAAACTGTATTATATCCAAACAATGAAATACTACTACCACAAATACAAAAGAAGAAAAACTGCTACACGTGCTAAGGAAAAGACACCAAACACATGATTCCATTTGCATGAAATTCTAAAAAAGGCAAAATTACAGTGAGAGAAAGAATAATAACTGTTTTCAGGGGCATGATGGGGGGAAGGGACTTTTGGGCACAAAGGAGCACAAGGGAGTTTTTGAGGGTCATGAAAATGTTCTATATCTTGATTGTGGTAGTAGTTACACAACTGTATACATTTGTCAAAACTCATCAAACTGTACACTTAAAAATGGGTGAATTTTACTGTATGTAAACTATACTTCAATAAAGCTGAGTTACAAAATACATAAGGAGAGAGAAAGTTGAAAACATTTTATTAAGGTGAATGATACAACTGGAAACTGAACAAATAACATTACTTTTGCTGTTTGGGTAAAACAAATTGTATTTTTATTTACATGTGAAATAACATTAATTTTTAACTCTTTATTCAATATCCTGACAAAAATGAGAATGTCACAAACCACAGTTATCTAAGAATTTACCATATTTCTCACTTTGAAGGGGTTTATTAGCACTACAGTGATCTATCAAGAAAATAATGTAAAATATGATCCCACTAGAGAATAATTTCTAATAGCCAAGTTCAATTTACCAGTAGTCTTACCTCTATATATTAACTTAGAAGAATGCTGCAAACTTTTCACGACTTATTCTTATTCCTCAATGTGCCCCACAGAAAATCACTTAATTTCAAGAATCTTGTCTTTCCATCATTACATAACCATTATTACAAGCGACTTGCTGATAAAATGCTATCACACTGGAAGTTAAGAAATGACGGCATCAGTCAACCTGTAAGGAACATTAAGATTTCCAGTGTGATGCTGCCTGTCCTTCTAAGGCTATTATCCAAACAAATTTTCTCTTACTCTTAAGAATGTTAAATTTTGTTAACACGTTAAAACTCAGTTTTATTATGTAAAATTTCAAAACTGTCAGTCATCAAAAATAAGCATTTATGTGACAACAGGAAAATCTAAACAGACTTAACTTTGAGATTAAGGTAATTTTTTTTAAGTTTTCATCTTTGAGATACATAATGAAGGTACATCAATTAAATGATCTGAGGAAAAGGAATAAATAGGGAAGAAGCTTGAAACCAGACTGGTCATGAGTAGATAACTGTTGAAATTGGGTAATAACTCTTGTACATAGAGTTAATACACTATACCATCCTCTACTTTTGTACATGCTTTAAATTTTCCATAATAAAAAGCTTTAAAATAATTTTCACAGTAAAACTTAAAAATCAATTATAAAAACAAATCAACATTTCATAATTATAGTGACCCAGGAGGGCAGACTGTTGTCATTTGCTCAGAATGCCAAGGTGTCAAAATGAGAGAAACACGGACTATAATTGGAGTTTGTTTTCTTAACTAGAAGTACAGTCGTCCCTCTGTCTCCGAGGGGCATGGGTTCCAGGAGCCCCCGCGGATACCAAAATCCTCGGTTGCTTAAGTCCCTTTATAAAATAACCAGTACAATGAATCGTCTGCACTCAGTATCTGCGGATGTGAAACCCGTGGATACCAAGGGCCAAGTGTATGTATGATAAAAACGGGGCAAAAAGACATGAGTACATCCTCCTGCAACATAAAATTACTCCCCTCAATACACCCTGCAAGATCTACTTAACCGTAATTTGACACAGTCTTCAGTGATTAAACTTTCCTTTAGAGACTATTTCCTAAATAACCTAATTGTTAAGGGAAAAATCCTGACCTTTCTAAAGTTCATCCCATTATTCCCAGTTATACTCCTATGTACTATGTAATTTCCTTCCCAAGTGTCTGTTTACTCCTAAACCTACAATTTAGTCACTGATTTCTTGATTTATAAAACTGATCTTCCCTTGTTTGTTTTTTCAATTTTTGGTTTGGCTATTTCATACCCTGTCTTTAATCTTACTTTCCTTAAACAACTTAATCATTTTAGTGAAGCTTGCCTGTACCTTCCCAATAAAGTCACTCTAGCATTGTTGTTTCTAGGTAACAATCTCAACAATCAAATAGTCAGATTTCCCACTGGTTTGGTGACGTGATGCTCTATTCCACCCTAATACTTGTGTTTTTTGGTGCAGCACAATTAAACTTTAGGCAGCTTTCAACTATTATAACCTCTACCCACCACAACTTTTGTTCATTCGGCTCCACGTAATCCCTGGCCTATTTCCTGGCTCCTACTGAGTGGACGAGGATACACTTGAGTCTTTAAAACCCAACAGTTCCTAATAAAAATAAGGAGCAATCGGACTTCACTGGTGGCGCAGTGGTTAAGAATCCGCCTGCCAATGCAGGGGACCTGGGTTCGAGCTCTGGTCTAGGAAGATCCCACATGCCGTGGAGCAACTAAGCCCATGTGCCACAACTACTGAGCCTGCGCTCTAGAGCCCACGAGCCTCAAATACTGAGCCCACGTGCCACAACTACTGAAGCTCAAGCGCTTAGAGTCCACAACGAGAAGCCACCGCAATAAGAAGCCCTCACACCGCAACAAAGAGTAGCCCGCGCTCACCGCAACTAGAGAAAGCCCAAGCGCAGCAACAAAGACCCAACACAGCCATAAATAAATTACTTAATTAAGAAAAAAAAAAGGAGCACTCACTAAATGCCATGCCTTGTGCAAAAAAGCACTTTCTGTGTCAACGCTGCCCAAAAGAATTTGCAGTGATCGTGGCACTGTTCTGTATCTGCACTGTCCAATCGGTGCCACTAGCTACATGTGGGTACAGAGCACTTGAAATGTGGCCACTGCTACCATGGAACTGACTTGTTAATTTTATTTCATTTTAATTAATTTCCATTTAAATAAGTCATGTTCTGAGACTAACTTACATTGCTTGAATTTTTCCTCATGAATTTCCATTTAGTTTTTTTTTTTTAACATCTTTATTGGGGTATAATTGCTTTACAATGGTGTGTTAGTTTCTGCTTTATAACAAAGTGAATCAGTTATACATATACATATGTTCCCATATGTCTTCCCTCTTGCGTCTCCCTCCCTCCCACTCTCCCTATCCCACCCCTCCAGGCTGTCACAAAGCACCGAGCTAATATCCCTGTGCCATGCGGCTGCTTCCCACTAGCTATCTACCTTACTACGTTTGTTAGTGTGTATATGTCCATGACTCTCTCTCGCCCTGTCAAAGCTCACCCTTCCCCCCCCCATATCCTCAAGTCCGTTCTCCAGTAGGTCTGCGTCTTTATTCCTGTCTTACCCCTAGGTTCTTCATGACATTTTTTTTCTTAAATTCCATATATATGTGTTAGCATACGGTATTTGTCTTTTTCTTTCTGACTTACTTCACTCTGTATGACAGACTCTAGGTCTATCCATCTCATTACAAATAGCTCAATTTCGTTTCTTTTTAAGGCTGAGTAATATTCCATTGTATATATGTGCCACATCTTTATTCCATTTAGTTTTACATCTATGTACATTCAAGATAATCTACGACAGACTTTCGCAACCTCAGCACAACTGACATTTTGGACAGGTCCATACTTTATTGTGGGGCTGTCCTGTGCATTGCAGGGTGTTTAGCAACATCTCTGGTCTCATCTCTCTACCCTCTAGAAACCAGTAACAATGCCCCAACGGGGACAATCAAAAAATGTCTCCAGGGGCTTCCCTGGTGGCGCAGTGGTTGAGAGTCCACCTGCCAATGCAGGGGACGCGGGTTCGTGCCCCGGTCCGGGAAGATCCCACATGCCGCGAAGCTGCTGGGCCCGTGAGCCATGGCCGCTGAGCCTGCACATCCGGAGACTGTGCTCCACAACGGGAGAGGCTACAACAGTGAGAGGCCCACGTCCCAGAAAAAAAAAAAAAAAATGTCTCCAAACACAGCCAAATATCCCCTGGGGGGCAAAAACTGCCCCTAGTTGAGAATCACTGATCTAAGAACAACTGTCTGGATTCTGCATTCAATGCTAAGGATATTCCAGGGCAATTTCTTTGAGTTCCTGCTTTTCTATTTGGAAACCAGACAACACGTAAAAGCAGTAAAAATTAACCATCTCTTTATAATATTTTCCACAGAACCTACGTTATAACATTGTGTTTTCCCACCCACTATCTCAACTATTCTTCACCAACTTTGAGGTGTGTACTATACCTGATTTAGAAACTGAGGTGTGAGGGACTTCCCTGGTGGTCCAATGGGCAAGACTCCACGCTCCCAATGCAGGGGGCCTGGGGTCGATCCCTGGTCAGGGAACTAGATCCCACACGTGTGCCGTGACTAAGAGTTCGCATGCCACAACTAAAGATCCCATGTGCCGCAGCTAAGACACGGTGCAGTCAAAATAAATAAATAAATATTTTTAAAAAAAGAAAAGAAACTGAGGTATGAGGGGGTGGGGAGGAGGAGAGATAGGGAGTGAGGTTGTAAGTGGTTAAATGACTCGATTACCACAACACAGTTAATAAGTAGTGGGGCTGAGACAAACCCAGATTTAGGAATTCCAAATTTCAAACCCCTGTCTACACTATCTTACTGTGCAGCCTTACAGCATCTAAAGGGGGAGCTCCTTGGAGAAAAACCCTTTGCTATAACAATCTCAACCAAGACTGTTTATGATCACACAGCACATTATAATGCCTAAAAGCGAAGCTCACAGGAAAATTCCACATACAGACCAAAAACGAGAACGGGTTTGCAATGTAGCCACCTGCATCCCAAGGAGTAATTCAAGACAGGGACTAGTCACAGGGACACCATCACCTTAAAAGACCTCTCCTAACCTAGTACTAGGAAAGGGTTAAGAGGGTCCAGCCCAAGACAAAAGGCCTAAATCAATTTGGAGCCCAGGAGGGACCAGTTGAGAGGAAAGGGAAATCAAAACTCTAAGACAGGTAGGTGGCTGCTCAAAGACTGGGATGCCTCAGAAAGCAGAGATTTCCCAGAGTACACACCATGTGGAACACTGAAAAGAGCCCTGGACTTTAAACATCAGAAGACCCATCATGTGGACCTCATCTGTCAATACCCTGGATATGCTCAGGGCCTGATTCTCCAGCTCATCAGTGAAAAAACTGGTCTACATGACTTCTTTGGCACTTTCCAGGGTTTGGTGAGCTGGCACTTCCAGCTCTCCCCTTAATCTCAATGCCTAGAACCATGTTCTCGTTATGGTTTTTGCTATTCCTCGAGACAATGTTTTAAGCAAGAACATAGCACTAACTCTAGAAATTCACTAGAAAGAAAATCAAAATGTCACACAAGTATCTGAGCACTGAATGGTTTCAATTGCACACAATGAGTATTTGCTGAGGGCCAGCGCTCTGCACCAGGGACCTTGTAATCACTCTGGAAAGCTACAACCAACATCCTACGCTCTCTGAATTCCTCTCCTCTGCCCTAGCCATCCCCACCTATATTCATCTACTGCATTATTTGGTCTCCCAGAGCCAATAATTAAAGATTTTAACCCAATATACAAAGACTATCAGAAATAGCAAGTATGAAAACACAAAGAAAAAAAAAATCAGATACAAACGGGTATTTTTTTTAAATGCTGAGTACACTTTAAATGTTTGAGCCATCACACTATTACACTAAATAAAATATGACTTTTAACAGGATGTGGTTATTTTAAAAAGACAACTTATTTGTAGAAGAAAATATTGGTGTTTTGAGACCCCTAAGTTTTCTTTGAGCAATTTATTTGTAGTACCATGCTGCCTGTCCAGTCTTACTGCTTTCCGGGTAAAGACGAAAGTCTACCTATTTATAGATCTTTCATCCCGAACTACCATTTACCATTTCACTTGTGACTATCATACATAGAAAATCAACCCATTGTAACACACTCTTTTCTATTACCAAAACTTACTTTAAACCTTGGTAGATTTTTACCTGAAGACAAAAATATTCTGGGCTTATTCTAGTAAGTTGTAAGGTTCCAGAAAACCAACCTCGTTTGGAAACAGATTTCCCTCAAGCAATGCAGCAATAGGTTGATCCTATTACTTTGCAACTAGGTATGCAAATATGAACTTTCTTCTGAAGGGGAGACACAGAACAGCTCCACCACAAGTCAACTACTTTTCTAAACTAAAAAAGCATGACTACCTCAAATGATGCCTTCGTAAGTCTCAACAGACCAGACATTTTTACTGCTACTAGATAAAACTAGAGGTTCCTAAGATTTTACCTACAGCCCTCTCCGACTGTTCAAATATCTGCCACCTTGATGTACATTTTATGATCTCATCAGATCCACCTCTTTCATTTCTCATGAAATGAAAACTGAAGATGATCCAACTATTCTTAATATTGTATACCGACATTACAGAAATCAAAAATAAAGCTGATTGTTTACACCAGGAATGGAAAAAGAAAAGGGAGCTTTCAAAAAGATACATGTCAATTTCCAGACTAGCTGAAACAAAAGGAATGCTCAAAAATTATTCAAAGTGCCCAACAAAACTGCAAAATAGGTTTTGGCATGCACAGTAAATTGAGTAAGTTAGTCAGGATTCTTGGTATATAAAGTTAGGACTAATATAAAAAACATACCCTACTTCTCTCCCGGTGCAATTTTCTAAGTTACAAGACAAGTTGCACTACAAGCACTACCAATTCGGTTCTGTGAATGACAGACAGTACAGCTATCCACACTACTAGCGTGGTTCTAAAATTTACAAAAAACCTTATGTGAAAGTCTTAACAAAAGATCTGTAATGAAACAAAATCGAAGTAAGGATTGCATTACAAAATGTTAAAATAAATGACTTAAAACATTTCAGTATTTAAAGGAACTACGTGACAATTCCAAATGGTTAGTATTTTCAGAAAGTATTCCAAAAGTTTTACAAACATGTTAAATGCTATATGGTTACAGCAAAGATTAGACAAATCCAAACCTAACGCCAGAAACCAAGCCTCCAGCTTCCCGGATTGAAAGGCTGTCCGCCCCACCTGAGGCGGTTAGATACTCCGAGACAGAGGCCAGTATCTTAGCAGCAAGTTAGGCCTCTTCCTCCCGACGGGAAGCGCATGACAAAAAGGGCATCATGCAATTTATGTCACCTGGTCACTTAGCAAAAATTATATCTAACTTCTAAACTTGGGCCCAGATGGCCTTCCCTATTTATAATGAATAGAGAGCAGCGAAAGTGTTGGGATAGAAAGAGACTTAAAATGTCCCCCTTTCTGACCCTGTAAACATTTAGGCCATCATTAGAGCTGAGTTCTAGATTCTAAGACTTGCTTTAATGGAGGCTTCCCTCAACCTCCTCGGAGTCTCTTTTGCAACAGTGAAGGAACTTTTCCTGCTTTATCTCAGTTCCCTGAGAACATGCGGCCCTGCAATTCAATATCCTAACCTGGCAGGGGACGGTGGAGGAGGGAAGGACAGGAATCCAGGGCCAAAACAGCCTTCTTATGAAAGGCAAAAAAAAAAAATCATAATTCCTCCTCCGCCCATAGCAAAACCCATCCCAGAAATTTTACAGCGTGTTAAGAAAAGCAGCACTGCGAACTGCAAACGTAAGAGTTTTCCTTTGACTCCACGCTCGGCTTTCAGCTGTCAAATTACAACTCAGGAAAACACTATCATTAGAATAAAAAAGGAAACAAAAAAGCTCGCACCACAGGGGCCGGGGCAGGAGCTGCGTGCACCATTCCGGGAGTAGCAGAGCCAAGGAAAGCTAATCCACTTCCCCACCCGCGCCCAAATTCATCCCCTCCCCGGACTGGCAAACCTCACTGCAGGGGCTCAAATTTAATAATAATAACAATAATCATGGCGCTTCCTCCCTCCCCCGCAGCCGCGATCTGCCGGGAATCAGCTTCTCCCCACCCTCCCCGCTCCCCCGAGATCTCCAGGCCCCGCAGGTCCGACCACCACACCGGACACAGCTCCCAGGGCCCCGGGCGAGCCCAGCCTAACCCGGGGCCCCTCGCCCGGCTTCTCCTCTTCCCTCTCTTTTTACCTCCACCATCCCCCATCCGCATTGTCTGTCTCAATTCAACTTTGACTAATATGGATTCCTCGAGCCTGGGCCGGGCGGTAATTACAGCTCCCCCCCACCGGGAGCCGGATTCCCCCCCCCCATCTCCACCGAGTTCAACGCGGCTCCTTCGTGGAGGGGAGGGGGGTGGACGAGGGAGTGGAGGGTGCAGTGCGCTTTCCCGTCCACATCTCGCTCGCCCCCGCGGCCCCGGGCCCCCGGGACCAGAAGTTTGCCCCGGAAGGGGCCTAGCCTGGTGCAGCGAGGACCCTCCCCCGCCACCGCCGGACGGCGCGTAAACACCGGCGCCCGCCCCGGCGCGGCCCCGTGGGGGAGGGGAGGGCGGGGAGGCGCCCCTCCCCCAGCCCGCCGGCCCGCCCGCCCGCCGGCCCTATTACCTGTCATTGAGCTGGTCCTCGGTGCCCGGCAGCGGGTGAACCACGAAATGGATGGACGTCATGGTGCTTCCTTCTCGTCCTCCTCCTGAGCACGGCCCCCCCGGCTCTGCTCCCCGCCCCAACCCCTTCCCCTCCCCAAAACCCACAGCCGCCGCCGCCGCCGCCCTCCAGTCCCCAAATGGAGAGAAGCAAATGCGCAGGGGCCGCCGCCGCCGCCTCCCCGCCGGGCGTGTGTCCGCGGCGCGGCGGTCCGGCGGGGCGGGCAGGAGGGCGGATCAACACGCCGCCCGCTCCCCCGGCGACAGCGCGCAGGAGTGCGAGGCCGGCGGCCGGGACCCGGGGCGCGCCGCCGCCAGCGGCAGCCGGGCCTCTGGAGAGGGACCGAGTAGGGAGGTACGAGCGGGACGGGCTGCGGGCTGCGGGGCCGGTGTAGTCCCGGTGGCGGACGGGGTCCGGACTAGGGAGGTGGGGAGGCAGATGAGCCCGCACCGCGCGTCACTGGCGAGAAGCCGCCGCCACCGCCAGCACCGCCGCCGCCATCTTCACTTCTGCCCCAGTTTCTCCGTCTCGCAAGCTCCGCTCCCGAGCGGCGGGGGAGGGGCGAACGGGAGGAGGAGGAGGAGGGAGGAGACGGGCGGGCGGGGGCACGGCTGCGAGGGGGCGGGGCTCCGGGAAACGGGCGGTAAGGCCCTTTCGATTGGGCAGCTCAACGTTGTCGGGCCACGACGCTGTAAGGCGCGTGCGGATTGGTCCGTTCGGCTCCCGAGCCCAGCCCCCGCCCCGGGGGGGTGGGATATCTCCGGAGTGAGTGTTCCGGAGAGCACGTGTTAGGGAAAGAGGAGGCGGGGGGGGCGGGGGAGGGCGAGCCGGCAGGGGCGGGGAGTCCGGGAGGGAGGCTAAGTGTGTCCCCGGGGAGGTGGGAAGGAAGAGGGGTCCTTCATTCTCTCGCTCTGATTTCCCCTGGGGCAACCCTAATTTTTTTTGCGGACCCTTAGGGGTTTTTTGTTTTTGGTTCTCGTCCTTCATCCTCAGTTACATTTAAAGTGGAAGTGTAAAATCAGTTAAGGGGAAGAAATACACAGCCTTTTATTGGAAAAGTAAGGTAGTTATGTAAGGGCCTTTCCAGAAGGTCCAATCGTAGGATCATAGAGCTGACTTTACAGCACCTTCTTTTATCACCCTGATCTCCCCAATTTCCCCAACACCACCACTATTACATACCCACACAAAGACAAAAAGTGGAAATTTCCACCAATTTCCTGATTTAAATGATTCATGATTTTTTACTCCTTTTAAATGAAAGATGATACATCTGTTCTACAAAGGTGTTTCGTTCCTCAGCTTATGATCAGTGGGATCATAAAGGCTAATTCTTGAATAGATCTATTTGCTTTTTTCTAGGGAACCAGTTCATAGCTTTCTTCTCAAAGGCTTCCATGGCACCTTCAAAAAATCAAGTACCTCTTTCAAGAGAAAAAAGTGAAAACATGAAGCCTCTTCTCCAGTATGTTCAGTTAAATCAGGGGTCCTGTGAAACATTCTTAATTTTCAGTATCACTTTTCTTCCGTTAATGCATTACACACACACTTTTGCTCAGGAAGTTCTTTTGAACAAAATATATGAAAATTTATTTATAAATCAGGATAGAGTAGGTACCCCTTGAGACAGATAATGGAACACATTTGTAGGTCACTAGCTCCAAAATGGCCCAGATTACTTTAGACTAAAAAATGATTTCAAGGCCACTATTTATTAGAAATCCATGGGAGCCACTGGGAAGCAGGGTAGACCAATGGATACTGCTAGTTTTAGAGCCAGACAAACCTGAATTTGTGCCCTGTTTCTGCTACTTAACTATGTGGCCTTGATTAAATCATTTAACCTATCATAGCATCTTTTTTTCTCATTTGTGAACTATTCCGTAGTAATAGCTCTACATAGGGTTTTTTTTTTTTCCTGCGGTACGCGGGCCTCTCACTGCTGTGGTCTCTCCCGTTGCGGAGCACAGGCTCCAGACGCGCAGGCCCAGCGGCCATGGCTCACGGGCCCAGTCGTTCCGCAGCATGTGGGATCCTCCCAGACCAGGGCACGAACCCCCGTGTCCCCTGCATCGGCAGGCGGAGTCTCAACCACTGCGCCACCGGGGAAGCCCTCTACATAGGGTTTTGATGAGGCCTAAATAAGATAATGTATGTCAAGCATGGAGAGCACTTCATAACACTTAGTAGTCTCAGCAAAGGGAGGCTTTTATTTGTCAAGTTGCTCACTATGTGCCACTTGACAAATGTACCATTTGACTACATACCGCTTTATACGCTTATGTCTTTTAATACTCAAATCACACTATGGAGTAAATAATATTATCCCCATTATATAGACAAGGACACTGAGGCTCAAACACCTTAGGTAAGTGCTGAAGCTGAGACTTAAAACCAGGTCATCTAACTCTGATTCCATTGCTCTTTCCACTATACCACAGCTGCCATCTACTTAATAATTTAGAAGGAACAGACTATTCAAAGCCAATGGGAAAATGTGATGTGATAAATACAGTAAGAGTGCTATGAAAGTTAAAGGAGGAAGTGGTTCCAACCAAGAGAATTAAGAAGTCATTTAAGCTGAACTTTCAAGAATGTCCTGGGGAAATAGAACATCTAACTTAAACACAGTCATTTTAGATGCGCCCCTGGACAAACTCCAACCTCCATGCCCATACTTTGCTTCATTTCTCTTTCTTCCACATCTGTCTTTCTTCATCTTTTCATTGTGCTTCCACCCTGCTTCCAGCTTGATTTACCCACTGAGACTTTCTGTTCTGGTCAAAGGCTGGTCTCATCACTCTAGGCAACCCATTCAAACTGCCCACTTGGTCTTTGACTGACAACCATCTTGGCATCGTCCAGGCTGGCATGTTAAGGAGAACTCTCATCTCCCCGCACTTTGGTGGGTCACACTTTGAACAGGGAAAAACAAGAGTAAAAGCACAGAGTTGTGCAAGCCCATCACATGGATGGGGGAGGAGGGAGTACAGATAGGGAATAGAAATAAGCAAGGTTCAAGCAGAACCTTTTTGAAGAGTTAAAGTGCAATACAAATCTAGAAAAGGAGGCTGGAGTGGGCTTCTTTTCTAACAATTGGGGTTAATTCTCCCTTTGAGGACAACTGAAAAGTTAACCAAAAATATTTCTTTAAATCCGCTTAAAGGCACAAGAGAGTTAACAAAATAATAATGAATTACCAAACTAGGAACCAAGGGATGAATAAGACCCAAGGAAGTGAGTCCTGTGTTTGGAGCCACTTATCCCCCTGGGATGAATGCCAATTACAGAAAGACCGAGTGAGAAGCCAAGAAGCTGAGCAGTTCTTCTGACAAACACTCAGAGCTAAGACAACAGGGATTAATGTCCAAGGTTCCCCAATGCAGTGGTGAGTGCTAATGAGCTCCTCTTACTTTGTGTGGAGCCCTAAAGGACTGCACCTCTGAAATAAGCCATGTCTTAGATATGGTTTCCGCCAAAACATACCCTGAGACAAGGATTTGGCTATAAATAGTTTATTTAGGAAGTGATTACAGGAAGCACTGTATGGAAATGGAGAAATGAGACAGCAAATGGAGAAACCCCTGTAAAAGATGGGCTGATGAATGTTTTACCAGTGTGGACAACTGGAATTCAATCCCACTGGGGATCATCTGAGAGACTGTGTAGGACATATCTTAGAAGTAGCCCACTGAATGGAGAGGAAACTGGAGGTATTTATCCATTAATTCCATCTCTCAATAGTTGAGGATTGCTCCTGGGTTGTTAACTCCCTGACACTTCAAGCTTTTCCCACTTGTGGGCAAAGCACACTCCTAAGGCCAAAAAACAGTGTCAAGAATGAAAGAAACAGGACTTCGCTAGCTGCGCAGTGGTTAAGAATCCGCCTGCCAATGCAGGGGACACGGGTTCAAGCCCTGGACCGGGAAGATCCCACATGCCGCGGAGCAACTAAGCCTGTGCGCCACAACTACTGAGCCTGCACTCTAGAGCCTGCGAGCCACTACTACTGAAGCCCATGCGCCCTACAGCCCATGTGCCGCAACAAGAGAAGCCACCGCAATGAGAAGCCCGCGCACCACAACGAAGAGTAACCCCCACTTGCCACAACTAGAGAAAGCCCACGTGCAGCAACGAAAACCCAACACAGCCAAAAAATTAAAATAAAAAAAAAAGAATGAAAGAAACAAAGATACTCTGTGGGGGAGTGGGGGGCGGGGAAGGGGAGAAAAAGAAATGTGAGAAATTTTAAGCAGTCAACCCATATTAAAGGGTGTTATTCAAGTAAAAGGAAAATGATTCCCCAGTGTAAGCTCAGAGAGGCATAAATGGATGAAGAATAAAAAGGAAAAATATGTAGGTATATGAATGTTGACTGAATAAACAAACAGGACTCAAAAATCCAAACTCTGACAATACCAAATGCTGGCAAGGACGTAGAACAACAAGAACTCTCATCTGTTGCTGGTGGGAATGCAAAATGGTACGGCTATCTTAGAAGACAGTTTATGGCTTCTTACAAAACTAAACATACTCTTAACAAGTGATTCAGCAATCGAGCTCCTAGGTATTTACCCAAAGGAGTTGAAAATTTATGTCCACACAAAAACCTGCACATAGATGCTCACAGCATCTTTATCCATAATTGCCAAAACTTGGAAGCAACCAAGATGCCTTCAGTAGGTGAATGTGTAAATAAACTGTGGTACATCCACACAATGGAATATTATTCAGCACTGGAAGGAAATGAGCTATAAAGCATGAAAAAACATGGAGGAACCTTAAATGCACATTACTAAGTGAAAGAAGCCAATCTAAAAAGGCTAGATACTGTATGATGCCAACTATACGACATTCTGGAAAAGGCAAAACAATGGGGATGGTAAAAAGATCAGTGGTTGCCAGAGGTTAGTGGAGACAGGAAGATAAATAGGCAGAGCAGAGGATTCTCAGGGCAGTAAAACTACTCTATGATCTATAATGGCGAAAACGTGTCATGATAAATTTGTCCAAATCAATAGAATGTACAGCACCTACAGTGAACCCTAATGTAAGCTATGAGTTCTGGATGATAATGATGTGTCAATGGAGGTTCACCAGTTTTAACAATTGGGTCACTCTGGTGGGAGATGTTGATAATGGGCAAAGCTATGCACGTGTGGGGACAGGGAGTCTATGGGAAATCTCTGTACCTCCCTCTCAATTTTGCTATGAACCTAAAACTGCTCTAAAAAATAAAGTCTGTTGGGGGCTTCCCTGGTGGCGCAGTGGTTGAGAGTCTGCCTGCCGATGCAGGGAAAACAGGTTCGTGCCCCGGTCTGGGAGGATCCCACATGCTGCGGAGCGGCTAGGCCCGTGAGCCATGGCTGCTGAGCCTGCGTGTCCGGAGCCTGTGCTCCGCAACGGGAGAGGCCACAACAGTGAGAGGCCCGCATACCACAAATAAATAAATAAATAAATAAATAAATAAAGTCTGTTAAAAAAAATCTTAAATATTAGCAAAACGAATTCAACAGGATATAGCAAGGAGTAGATCACAAACAAGTTGGATGATTTGACATATAAAAATCAACAAATGTAATTCACCATGTTAATAGAATAAAAGAGAAAAATCATTCAATCATTCTGAGTAAGAGAAAGAATGGAACAAAATTCTGTAAGCATTCATGAAGAAAATTTCTTAACAAACTATAAATAGAAGGGGACTTCTTTAATTTGATAAAGAATATTCCTAAAAATCCTACAGGAAACATCTTTTGTAATGGTGAAATGTTGAAAGCTTTTACCCTAAGATTGGAAACAAGGATGTCTGTCCTCACCACTCCTTTTCAACATTGCACAAGGGTTCCAGCCAGTGCAACGAGACAAGAAAAATAATTTTAAAGTATAGGGATTAATTTTCTGAGGCAGCTGCCAAAGTTGTCAGAGGGACAGGTCATGCTAATCAATGGTTGAAACCATCTCCAGGGCCACCTGGAGGCCAGAGTGGCCAGGCGAGTACTGCTCGGCCAGAAAGTGGTGGTCATATATTATGAGGACATCAACATTTCTTGCAAACTCCTACAAAATTACATGGAGGTAGCAGGCCTTGACCTACAAGCACATAGACACCAACCCGTGCAATGGTCCTTTCCACTTCTGGGTGCCAAAGCACATCTTCAGGTAGACTGTGCAAGGCCTGCTGCCCCACAAGATCGAGTATGACCAGGCTACTCTAGAGCACCTCAAGGTGTCTGACCAAAAAAAGCATATGATCATTTCTGTTCAAATGCGTGTGTCTTAAGCCCACACATAGGTTTGCATCCCTGGGGCACCTGACTTATGAATTTGGAAAAGAAGAGGTAGGATGAGGCCAAGATTCACTACATGAAGAAGAAGTAGCTCAAATGGGCCAAGAAGAACTTGGGGAACAAAACCAACAAAGAGAGATCCTCAAGACTCATAGACTCCTGACCTGAGTCCAGTAAAAACTGTTTATCCCCCAAATATATACATACATATATATATATATATATATATATATATATATATATATATATGTTTTGGAAAGGAAGATATAAAACCATCATTATTTTCACAGGACATGTTTTAATACACACAAATTACAATTAATAAGCAACTTTGGCAAAATAGCTGGAAATAAGGTTAATGTCCAACAAAAAATCAATTGTTTTTAACATATCAAAAAAACAAAGAATTAGAAACGAAATTTAAAATACCATTTAAAATAATATAAAAACTATAAAATGTCTAATATCTAAGAACAAATTCAATGAAAGATGTATAAACTCTCTACACAGAGAACTTTAAAACATTTTTGAGAGAAATCAAAGGTGATCTTAATAAATGGAGGAATATACCATGTTTATGGGCTGGTACAACTAATACTGTGAAGTTGTAAAGTCTCCCTAAACTGATCTATAGATTTAGTGCCATCTCAATCAAAATCCTTCCATCCCAGTAGAACTTCACAAGTTGTTTGTCAAACTTATATGGAAATGTAAGAAGAAACAAAGAGATCGTTGAAATAGAATAAAAAGCTCAGACATACACCAAAGGTTAATGAACACATGACTTTGATAACATAGGCACCTAAGGGCAATTTGGAAAGGAAGGTGTTTGCAGTAAGTTGTGCTGGGATGATTGGATATCATTATTTTTGAAAATTAAACTTAACCCCTACCCATACCATACACAAAGATCCAGGTGGACTGTAGATGTAAATGTAAAAGGCAAATAATAAAATCTCTAAGAAGATAATATATAAAAGGATACCTATATGACCTTAGGACAGGGGTAAACTTCTTATACTGGGCATAAAAGCTCTAATCATAAAGAAAAAGGATAATATGTTAGACTATATTATAAATAAAATTTTCTGTTCATCAAAACGACAACATTAAAACATTGGAAAAAACTATGGTTAGCAAAGGGGATAGCAGGGCAAAGGGTAGGGGGGAGGTAAATTAGAAGTTTGGGATTAACATATACACACTATTATATATAAAATAGATAGGGACTTCCCTTGTGGTGCAGTGGTCAAGAATCCACCTGTCAACGCAGAGGACATAGGTTTGATCCCCGGTCCAGGAAGATCCCACATGCCGCAGAGCAACTAAGCCTGTGTGCCACAACTACTGAGCCTGTGCTCTAGAGCCTGCAAGCCACAACTACTGAAGCCCACGTGCCCATGCTCTGCAACAAGAGAAGCCACCTCAGTAAGAAGCCTGCACACCTCAACGAAGAGTGGCCCCCACTCGCTGCAACTAGAGAAAGCCCAAGTGCAGCAATGAAGACCCGACACAGCCAAAAATAAAATATTAATTATTAATTAATTTAAAATAAAATAAAATAGATAAATAACAAGGTCCTACTTGAAGGACCTATCAATATCTTGTAATAACCTATAATGGAAAGAATCTGAAAAAGGATATATATATATATATATATATATATATATATATATATATATATATATATTTGAAACTGAATTGTTTTGCTATGCACTTGAAACTAACACATTTTAAATTAACTATACTTGAATTTTAAAAAATGGTTAAAAATAAAAACAAACAACAACAAAAAAAGAGATTGAAACAATAAGCCACAGAATGCAAGAAGATATTTGTGATATGTATTACTGAAAAAGGACTCACATTCAGAATATATTTTTAAATTCCTAGAAATTAGATATTAAAGAAAATTAATTTTTTTGCATTGTTTAATTGAAGTATAGTTGATGTAAAATACTATATAAGTTACAGGTGTACAATATAGTGATTCACAATTTTTAAAGGTTATAACCCATTTGTAGTTATTATAAAATGTTGGCTATATTTCCCATGTTATACAATATATTTTTGTAGCTTATTTTATACCTGATAGTTTGTACCTTTTAATCCCTCTCCCCTCTCCCCACTGACAACCACTGGTTTGTTCTATCTGTGAGTCTGCTTCTTTTTTATTATATTCACTAGTTTGCTGTATTTTTTAGATTCCACATATAAGTGATATAGACAGTATTTGTCTTTCTCTGTTTGACTTATTTCACTTAACATAACACCATCCAAGTTCATCCATGTTGCTGCAAATTACATTTCTAGGAATTTAGAAACTACAAAGAAAAAGAAAACCCAAAATTACATTTCTAGGAATTTAGAAATTACAAAGAAAAAGAAAACCCAAAATTTTGTAATGGGCAAAAGACTAGAATAGGCACTCCATAAAAGAAATACACAAATGATCGATAAACTTATCAACTTCATTCATCATCGGGGAAAAGCAAATTAAAACCACAACGAGATACCACTACATACCCTCCAGGATGGCTACAATCAAACAGACTGATGATAAAAAGTGTTGGTGAGAGTGTGGAACAAGAACTTATTTACAGCTGGTGAGAGCATAAACCAATATAATCACTTTGGAAAACAGTTTGTCATTTTCTCCTAAAGTGAAATATACAATCCCAACAATTTTACTCCAAAGTATACACCAAATAGATGTGCATGCACAGCGTACCGACAGACAAGGAAAAGAATGTCCCTAGAAGCACTATTTATAAAAGCCCCAAACTGTAAACAATTCAAATGACCATCAAAAATAGAATATCATGGTCAGTTCATGCAAAGTAATGCTGTACAACAATAAATATTAATGAGCTACAGCTACTTGCAAAACCTAAATGAATGTCAAAAAAGTAATGTTGAATAAAAGGAGTCAGAGATGGTACAATTCCATTGATATGAGCTTCAAAAACCAGTGAAGTGGACTTCCCTGGTGGCGCAGTGGTTAAGAATCTGCTTGCCAATGCAGGGGACATGGGTTTGAGCCCTGGTCTGGGAAGATCCCACATGCCGCGGAGCAACTAAGCCCGTGTGCCACAACTACTGAGCCTGCTAGAGCCCACGAGCCACAACTACTGAGCCCGTGAGCCACAACTACCAAAGCCTGTGTGCCTAGAGACGGTGCTCCGCAACAAGGGAAGCCACCACAATGAGAAGTCTGCGCACTGCAACGAAGAGTAGCCCCCGCTCTCCACAACTAGAGAAAGCCCGTGGGCAGCAACAAAGACCCAACACAGCCAAAACTAAATTAATTAATTAATTAATTAAAAAAAAAAAAAACAGTGAAGTGAAACTATATTGTTGAGGATGCATGTTTAGGTGGTAAAACTAAGGAAAGCAAACCAGGGGGTTACCTTAAACGGTAGCAGATACTTCATGGGGAGGGAGAGGTGTTGATTGGGAAGTGGAACCAGGGGACCTGCTGAATGCTAATAGTTTTATTTTCTGACATAGGTGTTGTTACAGGGTGTTTTCCTTATGATAATCTGTTTAGCTTAGCTATACCTTTTTAAAAAATATTTATTTATTTGGCTGCATCAGGTCTTAGTTGTGGCATGCAGGATCTTCATTGCGGCATGCAGGCTTCTCTCTAGTTGTGGCATGTGAGCTCAGTAGTTGTGGCGCAGGGGCTCAGTTGCCCCGCGGCATGTGGGATCTTAGTTCCCCGACCAGGGATCGAACCCATAATCCCCTGCATTAGAAGGCGGATTCTTAACCACTGGACCACCAGGGAAGCCCCTAGCTATACATTTTTATTTTGTGTGCTTTTCTATATGTATTTCACTATAGAAATATATTTTTTTAAGTGGCTCGACCTCACACCGTATAAAAATATTAAGTAAAAATGACTTATAGACCTAAATGTGAAAGCTAAAGCTTTAAAATTCTTAGCAGAAAACATAAGAGTAAATTTTTCTAACTTCAGATAAGGCCATTGTTTCTTAGAGACAAAAGCATAAACAACTGAAAAAAATAGATAAATTGGACTTCATCAAAATTTAATACTTCTGTGCTTCAAAGGACACCATCAAGAAAGTAGAAAGGCATCCCATGGAATTGTTACCGAATTGGTCAGCTGGACCCTCTCCAGGGTCCTAGCCTGTGCCAAGACCCCTTGTCTTGGCTAGGGAGGTTCTTTTTCCACTAGGACTCACACAGCCAATAACAAAACTAATTCAATGGCCAAAGAAGGAACTTAACTTGCAAATCAACTTCTCAACCCAATTCAGCAGAGACACCATATATATAGGAGGACCTATACCATATGTATAGGTAAAAGGGAGGGAACTGGAAAGAGTGGGAAGAATATTCATTATCCCAGAACAGGAGTGTGGTTTGGACCCAGAACTGATGCAACTCTCCTTTTCAGTCCTTGTATGGGCTTTTCTGGTTGTTGTCACAACAACCGTCAACTGTCATGGCACAAGTGGGTGTATCATTTAGCATGCTAAGGTATTAAAATGAATGTATAATGTGGCTCTAGGTCTAATGGAAGTTAGATCTTCTGCCACCTTGGGTCTAGTTGGTTCTAACCAGCTCTTGTTTTTCTCTTTGCAGCTTCCACCTGAAAATTAGTTAAGAGCAATTGGTTTCCTTTTGAGGGAGGGGCAGGGGTATGATTCTGGGGCAATAGTGTTGGTAACAGAATGGGAAATAATATTTGCAAATCATATATCTGATATAGGACTAGCGTCCAGAATATGTAACGAACTCTTACAACTCAATAAAAAGACAAAAGTTCAATTCAAAATTGAACAAAGAAGAAAGAGGAGGCTGAAAATAAGCTAAAGTTTATGAAAGAAGAATAAGAAAGAGTAAAGCATTTGGTTTGCAAAGCTGTAACATGCTAATGAGTAGCAAAGAGAAGGCAAAATGTTTTACTCCTAACTGCTGCATCAAAGAGTACAGTATGGAAAATATAGGAAAATAAATATTGTGAAGGTGAAAAATTAAAGCTCCTGTTATAAGAAAAGACTATCAGAGAGCACTGAGTTGTCTTCAGTGAAGTCAAGCCTCCATACCCAGATAAACTATATGCCATAGTGCCATATAAAGTTTAAAAAATCCTAGGGAAAAAAAAAAATTGACAAAGGATTTGAATGACATTCCGACAAAGAATATATACAAATGGCCAATAAGCACATGAAGAGATACTCAACATCATTAAGGAAATGCAAATGAAATCCACAATGAGATAATACTTCTCATCCACTGGCATAACTAAAATGAAAAAAAACAGATAATAATAAATGTTGGAAAGGATGTAGAGAAATTGAAACCTTCATACCTTGTTGATGGGACTGGAAAATGAAACAGCCACTTCAGAAAACAGTTTGACAGTTTTGACAGTTCCCAAAATGTCAAACTACCATAAGACCACGCCTAGGTATAAACCCAAGAGAATGGAAAACTTATATCCACACAAAAGCTGGTCCACAGGGACTTCTTCCCTGGCAGTCCTGTGGTTAAGGCTCCGTGCTTCCACCGCAGGTGCCCCGGGTTCGATCCCTGGTCAGCGAACTAAGGTCCTGCGTGCCACACGGTGCAGCCAAAACAAAAACTAAACTAAACTAAACTAAAAAAACCTGGTAGGGCTTCCCTGGTGGCACGGTGGTTGGGAGTCCGCCTGCCGATGCAGGGGATGAGGGTTCGTGCCCCGGTCCCGGAGGATCCCACATGCCGCGGAGCGGCTGGGCCCATGAGCCATGGCCACTGAGCCTGCGCGTCCGGAGCCTGTGCTCCGCAGCGGGAGAGGCCACAGCAGTGAAAGGCCCGCGTACCACAAAAAAAAAAAAACCTGGTACACAAACGTTCAAAGTAACATTATTCACAATAGAGGAAAAAATGGAGACAACCCAAAGGTCTATAAACTGATAAATAAAATAAAAAACAGTATGATAGGTGAAAGAAGCCAGACACAAAAGGCCAAATATTGTATGTTTCCATTTATATGATGTGTCCAGAATAGGCAAATCCATAGAGACAGAAAATGGATTAGCAGTTGCCAGAGGATGGAAGGACGAGGGAATGAGAAGTGATTGCTAATGGGCATGGGGTGTTTTGGGGGGATGAGGAAATGTTCTGGAATTAAGACAGTGGTGATGACTGTGCAATTCTGTGAATATACTAAAAACCACTCAATCATATACTTTAAAAGGATTAATTTTATGCCATGCGAATTATATCTTAATAAATTTGTTACTCAAAAAAAAAGGAAAGAAGAGTGGTTGTATGACTTCATACTCCCACTAGCAGTGTATTCAGTTCAGATTGATTTATGCAATTTTTGATTAGCTAAGCTAGCTTCTACCTTCTCAGTGCTTTTTACATTTTTATTAATTTATTTTGGCCATGCTGCGCAGCTTGCGGGATCTTAGTTCTCCAACAAGGGATTGAACCTGGGCCCTCGGCAGTGAAAGCACGGAGTCCTAACCAGGGAATTCCCACATTGCATTTTTAAAAAAATATTTACTTATTTATTTATGTGGTTGCACAGGGTCTTAGTTGCAGCAGGCGCAACTAAGGAGGCGGGCTTCTTAGTTGTGGCACATGGGCTCCTTAGTTGTGGTTCATGGACTCCTTAGTAGTGGCATGAGAACTCTAAGTTATGTCATGCAATGTGGGATCTATTTCCCTGACCAGGGATCAAACCCAGGCCCCCTGC
This sequence comes from Phocoena sinus, assembly GCF_008692025.1. Classification (NCBI taxonomy): domain Eukaryota; kingdom Metazoa; phylum Chordata; class Mammalia; order Artiodactyla; family Phocoenidae; genus Phocoena; species Phocoena sinus. The sequence continues at coordinate 45,937,873 of NC_045779.1, forward strand.
ATTGGGAGCACAGAGTCTTAACTGCTGTGCCACCAGGGAAGTCCCTCACATTGCATATTTTAGAATGTCTCTACCATTCATCCAAAGAATGATTTATTGAGTGACTACTGTCTGCCAAGCACTAAGTATTACAGATAGATGCAATGGGACAGGCAAGGTCTCTGTTCTCACGGAGCTTACAATCCAGTGGCAAGGGGTGAGAGAATAGGGCTGCAGATACTTTTACAAAAGGTAAGCCACTTGCCCAAAGTCATACAGTTAGTAATTAGTGGAGTCATCATGGAAAGAAAGATCAAGTCTGATAGGACCTTAGTGGTCATTAATCCAACGCCCTCATTTTACAGAAGAATCTGAGGCTCAGAGAGGTTAAATTGCCCAGTGACAAATCCAAACAGTGACACGAGTTTGGGAGCCCAGGGGGACCCTAGAAAACTCTTCAGCTAACCCAATGGACCTCAGGAGTTTAAGATGCCCCTCAAAAATGGGAAAGCCTCCCACATGCATTCAACAACTGTTCATTGCTGATTGCCACATGCTAGGCATTGTGCCATGAACCAGGAGCCTAGCAGTGGACAAGACAGATGATGTCCTTTCCCTGTGGCTTCATGGAGTCTGGAGGTTCCCAAGTGCAAGTTGACAGTTGTTTCAGTGGCTGCCTGAAAGTCTTCACGGGAGGCAAAGATACCTAGAGATTTTGGAGCCCTTGCCAGATTATGATTCCATTGGTGATTCCATTGGTCTGGAGTGGGCCTTGAAATCTGTATTTTTAACTCTCTCCAAAGGCAACTCTGGTGAGCAGCCAGGTTTTGGGACCACTGACCTAGTGTACCTCACAACTTGGCTTTTGGAGCTGAGATAAGCAAGACCTGGAGAGACTCATCCAATTCCACAACTAGAGAAAATCTGTCTAATGCCCATCCCTGGGGCAAAGCACTTATTCATTCTTAAGCAAATATTGAGCACCTACCATGTACCATGCAATAGTCTAGGAGCTAGGGATAGAGCAGAGATAAGACAGTACAGTTCCTGCTCTAATGGGCTCACATTTGTCGGGGTGGGGGTGGGAGGCAGGAATAAAGCCAAGAAAGGAAGAAACCAGGTCACTTAAACTCTAATAATGACAAGGGAGATCAAGGGAGTGCCAAGTCAGCACCGAGTCAGCGGAAGAGAATACATTAGGTTGAACCGCGTAAAATTGTCAATATTTGACCATTTTTGATCTACAGAAACAACAATTTCATGTGGTTCAGCTTTACAAACAGGAGTTAGAGAGAGGTTGAGCCATCTCTCCCCAGGAAAAAAAAAAAAAAAAGGGAAGAAGGTCTCAAGATGGATATGATTTGAACATGAGAATGACAGATAAAAGCCTAGAGGAAGGGTTTTGTTTAGAACAAAGTCTCTGAGGAGAAATTGTGGAAGAGAGGCTGGAGAGAAGGGACGTTCATTCCATAGCTGTGGAGGGCACTGTGTAGAAATGGCACAGTCACCAAAGAAGTGCAAGGCATGATCACTATTCTTTTTTTTTTATCACTATTCTTAAGTTACTTACACGTTGATTACAGACACAATCAATAAAAACCATGAATAATAAAAAAATCAAATACTTCCACACAAAGATTCATGCTATAGCCACTGCTGCAAACATCCTGCCCAGAGCTGCCCGCCCTCAGTCCCTTACTAAATGCCACTTCCTCTGTGATACTATCCATTACCTCCACAGTCAGGGGAGATCGCTCCCTCCCTCAAACCTTCACCATTCACTCTTCATACCTCTCTCTCCATCTACTGTCATCTCCATCTACATGGTAATTTCCAGGCTTAACTTCCTTCCACTTAGTGGGCTTGTTTAGGGAAAGGACTATGTCACATTCACCTGGGTTCTTCTGCCAATGCGTGACTGTCATTAGGACCAGCTCAATGGAGAAGAAATGAATGAATGGACGGATGAATGAGTGAATGAGAACTATCTCCAAATTTTGTTTGTCTTTAAGGTTATGTAAGGCTGCAGTAAATTGTCCCAGGTAACTAATTTAGGGATTAAAGTGCAGTTCAGGTCTGGGGTGAGCTACTTACCATAGCAAGGTCCCTGTCCCATGGGGACCTTTAAGTTCCATCTCACAAAAATAAACCTTTCCATATTAGGGGGCACGTTTGCACAATATGATTAAGCCCCAAGACAGCGTCTGGTCCCCATATGGGCGGGGCCGTCTGGCTGCATACATAACCAGGTCACAGCCACTCTGGCTCTGGCTCTGGCCTGACCCATCGCCCCAGGTACAGAAATCTCCCGTCCTACTGACCCCGACAGAGCCTCATCCTGGCCACCTGCAAGTCCTGTTTTCTGTGGAAATGGCACACAGCTGCTGGCCACATTTCCCACAGCCGTCCTGTGTGTACTTGGAAATCATTAGCTTCCCTCCCGTGTATATTTTCTGTAGAGGAAATAACTCCTTCAGCTTCCTCATAGGCCCCTTTTCCAGCAACTGAAGTGGCCACCAGGGCTCAATATTGGACCTGGCCTGGCCAAGTCTATGTGATTCAGAGGCTGGTTATTCCAGTTTGTGAATTACCCAGGACTTTTGCTTGTTTTCCTTTCTGCTTCTGCTATTTACATGTGAGGAGATTTTACTGCTCCGTATCATCTCCCTCAGTGTCTGGGAAGAATACTAATGCTCACATCTGTTTAGTGCTTTCTGGTCTACAAAATGACATTACATACATAAACTTATTTTAGCCTCCTAACAGTCCTGCAGAATAGGTTTCATTATTCTCTGTTTGCAGCTAAGCAATGATAAATGACTTGTCCGCCATCACACAGCCAGAATGTACGAGAATTGGGTTTTGAACCCAGCTTCTGATTCTGTCTGGTGTTGTTACTTTTCAACCCTTCAGGGAATGCAAGTTTTCCACTTTGCTATCCATTAGAAGTCATGGCAAGAGCTGAATGGGAGAGTGGTTTCCTGATACTACCATTAGAAGTCTTCCGCAAATGTAATTCCGTTGGCTCCGCTGGCTGGAATTTCCACGGTGGCAGCAAGGCCGTGGCATCCACCCTTGAGTGGTCTGCAGCTCCAACAACCACACTGCCTTGGCCCCAAATGGATACACTTTCTGAGAAGGGTATATTCTCAAATTTCGTATCACTCCTGTGGGTGATGGTATGTATCCTGTTGACGTTCTGTCCACTGGGTCACAGTGTTCTAATCACTCAAACAAATAAAACCCAACATTTAAGTTGTGCTTTACAATTTTCAAAGCATTTTGCAACTAACCATCTGAGCTGTATATGGAAGGAAAATAACACTATTAATGTCTCCCCTTTAAAGATGAGAGGGATAATGCTCAGAGAGCAACTCTGAGCAAATTTTCAAGGTCCCACAGTTGGGCATCCTCAAGGGGGAGGTATCTTCTGACTCCAAATCTTGTGCTCTTTCCAGAAAAACTAGTTAGCCACAATATCAATATATGATGATAATAATTAACACGTGTGTAGGGCTTTAAGGTTTTACCAGGCATTTTCACAAATATTAGTTCATTTCATCTTCAAAAACCCCTGTAAGTTGATACTGTTATTAATTACCCCCATATTGCTTTTAAATTCTCAGTCGTATTATCATTATACCCTTTCACCTCGGTGCAGTAAATGCAACCCTGAAAAACATTCATTTATGCTTCAACAGATGTTTTTGATCCCCTGTGTGTAAGAAAGACCCTGCCCTGGTTCCTGTGGTCAGAGCCTGTGATTTCTGCACTCCTGATTCTCCCGGTACACAGTTACCAGAATTGGAACATCATAGCTGTGATTAGCTGTGACATGACAGGGGCAGATAGATCAACCAGAAATGGGGTGAAGGGAAGTGATCTACCACAGGGCAAAAACGGCAGCCTCTCAAATTGCCCCACGTGCTTCAATTAGTGTCTGTTTCCACAGACTAAAAATTAGATTTTATATGAGTAGCCTAAGAAGGAACACCAGGCTAGCCTTAGTCTATAAGCCACAGCCCCACACAAAGATACCAATCATTATGAGTAATGTCATAGTCAAATGCTGAGAATACTATTACAGGACATGGTTATTGAATCAACAAATGATGAAAGGTTGGCTCTGGAGCCCTCCGTTGACCAGTCCCAGCACTCATGGTCCCATTCATAGGGCAATCAGTAGCGCATTATTTCAATGATTAAGAGAGAAAGAGGACAAGGGCATACGCTCTCTTTTCTTCACTTCTTCCTCCTCCCCTTTTCACTCTCTTTTCTCTATAGCTACTGGATAAGGAAAGGTCAACGATTAAATGGAGACACAAGAGACTAAATTGGAGAGGGTGTAGTAGACACGGGTGGCCTGAGGAGACTGGATTCTGTGGTCAGAGCCTATGGTTTCTGCACTCCTGATTCTCCTGGACACTGGGGAAATGGCCAGGTTGGTGGAGTTCTAGATTTGCCTTGATGTTTTAACCCACGTGAGGGCAATTCACTACTGTTCCTATTGTTCAGTGCCACTCTGATGTCACCAAGGTGCTGAACAACCTGTCAAGGGACAGGCTTGATTTCTGTCATCTTTCCATGAGAAGTGGAGCTGGGAGGGGCACGCGAGGAATAGGGAAAGAATTTACACCTCCTGAAGACAGGCTCCAAAACTGGGGCCTTTTCAACAGTCATTAAGGTAGTCTTTTGACACGAAAAGGCATTAGCAGAAGCAGTGTGAAAGCAAGGCTGTGAAAAATGAAAAGAAGGAAGTCAAAGAGTGCCTGATGCGCTATGTGCTTGCCCTGCCCCCATGCTAACCCACACGTCCTCCAACCAGCCGTGCGGGACAGTCTCCCTTCCTCTCCGCATCCACTCTCTACCCTTCTCCGCAATGCTCTTGCCCTTGGAGGCACCCCTCTCCCCTGACTGCATCCATGGGACTCCCTTGCCCTCGGTCTCTAGTGATGTTAGGCCAATGGCTGGCACTAGCAGGAGATCAAAGGGTTGCAGGAGAGAGAGCTCAGGCGTTTATGCCCCCAGCTCCCTCCCAGGGCTTGCATTCCCGGCAGAAGCCCGTCTCCTATAGCTCCAGCTCTCCCCAGATTCCAGTCACTGTCCCCTCTCCTCTCCAGGCTGCAGGTGATACAGCTTTTAGTTCTTGTTCACCCCCAGTGCTTCACCAAGTCTTGTTGGTTTTTCTAAATAGTTCCGCCATTAAATGTTACTCAATTGCTCTTCTGGGAGCGCCATGTGATTGCAGGCAGGCCCCTAACCATTGTACATCCCAAAGCCTGCTGCTCCTAAGGTTTCAGCCTGCCCATCCACCTGCCAGCCCCTTCACTGAAATCCTAACTCATTTCCCTCCTCCTTTCCTCTGTTCCTCACTCTACAGATTCAAAGCTCCCAATCTTTTTCCCTGTCTTTAGTGTTCATCTGGGTCATTCCAATTAATGTAAGTGAAAGTAACACACCCTAAGGCAATGTTTCTTGACCTTAACAATTACAATTACAACTACAACAACAACAACAACAAAATTCCCTCAAACAAACAGGATTGTCAGGCTCTCTTTTAAAGTGAATTTCACCCTAGGTAAATGTAAGCAAATCAAAGGAGTGTGTCAAAGGGTAGCTTTGTGAACTAGGCCCTTCCACTTATTTTAATATGCCTTCCCACCTCCTGGGAATCTCTAAAATATGGATGAGATTTAACCTTAATAAGGGTCATATGAATTTTTTAAAAAGATTTTTAAAAATAAATTCTAAATGAACCTGTAAAAATTAGAATTAAAAAAGTCTTGGGATATTTTCTCTGGAATCTATTCCCTGGGGTGGCTTTTGGTGCTCTACAATTAACTGTAGCTAGCATAAAATATTGAATCCAGGAGATCTGCAGTGGATTTATTGAGTAAGAAAGATGCCAAACCATGTTTGGAACTCCTGTCCATATTCTAGACATGGGAGTCTTTGTCTGGTCTGAAAGATCCAATGGAGAAAGAGAAAAAGAAGGAAGAATAGAGAAACTCCATTTCCAGAACTATTGAGGAGGTTAGAAAACATAGAAACCTTCCTGCTACAAACTCCTTTAAGTGCTAGATAAAATGCAACAAACATCCTTTTAAATGTGTAGCGGAGCTCCTGAGAAAGCAAGAGAAATCTCCAAAGGCCCAGAGGAAAGATGGAAGTGAAAATGAGAGAGAAAGGGCCAAGGCTGCCACTGCAGTAGCTTGGATGGGGGTGTCTGCCCCCATGCAGGTAATCGGGGCACTTGGGATCTTATGGCCACAAGGGGACAGTAGAGTAGGCAGAGAGTTGGAACTGACAGCCCTGTCTATAGCTACAACCTTGAAGGGTTATGTCCTTGGGGAAGGAAAGAACTAGAAAATACCCACCCACCAGCACAGGGAGATGACAGGAAGCATGTAGGTTTCAGTCCAGGCTCTGGGTGGGGATAAAAAGAGTCAGAACTGATCATTTCTCACCAACGCTTATCTCACCAGGGAGATCGGAGCTCCAGTGTGTGTATCCTACTTCTGTGATTTGCAAATCTTTAAGCTAAGACATTAACATAGAACGTAGTTCTAGGTCAGTGATACACCTAGGACTCCCACAGAAGGTCATACAAACACACACACACACACACACACACACACACACACACACACACACACACTTCCCAAAAACACATCTCTGAAAAATACACTTTCAACTCAGGTTGCACAGGGGCTCTCTTGGTAAAAGCCTGCTGAAGATGAAATTACAATAGAAAATTCAAGATTCACACTAAGTCCCAAGCGAAATAAATAAAAATTAAATCCACACCTTGACATGTTGTAGGAAATTTCAAAACACCAAAGAGTCTGAGAGAGAGAGAACAGTTTACCTACAAAAGAACATTTAGGCTGGTAGCAAAAGCAACAATAGAAACTAGAAACTAATGGAATCATATTTTCAAAGTGCAGAGAGAAAAATAACTGCCAACCTGGTTTACCTATCATGATAGAGAAACAGTGAAATACAGACATTTCCAGGCATAAGAGAGAGCCCCCCACCAAGGAGCTTTACTGAAAGGACTAGTAAAAAGTATGATTAGAAGGACACTGAACTCAGAAAGAGAGAGTAGCACTCAAAAAGCAATGGTGGGACTTCCCTGGTGGTGCAATGGTTAAGAATCCGCCTGCCAATGCAGGGGACACGGGTTCGAGCCCTGGTCCGGGAAGATCCCACATGCTGTGGAGCAACTAAGCCAGTGTGCCACAACTACTGAGCCTGAGCTCTAGAGCCTGCAAGCCACAACCACTGCACCCACATGCCACAACTACTGAAGCCCGCATGCCTAGAGCCTGTGCTCTGCAACAAGAGAAGCCACGACAATGAAAAGCCCGTGCACTGCAATGAAGAGTAGCCCCCGCTTGCTGCAACTAGAGAAAGGCCACAGGCAGCAACGAAGACCCAACGCAGCCAAAAATAAATAAATTAAAAAAAAAAAAAAAAAGCAGTGGTGAACAGAGAAATCAGTAAACATAGGGGAAAATCCAAATAAGTATATAAAATAAGAACAATAATAGCAACTATTTGGGGAGTATAAAAAAGTGAGACTAAAACATTGGGCAATATGTAAGCCGAGGGCAGAATGATCAGGGTGAAGTCGCTCTACCGTCCTTATCTGCTTTAGGAGAGGGAGAAAGATGTGGCAGTGTTTATGGACTTAGACTTTGCCAAATTCCATACGATTAATTGAAAATTTAAGAGTAACCAGGAAAATAATAGAAATTGAACAAATGATTCTTAAACCAGAAGAGAAGAAAAGGGGTGGTGGTCTCAGAGAGGAGACAGGCAATTCCACCAAAGCGGATATGGAAGGAATTTCCCACCCACATTGGCCAGTACTCTTGGAGAAATCCAGGCCCAAGACAAGAGAAAACCTGTTCTTCGATGAGAATGTATCCAGAGTGGGTCTACAAAGAGACCAAGGTCAGTGGAATTCAGGAAATCTGAGAAGCTCAGGGGTTAAGGGTGGGATAAATGAATATTTAGTGAGCAGGTTGTCCAGGAAAGCTGTTTCTCTAAGCTGTTTACACACTTAACGCTTGAATTGTATGTGCTCTATACTGTTTTCTATCGATTAAACTTTAAAAAATAGCATTTATTTCTGATTTTAACACAATATATGTTTAAAATGCAGAAAGTGCAAAGAATTCAACTTCTTAATGCAATTATATGGTTAGTGCATCCCTACTACATTTCAGGTGCTATAAATACCAACTCAGCTAGAGGTCCTTGAAAACCTCCCCCTTTTGGAATTTTGTATTCAGCATTGCTGTGAGAGGAGATTCCTGCCGTAAGTCACAGTATTTCTGAAGATCCATTCCCCTCTCTTCACTGTGAGTGGAAATGCAGAAAAAAACAGGGTATTAGCTCAGAAAAAGAGGCTGGAGCCATCTCCTAAAGCCCAAGTATTTGGAACAAGAAATCAAATCCACAAATGCAGAGAGCCCTTTCCATGTTCAAATTGCCCAAGCAAGGCTAAGTAAAAACATGACGTTATTCACACAGTCTTTTATAAGTGTGTGTTTTGTTAAATATACCAGTTTCATGCTTGATTTTCCCCCCTTATTACCGTTGAACAACAGTTACATGCTAGGTCATTTGTGGTCCATTTATCCCTTGATTTGTTCATTTTTCCTATTGGACATTTTGCTACCCATGGGAGTGATTATCAATGACATTATTTGCTGAATTAAACATCAAGAGATGTTACATAAAACCCAGATACCCCAAATCGCTTAAAAATGTTTGAATATCCCATACCCCACATCCCCAGATGTCAACAGCTGCCGCCTGCAGATGGAACACACACTCCCAGGTGGTCCCTCTCCACATTTCCCCTTGTTCTTATACCAGGCCACCCTCATTTACTGTGTCCTCTGCCTGGCCCCTGTAGGCCTCTGACATTAACACAACTCTAATCTTTTATTTCCTGTCCTGACTTAAACTGCCTAAAATAACTCAACAACCCAATACTTATGGTAAAAGTCTTATTTAAATCCAAGCAAGTCATAAAATGTCAAAAATCTAAAATCCTCTACTATGGGTAACATTTCATTTTCACCTAGTTACCAAGGTTACACTATCAAATATTTTTATCCTCAATATTAACAATCAATCCAGGAATTATACAAGTTGTCAGTTTGCAATTATCCTAACATCTCTTTCTAGCTATTCCTGCCTCTGTTTCCTATTACTGAAAAAAATCCCTCCTAACCACGTCCTGCCTCAAACCACATAATGTCACAAGACAGCATCTGAAATTATAATTGTTTCAATATCCTTAATCTTCAGCAACTTCAATAACTCTCCAGAATATAATGTAATAAGGGAATTAACTTTTATATCTTTTGGTCAGTTTGCTTTGAGCCACGAAGCAGAGCTCTATCTGGGCTTTTGGTTCTGATGCATTTCAGAAAGTTAGTTAGTTAGTTACATAGTTAGTTTTAAAATTCTTAACACTACAACCCTGTAATCTTCTTATACAATTATCTACTTACAAAAGGTTTCATGCAAAAAGACATGTAACCAGTATCTAGTTTTATACTGCTGGCCTATTTGTTTTAGTCAGAATTTGGCAGACTTTTTAGAACAAAACGAAACCTCACCCTAAAACTTTTAACACCTAAATAGTCAAAATACACTAGATTTTTGCTCTGCCAAATATCTCCGTGCTAATGTTCTAATGCAATTGAGCTGTGGGAAAGAATATATGCAACTTTTTCTCAAAGGGAGTGATTTAAAATTGATTTCTCATCAATGATTAGAAAAGAATCTCTCAAGAAGAATTCCTCAAAAGCACATGGAAATTTTTCATGACCCTCTGCAGGGTATAAAACAGTATTTAAAAAGTCATTGAATATAATTGGAATTTACTTTTGAGCAGGCTGTTACCTACAATCTAGAAAACTGTATTTCCAAGTTAGTGATGACAAATTTCAAAGGCCTTTTCCTATTGCCTCAAAATTCTTACTTTGCTCTTCTCTCTCAGTTTTTATTTCTACCTTCTTCAACTTCCCCTTAACTTTTCTTTTCTCAACTTTCTCTCTAAAAAATGTGTAGGTCCTCTCAGACCCTCCGGTTCCTTCTCATTGTACAAGAGTACAATACAATGACAAAATAGCATATCAGTTATTCACCAAAATGTTGCGGAAAATGTTCTGCTATATTACAAAATACAACTTTACTTTGGGAAATTACTTATAATTAAGACATCTTTTTGTCATTCGTAAAATTGTATATATTTCTGTCAGTTTGTAAAGTGGCAGGTAAAATGAAAATTAGAAAGGAGATCTAAAAGGCAGCTGGTAGTGGGCATGAAATTAGCATCAGCAATCACTAACAAGCACTTTATTTCTTTTGGCACTAACTCTGGTTTATCACTGGACTTACCACTCCCTGTTACTTACACCAGCCCATGTCACTCCCTTTCTCAGGATTTCCTTATTTAGGTTACCTGCCTCACCCTGAAAGCATTTCAGTTTGCAGCCTCAGAAACAGTAAAAACCGGAAATGCTGAAGGTAGGCATGTAATTCAAGGACTGTGCAGCGGGGAAGTTACTTCAGGTCCTAGCCAACTTGGAAACTGAAAATTCTGGTGAAAATTCATAGCATCCAATGAAACTATCTCACATGTACAACATAGGGAGCTGAAGATGGAGAAGCACAGGAAAGGAAAGCCCCCCCAGACCCCCCGCCCCGCGATAACAGGCATTATTCTGCAGAGAGCTATAGTGAAAGACAGCACTGCACACACCTAGTATAACCAGTAACAACAGGAGCCTAGAACTTTAGGGAAGCAGTTGATGATTCACTGGTTTACAGGAGAAACTCTCTTAACAGAGGCAATCAGGATTGATAATTTGTCTGTTAATAAAAAATTTGCTTAGAGCATGGAATCTTTAAAAATTGACATAGATACCTTATCCATTTTGTTTTAACTTAAAACATATAAACACCAGTCTTCAAATGCAGGGGCAAATTTATATGGCTAACTTAGAACTACATATACTTAACATCAGTCTTTAAATGTAGAGCTAAGTTCTTTTCTTTTAGTATAGATCAATGGATTTCTGAGTTGTCTTTCCTACGTAAGCCATGCCCATCATGTATTGCCCTAAATTTCTAGTTAGGGTGCTGTTAAAGCGGAGTGAAGCCTCTAGGGCATTTGTGAAGCAGATGGAATGTATTTTTCTGCAGATTTTTACAATCTTCTTTCCAATCTTTTATAATTGTTGTGGTCACATCACATTCAAAAACAGCTTTTTTCAGCAACTCATCTTACCAATATTTTTCAAAGTAATAAATTTACTTTTTAATAGTGTATTCGTTTCCTAGTGCTGCTGTAACAAATTACCACCACCTGAGTTGCTTAACACAAGACCCATTTACTATCTCAGAGGTCTTTGGTCAGAGTTCAGTAAGCTCTGCTTAGAGTCCCACAAGGCTGAAATCGAGGTGTTGGCCAGAGCTTCGTTCCTGACTGGAGGCTCTTATGGGAGAATCACTTCCAGAATCATTTGGGTTATTGGCAGAATTTATTTCTGTGAGGTTGTAGGACTGACATCCCTGTTTCCTGGTGGTCTTTTGGCCAGGATCATTCTCATCTTCTAAAGGCTGCCCACATTCCTCAGCTCTTGACGTCTTTTCTCAGTCTTCAAAGCCAGCAATGGCGGGGGAGTTCTTACACTTCTGACCTTTCTGCTCATCCCTTATACCTCATCTCTTCTGCTTTTAAGGGTTCATGTGATTACTTTGGACCTATCTGAAAAATCCAGGATAATCTCCTTATTTTAAGGTCAGCTGATTAATCATTTTAATTCCATCTGTGAAGTCCCTATAAAACAGTACCTAGATTAGTGTTTGAATAACCAGGGGATGAGAATCTTGGGGGAAATCTTTAGAATTCTGCCTATTCTAAACAGAATCAACAGCTCTTCTGCTTCACACTCATATTTTGCCAAATTAAGAAATATTTGATTAAATATTTAAAATAACAAGCACAAGTGGCAAAAAGCAATTTGAGGACAAAAAACAACGAAATAACTCAATTTGTGGGAATGGAAGTATGTGATTATACCAGAGAGTAGCCTACTAGCCATGAGCGTGCAGTATATCATAAACATTTGTCAATAAGTTTTCCTGAGAGATGGTGAGGCAATTGGTCAGTTAAATGTAAGTTGGTTAGAAGAGTTCTACTGTAATAAATGAAAGGAGAAAAGCCATATGATCATTTTGATAGACACTGATTGGGAGCTCTGAATGGTTGGGGATTGTTCTGATGGCATTTTCTGAAGAGTAATTGGATGGGGTCCCAGCCTCTTTTTGGCAACCCTCTCAGATTAAAGTTTGAAATTTCTTCTTTGTGGCTGATCACTTTCTCTGGAGGGTAATCTTCCAGAACTGTCTGAGGTGGAGCTGGTAATAGGAAAAAGCCCAACATCCAGTGCTATGAGAGCCAAGCTTGGGAATGGGGCCAGTGGTTCAGAATGTAGACTTTTACATTTTTTCTGCCACTGTTTGCAGCCTGTACTTCATCCTGTGTCCTCATGCCAGTTTCTTGAGTTCTGCTGGTTCATATTGTGTGTCCTGCATGAAAGTACCTCTCTCCTCTCTGCTAGGTCTTACACTCCACCATATGCTTTACAGCTTTGAAATTTTTCTTTTCTCTTCTCTCTGTTTCTGCAACATCTGGAACATACGTCCCTTTACTTGGTACTTAGTGCACTTTTCAAAATGTCTACACGTGATTTGGACATTTTACCAATTTTATCGGGAATGTAACTTAACACTTCCTTCACATCATATTATTAAAACTATTGTACTGGGGACTTCCCTGGTGGCGCAGTGGTTAAGAATCCACCTGCCAATGCAGAGGACAGGGGTTCAAGCCCTGGTCCGGGAAGATCCCACATGCTGTGGAGCAACTAAGCCTGTGCGCCACAACTACTGAGCCTGCGCTCTACAGCCTGCGAGCCACAACTACTGAGCCTGGGTGCCACAACTACGGAAGCCTGCACACCCTAGAGCCCGCGCTCTGCAACAAGAGAAGCCACTGCAGTGAGAAGCCCGCGCACCACAACGAAGAATAGCCCTCACTCGCCACAGCTAGAGAAAGCCCGCTCATAGCAATGAAGACCCAACACAGCCAAAAATAAATAATATTTTTTTTAAAAATTGTACTTAGTTGGGGGAATGTAAATACCAATTTTTTTCCTACATAAACATCAGCCCCCAAAAGTCTTTCATCGTTATGTACTTATGGATTATGACACTTGGATATTAAAAATCAAGAAGCATTTTATTGATAAAACATTGACTAGAGAGGCATTCTGTAGGACATACTTGCTTCATGAGAATAAAATTTCTTCCACTCAAAGGAAAGCAGGAAAAAAGAGAAAAGAAAAAATGAAAGTAGAAATGCCATGTAAGGAACAAATCCTAATATAATATTAAGTAAAATATATGTAAATGGTGAAGTTACTGTATTAGGGTTCGGCAGAGAAACAGAACAAAAAGGACAGATAGATAGATAGATAGATAAACTATCTCTGTATAGAGACCATAGAGAGATGCTAGATAGATTGACTGTAAGGACTTGGTTCACGTGATTATGGAGCCAAAAATAATATAAATAAATAAAACAGAAAGGCATAGAAAAGTTAGAAGGATAGAAAAAGATATACCAGGCAAAAATAGAGAATTAAAAGAAAGCTCAGGTAGCAATCTTAATACCTGAAAAACTAAAATTCAAGTAAAGAGTAGAATTAAAGTTAGTAAGGGATAATATATACTAATAATAAGAAATGATATACAAATACAAAATGATATACAAATACAAAAATACAAAATGAAATACAAAATGATATAACCATGTACACATAAGCACTTAATAAAACAAATATATATTAAATCACAACTGACAGAAATAGATACATTAATTATAGTTGGAGATTTTAACTGACAGATCAAGCAGATAACAAATAAGAGAGATGCGGGAATTTCTGAAAATATAATTAATAAGCTTGAGCTGACCGAAAAAAGCAGAATGAGATATTTAGCACAATATCATTTGTATAAATTAAAAAATAAGTTCACAGAGAATAATGATACATTATTTTACTGGGATACATACAAATAGAAGGATATATACATCATCCCATACAGTAAAATGGTTGCCCAGTGGAAAGAGAGGGGGAGGAGTGAGGAATGGGGATAAATACATTTAAGAAAACAAGACAGAGGGCTTACATGGACCAATAATTACAGAAATATTAGCTCAGGTCTTTAAAACATTATGACAACACCCCCATACCCATAACTCTTCTTACCCCACCCAAAGGAAACAGCCCTATATATGAAGTCTCAAACAGTTAAAAATGAGTTGAGCTTTCTGTTTCAAAATAGTGAACAATGATGAGAATTTCTAAAACTTTTTCAAGACAAAAACCAGGAAATGGGGTGGTAACTGATGAAGCAGGGTGTAGGAAACTGTTTCTTGACATTCCTAAGAAGTGGCCTGCAAAGAGCAGGGAGCTGATTTGCCTATAGAAACTCAGAGAGGTTCAGGACTCAAAGTCTCAACAAAAGCAGGTAGTACAGAGGGCAGAAATGAAGTGTGGCAGAAAACAGGAGTCTGTATATGGAAGAGTCACCTTACCTGCCCTTGGTCACAGGCTGCCTACTGTTTACTCCCAAGGTTAACGTAAATAGGGAGGGACTTCTCTGAGGAAATTGACCAACCTGCCAGGAGACAACAAGATAACAATGCAGGAGCCCTGCATTTTAATGTCCCCAAGCAAATTGGCTGATCTCCAACTGCTCACCTGAAGACAAAGGCTGTCATTCAACAAGCCCAAACATACAGTCAAGCTCCAAGGAACAGGCTTTACTATTGCCTCATTTTTAAATATAAATGAGCAACCAAGAATCACTAGACATTGGAGAAAAGACTGTAACAAGAAAAAAGAAGGACCAAATTAAACAGAGGAATCAATCCTACAAGAGACAAATAATTCAGAGGATCATGGACAACTTTAAAAAATACCATTTTGGGCTTCCCTGGTGGCGGCAGCAGTTGGGAGTCCACTTGCCAATGCAGGGGACGTGGGTTCGAGCCCTGGTCTGGGAGGATCCCACGTGCCGCCGAGCAGCTAGGCCCGTGTGCCACAGCTGCTGAGCCTGAGGTCTGGAGCCCGCGGGCCTGGGGCCCATGCTCCACTTCAGGAGGGGCCATTGCGATGAGAAGCCCTCTCACCACAACGAAGAGTAGCCCCCGCTCGCTGAAACTAGAGAAAGCCCGTGTGCAGCAACAGGGACCCAACACAGCCAAAAATAAATAAATAAATATTTTTTAAAATACCCTTTTGTATATTCAGAAATATCTGAAAAATTAAAATTCCACCTCTAAAACAAGAAAAGGATTGTTGTAAATATGGTAGAATTAGAGAATAAGAAAGAAGTCTTGGAAATTTAAAATGATTGTTAAATTTTAAAAATTCAACAGAAGGAAGATAAAGTTGAAGAAATCTCCCAGAAAGTATAACAAATAAACAGAGAGGTGGAAAATACGAGAGTAATGAGGCCTTGCATTAAATTAATATAATTAATTAGAATTACAGAAAAAGAAAACAGAAACAAAGGAGTAGAAATGAAGAAATTATGAGAAAAAAATTGATTTTCCCTTATTTCTTATACCAGTGGACAATCTAAGTTTGCAACTAATGACTGTAATTTCAACATGAATGTTGGTTAATATTTTTCTTTGTATTAATGAGTAAGATAAAAGTGAAATAATGAAGAGGTATGTCTGAACTTATTTGTCAATGATGTGAGCAACTTCGCTGAACTGGATAATAGTTTTCAAATATTGAAAGACTATTTCCTCATTTTTCTGTTCTATTTACAATGTAACGGCTACAGACGTGATGTACTTTTAAGTTCAATCTGAATTATTAATGTTTTCTCCATTACTTTCCTAAGTCTAGAAAAATCAATAAAACTTAAGCCCTGACTTCTAACGTTTGTCCATTTCTGTGATGCAAATGAAATCAGCCACCACGGCCCATTTCAAACTACCAACATGATGTCACTGAATGCAGAGTTGGGGAGAGACATGTAGTAATATATATATATATATACACATATATATCTGTATATGTTATATATTTCCGTCACACAGATACAATGTGCATAAATAACCTCAAGAGCATGGATAACAGTTAAATATAGTAAAATAATTAGGAAGTTTTATATAATTTATTTAATCTTAAGTTTCCATAATGTAATTTTTATTGATGGCTGTGTTTAACAACTAGCTCACAAATTCCTGGAAATAAGAACTCGGCTTTCAGAGATGATTTGCACAGACTCCAGCACATGGCTGGAACACACCCACACAACCAGTCCCAGGGGCAAAAGACCTTACTAATACCCCAAAAGGCCTCTCCTGCCCTTTCTGGGCACTGCCACCCTTAAGGATAACCACTATTCTGACTTCACAGGGTGTACTTTTGAGGCAAAGAATTTTATTTGGGTAAGTTCTAAAAATGATTTGAATATTTTTCAGTGTTTCTAAGTGCTATAGCGACAAACAAAAAACAACCGTAACAATCGATGAACATTTAAAATCCATTTAAAATTGTATTTTAATTGTTTTTTATTGCCTTTAATTATGTTTCACAGAATACCTTGCTTCTTTTTCTATTTCGCATCTTGTAAAAAGTTTGTTCTAGGGCTTCCCTGGTGGCGCAGTGGTTGAGAGTCCGCCTGCCGATGCAGGTGACACGGGTTCGTGCCCCAGTCCGGGAAGATCCCACGTGCCGCGGAGCAGCTAGGCCGGTGAGCCATGGCCGCTGAGCCTGCGCATCCGGAGCCTGTGCTCCACAACAGGAGAGGCCACAACAGTGAGAGGCCTGCGTACCGCAAAAGAAATAAAAAATAAATAAAAGTCTGTTTTATATACAACCCAATCAAAAAAGGGCAGAAGACCTAAATAGACGTTTCTCCAAAGAAGACATACAGATGGCCAATAGGTACGTAAAAAAATGCTCAATATTGCTAATTATTAGAGAAATGCAAATCAAAACAAAAATGAGCTACCACTTCACACTGGTCAGAATGGCCATCATTAAAAAGTCTACAAATAGCAAATGCTGGAAGAGGGTGTAGAGAAAAGGGAACCCTACTACATTGTTGGTGGGAATGTAAGTTGGTGTAGGCACTATGGAAAACAGTATGGAGGTTCCTCAGAAAACTAAAAATAGAGTTGCCATATCATCCAGCAATCCCACTCCTGGGCATATATCCAGACAAAACTATAATTCAGAAAGATACATGCACCCCTATGTTCATAGCAGCTCTATTCACAATAGCCAAGACATGGAAGCGACCTAAATATCCATTAACAGATAAATGGGCAAAGAAGATGCGGTACATATATACAATGGAATATTACTCATCCATAAAAAAGAACGAACTAATGCCATTTGCAGCAACATGGATGGAACTAGAGATGATCATACTAAGTGAAGTAAGTCAGAAAGAGAAAGACAAATACCATATGGTATCACTTATATGTAGAATCTAAAGTATGGCACAAATGAACCTATCTATGAAACATAAACAGACTCACAGACATAGAGAACAGACTTGTGGTTGCCAAAGGGGCAGGGGGTGGGGAAGGGATGGACTGAGAGTTTGGGGTTAGTAGATGCAAACTATTACATATAGAATGGATAAACAACAAGGTCCTACTGTATAGCACAGGGAACTATATTCAATATCCTGGGATAAACCATAATGAAAAAGAATATAAAAAAGAATGTATATATGTGTATAACTGAGTCACTTTGTTGTACAGCAGAAATTAACATAACATTGTAAATCAACTATACTTCAATAAAAAATAAATTAAAATAAATAAAATTAGCATGAAGTATAAAAAAATAAAGTTTGTGTTATTCATCTTTGTGTTCTAACATGAATTCTTAGTCTATATTTGAGATATCTGCTTTTCACTTTGGTTACCATGTACATCAGCTATTGGTTAGACTCAGAGTACAACTGTTGTGCAAGAAATGGGCGTCCAGGCCCAAAAGGACATTGAGACTTTATGAAGCAAGGAATAACACCTGTCAGGGAGCTCTTCCTTGGAACCTGGCACCATAAGCCTAGTGGATATTGCTGTGTTCCCAGTCCTCACTAAGAGGTGTCACTAGCAGATAACAGTGGCCATTTAAGGTGGTTACATTGCCATCCCTCCTCAGTGTTTCTGTAAGGGTAATACACTATCAATTTCATTGGCTTTGAGATTTTGATTTGCACGTGAAATAGTTCATGTTGTCTCAAGCTCATCTCTGAAAGTTCTTAACTCTATAATTGCTTGTGAAACCATTCTCTGGACCCCTGTGATGTCCCTGCCATTTATTTGTGGATCTGTGGCAAATAAGGACACTTGATATTTTGCTACTAAGTTTTACTTTCTTTCTTTCTAGCTCCTTTTGTAATCTTGTCATTTCTTCTCTGAAATCATTGCCAAATGCATTTGAAAACATACTTTAAAATCTACTGTCTCCTCAAAGGAGAAAACCACGAACTCCCCTTCTAACTACTGAATAATAAAATACATAAGCTTTTATAAAAAACTCATACACTAAAACCCAGATTTATGCCTAAGTGGGTATCATTCGGTTTCTGGAAGAACTGTGTAAATATAATGTAGGGCAAGGGTGGGGCAGTGGCAGAGATGGGGGTGCAGTGAGCATGGGCCTACCCAGCATTCCAGAGGGAACAATAATTATACCTCTCAAACCAGCTATGTAAATTGTAAAATGTAAGTCATGGTCCTATTTGTCTTGTGAAAATGTAAAAATATCCAACTTTTCATGTAGACAGAAAAAAAAAAATCAAAGGAAAACTAGGGACACCTTATGGACTGAATGTTTGTGTCCACCCAAAATTAACATGTTGAAACTCTACCTCCCAATGTGATAGTATTAGGAGGTCGGGCCTTTGGGAGGTAATTCGGGTTAGATGGGATCATAAGGGTGAAGACCTCATGAATGGCATTAGTGCCCTTATACAAGTCACAAGAGAGTCTGCTTCCCCTCTCAGCTCTCTGTCAAGTGAGGATACCATGAGAAATTGGCCATCAATGCACCAAGAAGTGTGTTCTCACCAGACACTGAATCGAATGGTACCTTGATCTTGGACTTTCAGCCTTCAGAATTGTGATAAATAAATTTCTGTTGTTTATAGCCATCTATGTTATTTTTGTTATAGTAGCCTGAATGGACTCAGATGGCACTATTGAGAATCTCACCTCAAATGATGATGAGACCTGGCATCATTCTCAGTTGATGTTTTGCCTGTGTCCTCATGTGGACTTATTTGTTCCTGTCAGCACTGTACATTCTGCAAGGCTTGGTACACACATTTTGTTGTTGTTATTCTTCTTTAGCAGTGTGATTGTTTCATCTGTGGTCAGTTGTGTGTATGCCTGTGTGAGTTTTGTTTGTTTTGGAACTGTGGTTATTTTAAAACATTGTCAGAACAAAAGTCTGTTATATTCATTTACAACATGTGCTAATATTCCATTGTAAATTGAAGAACGACACCAAAGACAGCAACATGCAATAGAGGGCTTTATCGTCACCAATAATTAATCAGAGTTCATCTACTGGCCAGAGAATGAGTCAGCTTCCACTTGGGACCCTGCATATAGTTTGAAGTTCATGAAATTACATGATTGGCAGTATCAACACAAATTTACCTTAAGATTACAAAACATTCCAGGTCAACTGCAAAGCTTTAAGAAAATTGTTCAATGGTTGGAATATGCTGTTACAAAGAATGCAGTATTCTGTTACTGATAGTTATTGATCTCACTTTAAAAAATCAGTCACAAAGAATTTCAGATGGAAAATAGCTTTGAAAAATTTTAGGATGCACTGAAAAATTTCAGAAAGCATGAAAAAGTTGAAAAAATTTGAAGACATTGCAACTCAAGAGTGAATATTGATTTTTGTGGTAAAACCATTGATAATAGATTACCTTCACTCATTCAAGACAAGTTGAAAAGAGTGTAATGTACCTGACACTCTCAAGTAAAAATATTTTATTTTTCTTGGAAAATCGCACTTACTTTTAGGAGCTTATTTTGTCTGTATATAAAAGCAATTTTTTTAGCACTCATGAGTTGATTTCTATAAGTGTACAAATTCACAATCATTGGAATGATAAAGATAGGATAGTTGCAAGACATGATAAAAAGATCATTTTACTCAGCTTGTTCCAATTCTATTTTACAAGAAGACTGATGGTGGAAATAGAAAACAGCTATTGATTTATGCAAGGTGATCACAGGAAACATCTACATTTAAAGAGTTTCATTCACGATAAAGACATGGCCAAGACTAGCGCTCCATGGTTATCAAGTTATTTGCAGTAAATCACTGTCAGTATGAATAGAATGCAAGATTATGCCTACGATACTGTACATGGAAGTTTAACCGAATGGAAAGTTAACAGAGAATTGCAGTGAAGTGTAAGTAAGAAAAGCCAAGGTCACTTCCCCATGTGCCTGTGCCATGCTCATCCTCTAGATTACTCATATGAGTCTGGAGGGAAATGAAAGAACGTCACAATTTTCTGAATCCTGTTGATTCTTTGTTTTTTACTACTCATGTATCTGTGAAAATACTGGCAATATAAAAAGACACATATGCAGCGGAAAGTGTAACACATAGGAAGCTATGTGATTCTTTTTAAACCTGTAGAACTGCATATCATCGTTCATTATCAGTAGTGAGGAATTTCCGGAGATTTCTGGAAGATGCAAAAAGCTTTTGCAATTGCCTCTTTGATTACACAAGTAATTAGCGAATGGAGCAGTTTGCTGGTATAAATTTCCAAATTTTTCCTTCCGCTTGCTTATTAAACTGTCTTATCGCACGCTAAGTGAGTGTGTGGTTGGGTAACATACCATTGTCACTGTTGCCATTCTAGGATTTCTAAAATTGTTTACCACTGATGAGAATTAAATAAAACATAATCTATCATTTTGAATAAAAATATCGGCCTTTGCTTTTGTTATGCCTAGCTTAAATTGGAAATGTTGAAAGAAATAAATCACAGTACGAACAAATATTTGTGCTTTTTGGGTTTACTTTATTGCTGAATGCAATCAGATATCAAGTCTTGGTGCTCTGGATGAGGCAGGATTCTGCCAATGTAAACCTTAGGCCAGCGAAGCTGACGGAGCACCTGACACTTCTACATCCTAAAATATATCTCAGATAGTGTGGATTCATGAGAAGAATCCTGTTTTGGAAATACCAGAATCTTATCAAATGGATTCATCTCAAATCAGGAGCCTTATTTTCAAGTATCCTGCAAGATCGCTCATCCAAAGCTATTGCTCATGCCAAACCAAAGAATCCCTGTGGGACTGGAAAGACCTTGGTAAAGCCACATGCCCTGAAATTGGTCATCAGGGGGCTTGAAGCTGAGGTGGAATATGTCAGTTGATGACCACACTCCAAAATGTGTAATATTCCTTTTTTGTATTTTGAAGCAGATCTTTGAATAATTGAAAGTAATAACATTTCTCTTTGGCATGGAAAAGAATGAACCACAAACATTTCTCTGTGACCTTCTGGGTTTTGTTCATTATTACTGACCAGTGCCTTCAGAGGAAAAAAACATGTTTTCTGAGCTCATGTTTGAAAATATAGTTACCACTCAGTCCTTTTAAACTGTGAAAAGACTTTGCCAAGCAAACTTGGATGAAAAGAAGACTCCCATCTCAGGTTCTAGGAAGTACCTCGGGAAGCTCAGCTGCCCATTTGGTCACACTGCCTTTTAGAAGAAAGCAGCTCTGCATGTTGGCCAGTAGTTTGGCACCAATGCCAAAGACCCTGCAAACAGCCTTGCCTAAGCTCTGAATAGCTTCATCTTCCTCCAAACCAGGGCCTTGAATCACCATCTTTTCAAGAGATTTTGTCAAATAATAATAGAATATTATCGACCATATAGAATAAGACAGGTCATGAAGTGCTTATTGAACTTGAAGCAGAAGTTGTGTGTGCACTTAAGAGAAAGATAAAAGGAAAGCAAGTTCTCCAAGCAATTCTACTGGGAGGAGTTTGCTCACAATTTGGTTCATTAGGCAGATAGTTTTGGTAAATACAGTGAATGATGTAGATCCTTCCGTTCAAGGTCCTGGAGTCACCAACCTCATTCTTCTGAAAAACAAAACAAAAACTACAAGGTCTTTTGGCCAAGCCTATACACTTAGAAGAATAACTTGGAGGGATGAAGCTTCAGACTTTCAGTTATATATATATAATATAAAACTGAAGCAAATGCTTCTACAGGCTGGCATTGAGAGTGACAAAGGAGAAGCTTTTTCGAAAGCTTCAGTCAGAAAACTGTAGTGACCTGAAAGCCCTCAGAATACTTTTGAATGTTACTTCTGCTCAAATTATCTTCAAGTGGAAAGTAAATCTGTAATCCTTTCCTTGTTGACAGATGGCAGTAGGGAAGTATGCTTTGCCAAAGATGACTTCAATGACTTGGGAACAAAGGAAATGAAGTAACATGAATTCAACATGAAGAGTGGTAGAAAATCTGGTGTTCGAGATCCCAGCTCATCCTTAACTGGCCACGATTCTATTTGCTACCATAGACTTGAGTGAATCAGGGTTTCAACCTTCCTGTCCATCAAAACAAAAGTTAATGTCAACTGTATGATACTGTTTGTCTCATCTTTTTAAAAACCACACAACTTCTTATTAAACCAAAGAAGCCTCCCTAGAAGCAGTGGTGGGAAAGTAGCTGTGGTAGGCAGAATTCTAAGATGACCCCCAAGTATTCCAGCCCCTGGTGTGTACACAGTTTGTATAATCTCCTCCCCTTGAGTGCAGGGGAGTGACTGTGATAGGATATCATTCCCATGACTAGGTTTCTTATCAGTTGTTTTTGAGTTAATCCAAAGGGAGATGATCCAGCTGGGTCAGACCTTATCAGGTGAGTCTTTAAAAATGACTGAGCCCTTTAGAATGTCAGAGACACATGCTCCTGCTAATCTGGAAGCAAGCAAACAACTGTGCCAAGAACTGCCTATAAAGACCATGTAGCAAGGAACTGCAGGCAGCACCCAGGAGCTGAGAATGGTCTCTGGTCAACAGTTATCCAGAAAACAGCGACCTCAATCCCATAATGGAATTCTGTCAACAATGTGAATGGGCCTTGAAGGGTACCCCAAGCCTTAGCTGACAACTGCAGCATTCTCAGCTTTACTGTGCCCAGACTGCTGACCGACAGAAACCTTGAAATAATAAATGGGGGCTGTTTTTTTGGAAAAACAAAGAACAAAATAAACCAAAGGAGCAGCATCTTATTACAATTATTTCAAACAGAATAAACTTATTTTTTATTCTATATGTGCACAACTTTTATTTATTGTAATTTTTTTCAAGAAGAGGGCATTAAGTTTACTTGAAAACCCAAATTAGAAAAGCTTGGGACTTCCCTACTGGTCCAGTGGTAAAGAATCCACCTTCCAGTGCAGGGGATGCGGGTTCGATCCCTGGTCGGGGAACTAAGATCCTACATGCTGCAGGGCAACTAAGCCCGCGTGCCGCAAACTACAGAGTCCATGCACTCTGGAGCCCATGGGCCCTGGAGCATGCATGCCACAATTAAAGAGAAGTTCGTCTGCCACAGCAAAGAACCTACATGCCGCAACTAAGACCAGGTGCAGCAAAATTAATAAATAAATAAAATAAATTAAATTAATATATTAAAAAGAAGACTTCAGAGACATATCAGACAATTGCAATGTAAAAACAAAAAAGAGACCAGAGGGCAGACAGCAGAAGCAAGAAGAACTACAATCCTGCAGCCTGTGGAACAAAAACCACATTCACAGAAAGATAGACAAGATGAAAAGGCAGAGGGCTAGGTACCAGATGAAGGAACAAGATAAAACCCCAGAAAAACAACTAAATGAAGTGGAGATAGGCAACCTTCCAGAAAAAGAATTCAGAATAATGATAGTGAAGATGATCCAGGACCTCAGAAAAAGAATGAAGGCAAAGATCGAGAAGATGCGAGAAATGTTTAACAAAGACCTCGAAAAATTAAAGAACAAACAGAGATGAGCAATACAATAACTGAAATGAAAACTACACTAGAAGGAATCAATAGCAGAATACCTGAGGCAGAAGAACGAATAAGTGACCTGGAAGACAGAATGGTGGAATTCACTGCTGCGGAACAGAATAAAGAAAAAAAAATGAAAAGAAACGAAGACAGTCTAAGAGACCTCTGAGACAACATTAAATGCAACAACATTCACATTATAGGGGTCCCAGAAGGAGAAGAGAGAGACAAAGGACCCAAGAAAATACCTGAAGAGATTATAGTGGAAAACTGCCCTTACACAGGAAAGGAAATAGCCACCCAAGTCCAGGAAGCGCAGAGAGTCCCATACAGGATAAACCCAAGGAGAAACATGCCAAGACACATAGTAATCAAACTGGCAAAAATTAAAGACAAAGAAAAATTATTGAAAGCAGCAAGGGAAAAATGACAGCATACAAGGGAACTCCCATAAGGTTAACAGCTGATTTCTCAGCAGAAACTCTACAAGCCAGAAAGGAGTGGCATGATATACTTAAAGTGATGGAAGGGAAGAACCTACAACCAAGATTACTCTACCCAGCAAGGATCTCATTCAGATTCGATGGAGAAATCAAAAGCTTTATAAGACAAGTAAAAGCTAAGAGAATTCAGCACCACCAAACCAGCTCTACAATAAATGCTAAATGAACTTCTCTAAGTGGGAAACACAAGAGAAGAAAATGACCTACAAAATCAAATCCAAAACAATTAAGAAAATGGTCATAGGAACATACATATTGATAATTACCTTAAACGGGAATGGATTAAATGTTCCAACCAGAGGACACAGGCTTGCTGAATGGATACAAAAACGAGACCCATCTATATGCTGTTTACAAGAGATCCACTTCAGACCTAGGGACAAATACAGACTGAAAGTGAGGAGATGGAAAAAGATATTCCATGCCAATGGAAATAAAAGAAACCTGGAGTAGCAATACTCATATCAGATAAAATAGACTTTAAAATAAAGAATGTTACAAGAGACAGGAAGGACACTATATAATGATCAAGGGATCAATCCAAGAAGAAGATGTAACAATTATAAATATATATGCACCCAACATAGGAGCACCTCAATACATAAGGCAACTGCTAACAGCTATAAAAGAGGAAATCGACAGTAACACAATAATACTGGGGGACTTTAACACCTCACTTACACCAATGGACAGATCATCCAAAATGAAAATAAATAAGGAAACAGAAGCTTTAAATGATACAACAGACCAGATAGATTTAATTGATATTTATAGGACATTCCATCCAGAAACAGCAGATTACACTTTCTTCTCAAGTGCACACGGAACATTCTCCAGGATAGATCACATCTTGGGTCACAAATCAAGGTACAGTAAATTTAAGAAAATTGGAATCATATCAAGCATCTTTTCTGACCACAACGCTATGAGATTAGAAATCAATTACAGGGAAAAAATGTAAAAAACACAAACACATGGAGGCTAAACAATAAGTTACTAAATAACCAAGAGATCACTGAAGAAATCAAAGAGGAAATAAAAAAATACCTGGAGACAAATGACAATGAAAACACGACAATCCAAAACCTATGGGATGCAGCAAAAGCAGTTCTAAGAGGGAAGTTTATAGCTATACAAGCCTACCTCAAGAAACAAGAAAAATCTCAAATAAACAATCTAAACTTACACCTAAAGGAACTAGAGAAAGAAGAACAAACAAAACCCAAAGTTAGCAGAAGGAAAGAAATCATAAAGATCAGAGCAGAAATAAATGAAATAGAAAACAAAGAAAACAATAGCAAGGATCAATAAAACTAAAAGCTGGTTCTTTGAGAAGATAAACAAAATCGATAAACCATTAGCCAGACTCATCAAGAAAAAGAGGGAGAGGACTCAAATCAATAAAATTAGAAATGAAAAAGGAGAAGTTACAACAGATACCGCAGAAATACAAAGCATCCTAAGAGACTACTACAAGCAACTCTATGCCAATAAAATGGACAACCTGGAAGAAATAGAAAAATTCCTAGAAAGGTATAACCTTCCAAGACTGAACCAGGAAGAAACAGAAAATATGAACAGACCAATCACAAGTAATGAAATTGAAACTGTGATTAAAAATCTTCCAACAAACAAAAGTCCAGGACCAGATGGCTTCACAGGTGAATTCTCTCAAACATTTAGAGAAGAGCTAACACCCATCCTTCTCAAACTCTTCCAAAAAATTGCGGAGGAAGGAACACTTCCAAACTCATTCTATGAGGCCACCATCACCCTGATACCAAAACCAGACAAAGATACTACAAAAAAAGAAAATTACAGACCAATATCATTGATGAATATAGATGCAAAAATCCTCAACAAAATACTAGCAAACAGAATCCAATAACACATTAAAAGGATCATACACCACGATCAAGTGGGATTTATCCCAGGGATGCAAGGATTCTTTAATATACATAAATCAATCAATGTGATACACCATATTAACAAACTGAAGAATAAAAACCATATGATCATCCCAATAGATGCAGAAAAAGCTTTTGACAAAATTCAATACCCATTTATGATAAAAACTCTCCAGAAAGTGGGCATAGAGGGAACCTACCTTAACATAATAAAGGCCATATACGACAAACCCACAGCAAACATCATTCTCAATGGTGAAAAACTGAAAGCATTTCCTCTAAGATCAGGAACAAGACAAGGATGTCCACTCTCACCACTATCAATTCAACATAGTTTTGGAAGTCCTAGCCACGGCAATCAGAGAAGAAAAAGAAATAAAAGGAATACAAATTGTTAAAGAAGAAGTAAAACTGTCACTGCAGATGACATCATACTATACATAGAGAATCCTAAAGATGCCACCAGAAAACTACTAGAGCTAATCAATGAATTTGGTAAAGTTGCAGGATACAAAATTAATGCACAGAAATCTCTTGCATTCCTATACACTAATGATGAAAAATCTGAAAGAGAAATTAAGGAAACACTCCCATTTACCATTGCAACAAAAATAATAAAATACCTAGGAATAAACCTACCTAGGGAGACAAAAGACCTGTATGCAGGAAACTATAAGACACTGATGAAAGAAATTAAAGATGATACAAACAGATGGAGAGATATACCATGTTCTTGGATTGGAAGAATCAATATTGTGAAAATGACTATACTACCCAAAGCAATCTACAGATTCAATGCAATCCCTATCAAATTACCAATGGCATTTTTTAACGGAACTAGAACAAAAAATCTTAAAATTTGTTTGGAGACACAAAAGACCCCGAATAGCCAAAGCAGTCTTGAGGGAAAAAAACGGAGCTGGAGGAATCAGACTCCCTGACTTCAGACTATACTACAAGGCTACAGTAATCAAGACAATATGGTACTGGCACAAAAAGAGAAACCTAGATCAACTGAACAAGATAGAAAGCCCAGAGATAAACCCACGCACCTATGGTCAACTAATCTATGACGAAGGAGGCAAGGATGTGCAATGGAGAAAAGAAAGTCTCTTCAGTAAGTGGTGCTGGGAAAACTGGATAGCTACATGTAAAAGAATGAAATTAGAACACTCCCTAACACCATACACAAAAATAAACTCAAAATGGATTAGAGACCTAAATGTAAGATGGGACACTATAAAACTCTTGGAGGAAAACATAGGAAGAACACTCTTTGATATAAATCACAGCAAGATCTTTTTTGATCCACCTCCTAGAGTAATGGAAATACAAACAAAAATAAACACATGGGGCCTAATGAAACTTCAAAGCTTTTGCACAGTAAAGGAAACCAGAAACAAGATGAAAAGACAATCCTCAGAATGGGAGAAAATATTTGCAAATGAAGCAACAGACAAAGGATTAATCTCCAAAATATATAAACAGCTCATGCAGCTCAATATTAAAAAAACAAACAAGCCAATCCAAAAATGGGCAGAAGACCTAAATAGACATTTCTCCAACGAAGACATAGAGATGGCCAAGAAGCACATGAAAAGCTGCTCAACATCACTAATTATTAGAGAAATGCAAATCAAAACTACAATGAGGTATCACCTCACACCAGTTAGAATGGGCATCATCAGAAAATCTACAAAAAACAAATACTGGAGAGGGTGTGGAGAAAAGGGAACCCTCTTGCACTGTTGGTGGGAATGTAAATTGATACAGCCACTATGGAGAACAGCATGTAGGTTTCTTAAAAAACAAAAAATTGAATTACTATATGATACAGCAATCCCACTACTGGGCATATACTCAGAGAAAACCATAATTCAAAAAGACACATGCTCACCAATGTTCACCGAAGCACTATTTACAATAGCTAGGTCATGGAAGCAACCTAAATGCCCATCGACAGACGAATGGATAAAGAAGATGTGGTACATATATATAATGGAATATTACTCAGCCATAAAAAAGAATGAAATTGGGTCATTTGTAGAGACATGGATGGATCTAGATACTGTCATACAGAGTGAAGCAAGTTAGAAAGAGAAAAACAAATATCATATGTTAGCGCATATATGTGGAACCTAGAAAAATGGTACCGGTGAACCGGTTTGCAGGACAGAAATTGAGACACAGATGTAGAGAACAAACATATGGACACCAAGGGGGGAAAGTGGTGGAGGGGTGGGGTGGTGGTGGTGTGATGAATTGGGCGATTGGGATTGACATGTATACACTGATGTGTATAAAATTTATGACTAATAAGGACCTGCTGTATAAAAAAATAAAATAAAATTCAAAAATAAAGAAAAAAACTTAACTTTTTTTTGTAATTCTCTAAGGGAAAGAAAAGCATTTTCAAGGCAATAAGGTTAATTATACGCAAAGCCTTATGTATTTGTTTACCTGCATTTTTCTGGGAGTGAAGTCCGTCACTCTCATTAGATTCTCAGAGTGGTCCATGACTCAAAAAATGTTTCAAACCATAGACATAACTAAAAATCACATCCCAGTTTTCAAAATCTAAGTAAGAATCAAGATTGATTTCCTTGGATCCTTTGAGTGGGAACACATTTGCACCCATACACACCTACTTTTCCCAACTCCAAACCATACTCCGTTTCCCCTCCTAGCAACTGGATTTTAATGTTTGGTTTTAGTTTTCATCAGTGGTTGGGGAATGTAGGCCAATTTTGTTTAGATGATCTTAGGTTTCTTTCATCTTTTGTTATTTAAAGGAGTGAGTAGTATTAAGGATAATTTTTAAATGAAAACAAAAGACATGTAAGATATCCAGCTCTATTCATTTTCTGATATAATTTTAATGAGAGAGATGGAGATAAAGACTTCCAAAGAAGTATTTGTAAGGTACATTTCTTATACAATAACCAAGAACTTCCCACTTAGATATTATTGAAGCAAGTTCAATAAAAAATTACTTCTGGGCTTCCCTGGTGGCGCGGTGGTTGACAGTCCGCCTGCTGATGCAGGGGACGCGGGTTCGTGCCCCGGTCGGGGAGGATCCCGCGTGCCGCGGAGCGGCTGGGCCCGTGGGCCGTGGCCACTGGGCCTGCGCGTCCGGAGCCTGTGCTCCGCAACGGGAGGGGCCGCGGCAGTGGGAGGCCCGCGTACCGCCAAAAAAAAAAAAAAAAAAAAATTACTTCTGTGATTTATCTACTGCTCACTGAAAAAATTTTATTCTGTAAAACAGTCTTTTATATATGAGGGCACCACTACCACAAACCATCAACAGTAGATGTGCTTTGAGGTATTATTTTAATAGAAGAGAGACCGTTTAATGTTGATCAATCAACAGCTATCAGTCCATGGTCTGTACAGGCAAGATTTATCTATGGCTTGGAACAGGAAAACCAACTGGCCCACAAGAAGATTCTTCCATGATCACAGCCTCAATTTCATAGCCCTGCTCAACTGAGACAACAAATTTGAAACTACTATTTGTGATAATAACAAGATTTAAATTTTCTTAATTCTCCTTTTTTAAAATTTTCTTTAAAAAATTGTTTTATTGGGGTATAGTTGCTTTACAATGTTGTGTTAGTTTCTGCTGTACAATGAAGTGAATCAGCCATATGTATACATATACCCCCTCCTCTTAGTTTCCTTAGCCAACTGTCCCAGACAACACTTTTAACAATGTTGCATTTCACAGATGTATCACTCTCAACAATGTAGATTTTTTTTAAAGACTTTATTTTTTAGAGCAGTTTATGGGTTCACAACAAAGTTAAGAGGAAGGTAAAGAGATTTTTCAAATACCATCTTCCATACACATGCATGGCCTCCCCCATTATCAATATCACTCACCAGTGTGTACATTTGTTACCAAGGATGAAGTTACATGGACAAATCACCATCAAAGTCCACAGTTTACATTAGGGCTTTCTCTTGGTGTTGTACAGCCTATGGGTTTGGAGAAAGGCATAATGACGTATAGCCATTATTATAATGCCATACAGGATATTTCATTGTCCTAAAAATCCTCTGTGCTCCATCTAATCATGCCTCCCTCCTCTCTAGCCCCTGTCTCCATAGTTTTGCCTTTCCTAGAATGTCATACAGTTGGAATCACACAGTATGTAGCCTTTCCAGATTGGCTTCTTTCACTTAGTAATATATGTTTAAGGTTTCTCCACATCTTTTCCTGGCTTGATAGCTGATTTCTTTTTAGTACTAAATAATATTCCATTGTTTGGATGTACTATAGTTTATCCGCTTACCTACTGAAGGATATCTTGGTTGCTTCCAAGTTTTGGCAATTATGAATAAAGCTGTTATAAACAACTGTGTGCAGGCTTTTGTGTATATATAAGTCTTCAACTCTTTTGGGTAAATACCAAGGAGTGTGATTGCTGGGTTGTATGGTAAGAGCAAGTTTAGTTTTGTAAGAAACTACCAAACCACAAAACTATCTTCCAAAGTGGCTGTACCATTTTGCATCCCCACCAGCAGTGTATGATCGTTCTTGTTGCTTCACATCCTCACCAGCATTTAGTGTTGTCAGTCTTCCAGATTTTACCCATTTTAATAGGTGTGTAGTGTCATCTTGTTGTTTCAATTTGCACTTCCCTGGTGACATGATGTGGAACATCTTTTCACAGGCTTATTTGCCAACTTTATATCTTGATTTGTCTGATCAGGTAATTTTTAAATTCGGTTGTTTGTTTTCTTATTTTTGAGTTTTAAGAATTCTTTTTATATTTTGGATAACAGTCCTTTTATCAGATATATCTTTTGCAAATATTTTCTTACAAGTCTGTGGCTGGTCTTTTTATTCTCTTGACAGTGTCTTTCACAGATCAGAAGTTTTAATTTTAATGAAGTATAGCTTATCAATTATTTCTTTCATGGATGGTGCCTTTGGTGTTATATCTAAAAAGCCATTGCCATATCCCAGGCCATCTAGATTTCTCCTATGTTACCTTCTAGAAATTTTATGGTTTTGCATTTTACAGTTAGGTCTAAGATCCATTTTCAGTTAATATTTGTGAAGGGTGTAAGGTCTCTGTCTAGATTAAGTTTTTGCATGTGGATGTCCAGTTGTTCCAGCACCACTTGTTGAAGAGACTATCTTTGCTCCTTTGTCAAAAATCAGTTGTCTAGGGCTTCCCTGGTGGCGCGGTGGTTGAGGGTCCGCCTGCCGATGCAGGGGACGCGGGTTCGTGCCCTGGTCCGGGAGGATCCCGCGTGCCGCTGAGTGGCTGAGCCCGTGAGCCGTGGCTGCTGGGCCTGCGCGTCCGGAGCCTGTGCTCCGCGGCGGGAGAGGCCACAGCGGTGAGAGGCCCACATAACGCAAAAAAAAAAAAAAAAAAAAAAAAAAATCAGTTGTCTATATTTATGGGGGTTTATTTCTGTGCCTCTACTCTTCTATTGATCTATCTGTCTATTCTTTCACCAACAGTATGCTTTTTTTTCTTCCAGTTTTATTAAGATATAATTGACATTCATCCCGGTATAAGCTTAAGGTGTACAGTATAATGATTTGACTTACATACATCATGAAATGATTATCACAATAAATTTAGTGAAACATCCAACATCTCACATAGATACAAAAGAAATAGAAAAAATATTTTTTCCTTGTGATGAGAACTCAGGATTTACTCAACTTTCATATGTAACACACAGCAGTGTTAATTACATTTATCATGTACATTACATCCCTAGTATTTATTTTATAACTGGAAGTTTGTATCTTTTGACTGTCTTCATCCAAATCCCTCCTCCTCCCACCCCCTGCCAACAGTACACTGTCTTGATGACTGTAGCTTTATAGTGAGTCTTGAAGTCTGGTAGCGTTAAGTCCTTCAACTTTGTTCTTCTTCAATATTGTGTTGGTTATTCTGGGTCTTTTGCCTCTCCATATGAACTTTAGAATCAGTTTGTTGATATCCATAGAATAACTTGCTAGGATTGCATTGAATCTACAGATCAAGTTGGGAAGAACTCACATCTTGACAATATTGAATCTTCCTATGCATAAACATGGAATATCTCTCCATTTATTTAGTTCTCTTTGAATTTCTTCATCAGAGCTTTGTAGTTTTCCTCATACAGATCCTGTACATATTTTGTTAGATTTATACTTAAGTATTTAATTTGCAGGGTGCTAATGCAAGTGGTATTGTGGGGTTTTTTTTGTTGTTGTTTGTTTTTTGCAGTACGCGGGCCTCTCACTGTTGTGGCCTTTCCCGTTGCGGAGCACAGGCTCCGGATGCGCAGGCTCAGTGGCCATGGCTCACGGGCCCAGCCGCTCCATGGCATGTGGGATCTTCCCGAACTGGGGCACGAACCCGTGTCCCCTGCATCAGCAGGCGGACTCTCAACCACTGCGCTACCAGGGAAGCCCGATTTGCTAAGATTTTGTTGAGAATTTTTTTTTATACTTTAAAAATATATATTTATTTATTTTTGGCTGCGTTGGGTCTTCATTGCTGCGCGCAGGCTTTCTATAGTTACGGTGAGCGGGGGCTACTCTTCCTTCTGGTGCACAGGCTTCTCATTGCGGTGGCTTCTCTTGTTGCAGAGCACGGGCTCTAGGCGCGCGGGCTTCAGTAGTTGTGGCGCGCAGGCTTAGTTGCTCTGTGGCATGTGGGATCTTCCCATGGAGAACCCATGTCCCCTGCATTGGCAGGCAGATTCTTAACCACTGCGCCACCAGGGAAGTCCCAAGATCAGCAGATGATTTTTGATTTTGGTAAATTTCAGATATTGTCACTTAGTTCTGAGTCCTTGGGGCCACAGCAAGTGGGTACTCTAAAATTATAAAACCTGTAACACTGGCTTTGCAGGTGGGTTTTCACCCTATATGCTTACAACTGAGTCAGATTTCAGAATGAATCTCATCATATTCATGGATTTATCTCTCCATGTTTTGGGGGGAAATTAAGAGCAGGGTGGCTTGGGCCCTTGAATCTCTGCTGGCTTCAGAGAGACTGGAACCTCCTACAGTTTTGGCCTGGCTCTCTGGCAAATTGAAGGTTTGTGGATAAGGTAGTGCTTATTCTGAGTGGCCAAGTGCCCATCTGTTCTGTTAATATTACTGAGAAAGAAAGGGAAAATGAATATTCGGGGCAAATAACAATTTCTGTCACTGGGGCTAACAGTGAAAAGAATCTATAATGCTAATTATGGGTCCGTGACAGATTATAGATTTTTCGATCTATAGATCATTATAGATTTTTTTCATTTTCCCTTTCTTTCTTAGTAATGTTAACAGAACAGATGGGCACTTGGCCACTCAGAATAAGCACTACCTTACCCAGCCTTTCTTGCAACTAACAGTAGCCCTGTGACTTAGATCTGACCAGTGAGAAAGGGTAGTCACGATTTCAAGAAAGTCCCATTATAGGGAAAGGATATGTCCTACTTCTCTCCGAACCATAACGTGAAAGCCGTATGTTGAGAATGGAAAAGCAAGAAGATGAAAGGAACGCAGGTCCCTGCTCAGTGCAGAGCCACCATGCCTGTGCTGGACTGCCCTTCCAGGCTTTCATGTAAGAGAGAAATAAATTACTATCTTGTTTAAGCTACTGTCACTGTGATTTTTCTGTCACTCGCAGCTGAGTCTAATCCTGATAAAGTCTCCATCTTTAGAATGAATATTCCGGATCAAGCGGAAAGGGATCTTTTCTCTCTTTCTAATGCAGAGTCTGGATGCATGTGAATTTGGAATGGGGAGGGTAGACCCAAGGACTTTCAACACCATTGGTGACCTATGGCTGAGATCTACTTAAAATTCTGCCTTTGAAGGTGAAATTTCTTCTCTTACCAATTATCAACGAATTGCTGATAGCCAAAACCAGTTCTACTGGCAGAGTGTTCTGGTAAAGATGGCAGACACTCTCCAAATACTTACAATGACAAAGGCTGAGGATATAGACATGATTAAAATATCATCAGATTTGAAGCTTATTATAAATTTCTCAACACCTAAAAAAAGTAGGAATTATAAATCCCAGTGGGAGGTTGTGAATCTAGCTGTCAGAGACAGTGATGAGGGTAGATTCTGGGGACAGTTAGCAAAGACATAAACTTGGTGACTGAGGTGGTGAAGGCAAAGCTCCCACTTGAGACGTGGGTGACTCCTACCGATTTACAAAACAAGGTCAACTGCTCAGATCCTTCTCTGACTGCAACCTGGTATTTGTGGCTCATTTTAAATAGTTGGTCAAAATTTTCAAGCTGAATAAATGCTTAGAGGAGATTCCCAGCCTCCAGAGTTACTTGGAGGACCACCTAGAACAGCTGACTCAGATGATTATCAACCTAGTCACCTTTATGGATTCCATGGGAATAATGCTGTCTGGCTTGACCCAGAGTGTGGGTTTTGTCCATTTTTCAAAATGGCGAACGAGGGACTTCAGCTGCTGGGAAAATGGAATAGATGTACTTTTTCCTATTCTTCCCACTAAGTACAAGGAAAAACTCTGAACATTATATGCAAAACAATCATAAGAAGACTGAGAGATGGAGAGTAGAAGACAGACCAGTTAGGGACACTGAGCCCCAAAGAGCAGCACAGTGGTGAGTTCCCTGAGCTTCTCTTAGCCTCGTATATCTCAGACTTGGAGCTAAAGAAGCCAGCAACATAGAAATGCCAACAAGCTTAGGAAAAAAAAAAAAAAAAGCCTGCTCTCTTCAGCCAAAGAACCAGAAAAGAGGCAGCCTGGCAAGAAGAGAAAACTTTTAGTTGAAAACTGCTGTACTGTGGCCAAACATCATAGAAAGAACT
This sequence comes from Phocoena sinus, assembly GCF_008692025.1. Lineage (NCBI taxonomy): Eukaryota > Metazoa > Chordata > Mammalia > Artiodactyla > Phocoenidae > Phocoena > Phocoena sinus. Next base: position 45,973,269 of record NC_045779.1, read on the forward strand.
ATGTCCCCACCCTTACCAATGGTAACAAAGGTTAAACAGGGAGACTAGATGTCCACCCTCATGAGGCTGTAATGTAAACTGTGAATGTAAAATTTAAAAGTCACTGCCAAGGTGATGTGAGAGAGGGCAGAATAGGGGGCAGATCCCTTCATGTGATCAGTGGAGACCATGTGGGGAGCCTGGACTTACACCCTTACCCACAGTAATGCAGCACCCCTTTCCTTCCCACTGGAATGATGTCAGGGGAGGCCTGGAGGAGAGTCAGGACTTTCATTACTGCCCAGCTGTAACACGGCCACTCGCCACCCTGTGGTGTCAGTGGGGGCCACATGTGGGGTAGTACTGAGGTACCCCTACCTCTCCAAGCAAGAGAGGTACCAGTGCAGGCCTGGTGGAAAGCTGGAACTCCTACCCCTACCCAGCAGAAATGAGGAACACCTCCCCGCATCGGGTGTCAACAGAGCTGAGTGAGAAATCTGGATTTCTACCCCTACTTGGCTGTAATGAGGCAGCACCCTCACTGCCCCTGACAGAACAATGTCAGAGAAAGCCAGCTAAAACAGAAGGTTTTCATAAGATCCAAAGTCTCATAATACCCAAACATACCAGGTTTAAATTTAAAAAAATCACTCGTCATACCAAAACACATGAAGATCAGAAATTGAATGGAAAAGGACAATCAATAGATACGAACATCCAGGTGACAGAGATGTCAGAATGATCTGACAAGGATGTTACAGCAGCCATATAAAAATGCTTCAGTAAGCAATGAAGAACAGTCTTGAAATAAAACAAAACAAAATAGACTCAGCAAAGAAAAAGTCTTTTCAAAAAAGTTGAAGAACCAAACAGAAACTTTAGAATTGAAAAATACAAAAACAGAAATTAAAAACTCAGTGGATGGGGGACAAAGGAACAAATCTGCGAACTTGAAGATAGAAAAACAGGAATGACCCAATTTGAACTACAGGGAGAAAATAGGCTGGAGGAAAAAAAAGGAACTAAGCCTCAGGGACCTATGGGACTATAACAAAGGATCTAACATTTGTACTGTCAGATTCCTAGAAGGAAAGGAAAAAGAGGACAGCACTGAAAAAGTACTGGATTTTTTGATAAACAAAAGCAACCTTACCATACCCAGTATGAAACAGATCATCTGAATAACCTTATAACCATCAATGAAATTGAATTTTTAATTAAAAGATCCCCCAAAGAAATCTCCAGGCACAGATAGAGTTTCACTGGAGAATTCTACCAAACACTGAAGGAAAAATTCGCATCAATTCTACATGATCTCTTCCAGAATACAGAACACTTCCCAATTCAGTTTATGAAGCTAGTATTACCCTGATGTCTGTAGGGGATTTGAGGGATTTGGGGGATGATCAAAAAAAAAGATATAACCACAAAGGAAGTAACATGCAAGCTTTATTGGGCTGTGCTTGGACAGGGTTGCATGTGAGGGAAAGTTCCTCTCAGTACGTGACTAACCAGAGGCTTATGGCAAGAGGGCCACCATCCAGAAGAGGAGGGGAGCAAGGGAACCCCCAGAAGAAAGGGTGATCAGAGAGGGGCTTACATGTCTATGTGATGTCACTCAGCAGCATGGTGGGGAGCCTCTGGGTCAGAGAAGTCTGAACGGCAGCAGCTTGGGGTCTTATATCTTATCAAGAGTCAGCAAATACTAGATGAGGTTTCGTGGGATGTGCAAAGCAGGAAGTCCTAAATGGCTAAATATTTGCTTGTTGGGACTATTTTTAAGATAACTGGATGTTGGATGTGTAAAAATTTGAGTTTGGTGCCAGTGGGCTTTTGAGCTAATGGGTCTCAGCCTGCTGTAAAGAAAAAAACAACCTAGGAGGCCAATACACAGAGGCCATCTGACTCATTTATATAACAGTACAAAACTAGACAAAGACAGTACAAAAAAGGGAGAAAACTACAATTTAGTATTCGTCATGAATATAGACACAAAAGTCCTTAACAAAATATTAGCAAAGAGAATCCAGCTATGTATAAAAATATTTATATATCATGATCAAGTGGGGTTATACAAGGAAAGTAGGGCTGTTTCAATATTCAAAAATCAGTCAATGTAATCCACCAAGTCAATGGGCTAAAGAGGAAAAATCACATGATCATACAAACTCATGCAAAAAAAGCATCTGACAAAATTCAATATCCTTCATAGTGAAAGCTCTCAGAAAAAACGAAAAGTAGGACTAGAGGGGAACTTTCTCAAACTTACAAAAGCATCAACAAAATACCTACAGCTAACATACTTAATGGTAAAAGACTGAATGCTTTCGCCTTAAGATAAGGAACAAGGCAAAGATACCTAATTTCACCACTTTTATTTAACATAATGCTGGAAGTTCTAGCCAGTGTGATAATGCAAAGGAAATAAAAGGCATACAGATTGAAAGGAAGAAACAAAACTATCTGGAGATAACATAATCATCTACACAGAAAATCCTGAGGGATTCATCCCTGCACCCCAAAAAAACTCCTAGAAATAATGAGTGCATCAAGATTGCCAGACACAAAATAAACATATAAAAATCAACTGTGGGCTTCCCTGGTGGTACAGTGGTTAGGAGTCCGCCTGCCAATGCAGGGGACATGGGTTCAAGCCCTGGTCCGGGAAGATCCCACGTGCCATGGAGCAACTAAGCCCGTGTGCCACAACTACTGAGCCTGCACTCTAGAGCCCATGAGTCACAACTACTGAGCCCACAAGCCACAGCTACTGAAGCCCGCGTGCCTAGAGCCCGTGCTCCACAACAAGAGAAGCCCCCACAATGAGAAGCCCACACACTGCAACAAAGAGTTGCCCCTGCTCGCCGCAACTAGAAAAAGCCCGCCTGCAGCAACAAAGACCCAACACAGCCAAAAATAAAATAAATAAATATTTAAAAACAACTGTATTTCTATATACCAGCAATGAACTTGTGAACACCAAAATTTAAAAATATAATACCATTTAAAATCACTCAAAACATGAAATTCTTAGGTATAAATCAGATAAAACATGTACAGGATTTGAATGCTGAAAACTAAAAATGCTAATGAAAGAAATCAAAGAAGATCTAATAAATGGAGACATTCTGTGTTCATGGATTGGAAGACTCAATTTATTAAAGATATCAATTCTCAGCAAATTGACATATAGGTTTAATGCAATTCCAATAAAAATCCCAGATAGATTTTATTACATTATTATAAAACTTATGTAGAAAGACAGAGGAACTAAAATAGCTAAAGTAATTTTGATAAAGAAGCATCAAGTGGGAAAATCAGTCTACCCAACTTTAAGACTTACTGTATAACAACAGTAATCAAAACTGTGTGGCCTGTGGAGGAATGGATTTAGATCAATGGGACAGTCTAGAGAACCAACAAATAGTACCACTCAAATATGCCCAACTGATTTTGACAAAGATGGAAAAGGAATTCGATGGAAGAAAGATTTTAAGCAAATGGTACTAGACTGACTGGACATCATAGGCCAAAAAATAGGCCTCAACTTAAATGTCACACCTTATACAAGAAAATTACTCAAAATGGATCACAGACTTAAACATAAAATGTAAAACTATAAAACTTTTAGAATGAAAATATGAGATAATCTTCAGAATCTAAAACTAGATAAGAGTATTCAGTCTTGACACCAAAACCAAGATCCATACAAGGGAAAATTAATAATTGGATTTTATAAAAATTAAACATTTTGCTCTGTGAAATAATAAGAGGATGAAAAGATAAGCTACAGACTAGGGTAAAATATTTGCAAACCACATATCTGACAAAGGACCAGGATGTAGAACATATAAAGAATTCTCAAAACACAATAGTAAAGAAAACCGAACAAACCAACTAGAAAAAGGGCTAAAGATATGAAGAGACATTTCATTCACAAGGATATACAAATGGCAAAAAATTATCTGAAAAGATGTTCAACATCATTATCCATCAGGGAAATGCAAATTAAAACCACAAAGACATATCACTAATACCTATCAAAATGTCTAATAAGAAATAGTGACTATACCAAATGTTGGCAAAGATGTGAAGAAACTAGGTCATTGCTGTTGGGAATGCAAAATGGTACAGCCACTCTACAAAACGGTTTGGCAGTTTATTACAAAACTAAACATGCAACTACCATATGACCCAGCAATTGCACTCCTGGGCATCTACCCAAGAGAAATGAAAACTTATGTTCATACAAAACCCTACAAACAAATATTTTTACCAGCTTTATTCGTAACAGTACAAAATTGGAAACAGCCCATTTGTCCTTTTTCCTTTCTCTTAATAAAGTTATTTATTTTATTTTATTTATTTTTGGCTGTGTTGGGTCCTTGTTGCTGCATGTGGGCTTTCTCTAGTTGCAGCGAGCGGGGGCTACTCTTCGTTGTGGTGTGCGGGCTTCTCATTGTGGTGGCTTCTCTTTCTCTTTGTTGTAGAGCACGGGCTCTAGGCGTGAGGACTTCAGTAATTGTGGCATGCGGGCTCAGTTGTGTGGCATGAGGGCTCTAGAACACAGGCTCAGTTATGGCACACGGGCTTAGTTGCTCCACGGCATGTGGGATCTTCCCGGAGCAGGGATCAAACCCATGTCCCCTGCATTAGCAGGTGGATTCTTAACCACTGCGCCACCAGGGAAGTCCCAACCCATTTGCTCTTGAACGGGTAAATAGTTCAGCAAAGTGTGATACATCCATACATCCATACCATGGAATACTACTCAGCAATAAAAAGGAACCAACAATTGATAGATGCAACAACTTGGATGACTCTCCAGAGGATTACGTTGAGTGAAAAAAGCCAGTTCCCAAAGGTTACATACTGTATGACTCCATTTACATAACATTTCTGAAATAACAAAATTACAGAAATGAAGAACAGATTACTGATTGCCAGGAATTAAGGAGTGATGGGAGTGGGAGGGAAGTGGGTGTGGCTATGAAAGGGCTTCTTGACTTATCAATGTCAATATCCAGGTTGTGATCTTTCACTATACTTTTACAACACATTACTGTTGGAAGAAACTGGGGAAAGGGACACAGGATCTCTCTATATTATTTCTTAAAACTGCATATAAATCTACAGCTGGCTCAAAACAAATAGTTTAATTTTTTTTTAAATGGAAAACTCAAGACTTCCCTGGTGGTCCAGTGGTTAAGAATCGGCCTTTCAATGCAGGGTACGCGGGTTCGATCCCTAGTCAGGGAACTAAGATCTCACATGCCGTGGGGCAACTAAGATGGCGCGTGCAAACTACTGATCCCGCACTCTCTGGCTCTCTCACAGCAAGAGCCCAAACAACCGCAACTAGAGAAGACTGCACACCGCAATGAAGAGCCTGCGTGCCGCAATGAAAGATCCCGCATGCTGCAACAAAGATCTCGTGTGTGGCAACTAAGACCCGATGCAGCCAAAAAAATAAAATAAAATAAATAAATAAATAATTTTTTTTAATGGAAAATTCTTTTCTTTGCTTGATTACAGATCTATTAATTTGTTAGATGTTCCAGGCAAAAGGTGACCAGTTTTTACTTTATAAAATGTAAGTCTGGGTTTTTCAGGCCAGTACATTACGTGAGGTGCCATGGGTTTAGGTGTAACTATTCCACTATGAGCCACTATTAGATTCTTTGCTACCTTGAAGAGAAATCTGTCCATAACAATATAAATGGTGGTTCTTATAGGCTTTTCCTTGGGCTGTGACTTTATGGACCTCAGTTGTGTCCAGACTAAGTTGAAAGATCAGTTAATAATCTCTGATAGGATAAAACTGAGATTTGTTTTGGCCTCTCCTCCTTTAGACTTAGATAATAATATGTTTACTCCTTTTGGGTCAGCTGGATGCATAACTTCCTGTTATGCAGAAAGAAAAACACACATTCTCTTATATGCAGACTACACATGTGGACTTATCATGATCCAAGAGTGGCCTTAACAGGCATTTAGTCCTAATGGCTAATTACTGCCAAAAAGAACAGTTTCAGATCAATTATTCAAAGCCAAATTCACTGTTTTGAGTAGATATCTCTCAACTCTTTACTAGTTTGTCTCAAGTAATCCCATAAGACCAGTAAGCTCATTTATATAAGGACCAAGATTACACAGGAAAAAAATGACAGGCATGATCTGCCCTCCTCCCTCCCCCCACCAGAAACAAGTAGGTGTGCCCTTCCAGGGAAGGCAATCAGACTCTTTCTCAGGAGGCCTCAAGTGACACCTGTTACCTTTGGCAATTTTCCATGGTCTGCTGGGTGGTCCTTGGTCTTACGGGCTTGGAAACCTAGGTTTGTCAGTTACACTCACCTTAACCAGGTATATGAGATTAGATATAAAACCAAAACACCAATGTGCTGATTAACTAAAAAGCATGTTCCAAACGTGCTTTCATCAATGTTTCGAGGCTACGAAGATGCTATTCTCTAAGAACCAGGAAATGAAAGTGCCCAGTGTGACTTAAGCTACAAAATCAAAACATGGTGGAGACTGTAGACTGGAACACTTAAGTGGGCATGGGCAGCCCATTTTCTCCCTGTAGTCAACTTGTGCGGGAAGCCAAATCATAAACTGAATAGCAAGTAAATTCACTCACAATATCAAAAATAATTGTCATCATGGGAATACATGACATCCACATTCTCCATACAAAATTTCTTCGTAGAGACACTGACCTCGGAAGCCAGAGTAAGCAAGAGATTGATTATAAACATGCAATAAGAACAAGAGGAGGGGCTTCCCTGGTGGCGCAGTGGTTGAGAATCCGCCTGCCAGTGCAGGGGACCCGGGTTAGAGCCCTGGCCCGGGAAGATTCCACATGCCGCGGAGCAGCCGAGCCCATGAGCCACAGCTGCTGAGCCTTCGCTCTAGACCCTGCAAGCCACAACTACTAAGGCCCGAGCGCCTGGAGCCCATGCTCCGCAAGAGAAGCCACCCCAATGAGAAGCCCGCACACCGCAATGAAGAGCAGTTCCCACTCGCCGCAACTAGAGGAAGCCTGTGTGCAGCAACAAAGACCCAATGCAGCCAAAAATTAATTAATTTAAAAAAAGAATGTTTCATGCTATTAGGCACACGTAGCATAATACATCCTGCTCACATTAGGGAGGTTTTGATCTAGGAATCTGAACATTTATACTCGGTGATAATCTTCTGCTTCTATCCCTACAGGGGAATGTCCTTTCCAGGCAAAAAAAAAAAAAAAAAAGTCATGATTCAAAACCTGTTGGCTAAGATTTCTGTACCCCTAGGCAGTACCCTTTGGCTGGACACTGTTTGCATTTCCCTCTATGCTTTTTCTATGGTAGCAAAGCCCGGCCTGGGTAGCATTCTCTTTCTTTAAGGTGATTTTGAATATTTCTACTTCAACCCATTATGTTTTGATATTATAGTTTAGCTCTCAGAGGACCATCTTATTCCAAACCCTTGGGATTCAGCTCAGTAGCCTACAACTACTGACAAGCAAATATTTGCAAATTGTTCATCTTGGAATCCACTCCAAGAAGCTGTATGGCTCAAATCAATAAAGGTTTTTCTTTTATTGACCCAGGTGGTCATTGGTATAACTGCTCTAAAACCCTTCAAGGTCAAAATAATTTCTGTACTGCTATGGGGGTGGAGGCTTGGGGCTTTTTGCCATGGTCTCTATTAGACCAGGCTCCAAATTATTTTCTAAGTAATCACTTCTATCCTCAGTATGTTGTAAATAAACAAACTAACACACATGCAGGTCACTAAGCTAAGTGCTACTTCAAAATATTTGTATTTAGTTTCTGTTTTATAAGAACTAACATATGCATACAAAGATAATTTTGTATCCCCCCTTTTGAAGAGTCTGTATTTGTCTGTTTTCTACCGGTGGTTCTGATGTCTTACTTTTGTCATGGGGTGACATTGGGTGACAAAGCAATTCATCTACCAGAAAGATGTATGAACGCCCTTCTGTGGCTGGGTTCATAAACATTATCTATTTATGCTCCTCACAAGAATTCCTCTTTTCAGCTGTGACACGGCTAGTAAAAAGTGCTTACATTTACTGTGGAATTTTAAGCACAGGATTCCTCTAAGTGGAATGATAATGGATTTCTGTTGTGGTATATCCTTAATTGGCAGGCAGCTTTGTTTGGTTTATTATTGGCGATGATTAGGACACACACTGGTTTCTTCACCTGGGTTCCTGGTTCAGATGAGCTTGAATGATGACATACCTTTGCTGCCACATCCTCTATCAGTTGTCATCAGATGAAAGAGCCTGGATAAGGGATTCAAGTCTGGGTGTCCCCATCACCAGAAGGCTAAAGCCAGAGGCATCTGAGCCAGGAACTGACTTAGGGAGAGCTTCACAGCAAGTATTTCAGGGTTAGGCTCCAGGCATTCAACCACGTAGAGAACCTGGTGCCCTGACCTGTGCACATTTACAAACCATAACTTCCTGGGCCTTTCATAACATACACATGCCAGGCAGAGACAGCCCCCCCACCACTGCAAATAAAAACCCAAGGGGTTACTATACACAGCATCACTTCACCATCCTTCCCAGATTCTTACTGAAGGTTCTGTGTTGATGAAACAGATTGAGTAGCTGCAGGTAGCCTATGTTGTAAAGGCATTTCATACAGAAGTTCCTGTCTCATTATGACCTTCATACATTTCTTTGAAGTTCATCAGCCTAAAAATCACTACATTTTTTCCTGGAAAGTTGTCTCCTAGAAGGTTACCTGACTGAAGCCTTTTTACTCCCTGACAGTTTTACTAGCAAACTAATTGTCAGTTGTACAAACCATTCGGCTCTCAGTGGAAATGTGTCAGTACAATGATGTCTTTCTTTTCAACTATCACTAATCTGTCTCATAGCCTTGTAAAAATAATTTGGCTTTTTGTTCTGGGTAATTCCCATCCTGCTGATGTCATTGCATAATGTGGAGTAATAATAATAAAATGAACACCAACCACCCCTATCACCAAAATAATAACACTGAGCATTTCAATGTTTTGAGCAGTTTTCTAAGTACTTTCATATATTAACACACTCCATCTTCACAGTCTCATGAGGTAAGAACTATCATTATCTCCATTTTATAATGAAGGAAACTGCGGCACAGAGAAGCTAGCTAATTTGCCTAAGGTTATACTCATGTCGAAAGAGATGTGTGTAACTGCTCTTTAGAAAAATGATTTTTCTGGTTTTAGTCTATAAAAATGATGCATGCTTACGGTTTAAAAAAAAAAGTTCTTATAAGACTGAGAATTACAATTTAAAAAGTAAAAAACGACACCAAATTCTGCTACCTAGAGATGACCACTGACCATTTTTAAGTGAACTTCCTCTAAATATCTCTTTATCTATTTAGGATCATATTGATTTATGATTATCATAACATAAATGGGATCAAGCACACAATACTTTTCTGTAATTCACTTTTTCCACTCCATTATGTGACCTAGACGTCAGCAGCCCTTTGTAGACGTCTAAGTGCTACGTAAATCTCTCTGGTTATTAGAATGATCAGGGCTGAGGGGAGCCTCCCAGCCCAATCAGAAGAAAGCACTTGAGATCAGAGAGTTTCCAGTCCCTGAAGGACTCTTGCCTTACTTCATAGCAGGTTTTATTTTCGTCTGATGTTTAACGTAGTCATCCTTGAGAATGCCACAAAAGTCCTTTCTAGTACACAAGCCAAAAAGTACTGCTGGCCACTGACTTGGACCTGAAGGCCTGACCCCCAGCTCTCCAGAGAATTAGCTGGACTCTGGGCTGAGGATGGTTTAATGATGTCTGAGTCATGTGCCAGCTGGCACGAGGAAAGCCCAACGTGCAGACACAGAACCTCGGTGGGGAAGCTGAGCTGAGAGCTGTCACTGGGTTGTTATTATAGCAGTCTGCTGATAAGTGATGGGCTAGGGAGGGAAGAAGTCCAAACCTCTCCAGGAAACCAGATAAGTCTTATGATGAGGGCTGTTCCCACACACCTCACTAGGAGACACTACTCACATCAATCCATGTGAATGACACCCTTGAGTTGTACAGTGTACAACGCGAATAGCCTTAAGTGACAGCTGCTGTTGGTCAGCTGGGCCTGCAGGAGGCTGGGCCGGCAGGACAAAGTTACATCCTGCAGGCAGTTGAAAGGGAACAATCCTAATAGAGTTCCAAGGATGACAGCTGATACCTTGCAGACCACCCGCATACCTCTCATTCTCCTTTAAAAAAATCTTGCTGGGGAATCAAGTTAGGAAAGTGGTAGTTTAAGGGTAGGAGTGCTTACATGTGAAAATGGATTCCCAGGCTGACTGTGAAGGAGAGAAACCTCTAGGGCACACACACTCATCTTGTCATTGGAATCTCTTCAGGGGAAGCAGTGTCAGTCCATGTGGGAATGGATCTAGCTTATTGGAAACACTTCTAGCACATTTTAAGAAATGTTTTAAATTCTATCTTAGAACATAAATGAAATAAGAAAAAGTGCAAAAAAGAAAATAAACATCACCCATAATTCTTTCACTCTCACACAAAATAATCATTGTTAATATTTAGGTCTATTTCCTTCTAGCTTTTTCTATTCAGCATTGCTTTTAAAGAGAGACAAATATCTATCTACAGAAGTTCACTCAATATTTTATAACTATATTTCCCATGATCATTAAATTCTACATGAAAATGTAAAGTGTTATGGCTACATAATATTCCACTATCTAAAGTTCTACCCAAAGTTATATAGCCACCAAAAAAGTCTTTCAAAGCAATTGTCTTTCTTAAAGAAGCTGTCTGGGAACCAACGCTTAGAACATTTTCCCCAAAAAAGATCCCTTACACATTTCCATAGCATATTATCCAAGGAGCTCCTGTAACCTGGGGGGATGGCATTAGTGAAAGGACATTCCTCTTGCTTTCTTTTTTCTTTTTCTTTTTTTTTTTTTTTGTGGTACGCGGGCCTCTCACTGTTGTGGCCTCTCCTGTTGCAGAGCACAGGCTCTGGACGCACAGGCTCAGCGGCCATGGCTCATGGGCCCAGCCGCTCTGCGGCATGTGGGATCTTCCCAGACCAGGGCACGAACCCGTGTCCCCTGCATTGGCAGGCTGACTCTCAACCACTGCACCACCAGGGAAGCCCGTTTTCATTTTTAATTAAAATATTTTATCACTACAAACATCCCTTTAAAGACCGCTTTTGCTGCATCCCATAGATTTTTGTTTGTTTGTGTTTTCATTGTCATTTTTCTCAAGGTATTTTTAAATTTCCTCTTTGATTTTGTCATTGACCTATTGGTTTTTTAGTAGCATGCTTTTTAGTCTCCATGTAATTTTTTTTTCTCATTTCTCTTTCTGTGGTTGATTTCTAGTTTCATGCCACTGTGGTCAGAAAAGATATTTGAAATAATTTCTATCCTCTTAAATTTGTTGGGGCTTGTTTTGTGTCCCAGTATGTGGTCAATCCTAGAGAATGCTCCATGTCTGCTTAAAAAGAATGTGTATTCTGTTTTTTTGGATGTAACATCCTAAAAATATCAATTAAGTCTAACTGCTCTATGTATCATTTAGGATCTCTGTTGCCTTATTGATTTTATGTCTGGAAAATCTGTCCACTACTGTGAGTGGGGTGTTAAAGTCTCCTACTATTATTATATTCCAATCAATTTCTCCCTTTATGTCTGTTAGTATTTGTTTTATGTATTTGGGTGTTCCCATATTGGGTGCATTAATTGAAATATTTTAAATTAATTCCTACATATGGTAAACAAACAAATAAGTCCCAGAAAACTTCAAAGTTTTAAAAGAACACATATTAAAGATTCACTTCCCTGTCCCCAAATTCTCCTCCCCAGAGGTGACACTATTGTCAGTTTCCTGGGCATTCTTTCAAAAGTGTACTGTGTATTTGTAAGCATGTATGTAATAGTCATCTCCAATTTTTTTTCACACAAGTGTGTCACACAAATGACAGCATACTCTATGCTTTACTCTCACCTTGCTTTGTACACCTAGTGTAAGAGAGAGAGTGTGGTCTAGTGGCTAAAGGCACAGGATTTGGATGCCAGGTCTCCTGGGTTTAAATTCCAGTACCACCATTAATTAGCCATGTATTCTTGACCAAATTACCTAATCTCTCTGTGCTCTGGTTTCCTCATCTGCAAAGTGGTACTAATAATGGTCCCCACCTCACTGGGTCCTTACATGGTGTTATGGGTTGAATTGTGTTCCCCCCAAAAGATAGTTGAAGTCCTACCCCCCAGTATCCAGTGACCTTACTTGGAAATAGGGTATTTACAGAGGTAATCAAATTAAATTGAGGTCATTAGGATGGACCCTAATCTGACTAGTGTTTTTATAAAAAGGGGAAATTTGGACACAGACACAGACATGCACATAGGGAGAATACCATGTGAAGAAGGAAGTTATACTGCCAGAAGCCAAGGAACATCTGGGACTACCAAAAGCTGGAAGAGGCAAGGAGGCATCCTTCTCTACAGGTTTCAGTGGGAACATGGACCTGCCAACACCTTGACTTCTGACTTCTGACTGACCTGCAGACAATATCTGTTGTTCTAAGCTACCTAGTTTGTGGTACTTTGTTACAGCAGCTCTAGCAAACAAATACACATACACCCAGAATTTAGACTATGTCCCATACTCCTCAAATACTATATAAGTGTTAGCTAGCATTATCATGTAGGTCTGCCTCATTCTTTTTGATGACTGTGTAATTTTTTTGGTTTATGCAAAATTATTTTTTCAATATTTCTTCTTATTATCAAAGTAATACATTTGTTTAAAAAAAGAGTACTGGGACTTCCCTCGTGGTGCAGTGGTTAAGAATCCACCTGCCAATGCAGAGGACACGGGTTCGAGCCCTGGTCCGGGAAGATCTCACATGGCACGGAACAACTAAGCCCGTGTGCCACAACTACCAAGCCTGCACTCTACAGCCCGCGAGCCACAACTACTGAGCCCATGTGCCACAACTACTGAAGCCCGTGTGCCTAGAGCCCGTGCTCCACAATGAGAGAAGCCACCACAATGAGAAGACCGCACACTGCAACGAAGAGTAGCCCCCGCTCTCTGCAACTAGAGAAAGCCCGCGCACAGCAACAAAGACCCAATGCAGACAAAAAATAAATAAATAAATAAATTTTTCTTTAAAATTAAAAAAAAATAGTACTAAAAGGCATATAATGAAAAATAGCAGTATTTTGTCTCCACTTATTTTCAAACCCCCAGTCCCCCTCCGCAAAGGCAAGCATTTTCAATTACTTGGATCTTCTCTCTGGTATTTATCTCCATATTTCTAAGCAGTGTGCTTATACTGTTACTTTTTGGTCTATCAGTTTTAGACACATTTGTCTGCCTTCCTGTTATGATCAATGAGGATTTTGGTTTATGACAACCCCTTGCCCACTACACACACACACACACACACACACACACACACACACACACACACATACACACACAGACTTTCCCTCTCATCTTCACAATTTAATTATATAACCATTTTTAGTTGTATAATAGATTGTTAAAATAGATGTCTTAAGTCTCTGAAATCCAATTGAGTCTCCAAAGCTAAGAAAAATAGGTACAAAGCAACCCCACATTGTAAATAGAGATTCTAGAAATCCATGCAGGGCTTGCGAATCAGGTGGCCCCAAAGTGATTCTTCCAGCCTTCGCTACTAACTACCTCCAGTCTCCAGAATTAGCCAGGGAGCTGAAGGGGCCTGTATTGGGCATTGCTTTGGAGAGAGTTAGCAGAGTGTTGTGTTTCCCACCCCATCCCTAGTGCTAGAGGGGAGGAAGACGCCTTACACTCATCCTGAATTGAGTGAGGGGGACTTCAAGGGGATCCTCAGAGAGACTGATAGTTTGCAGGGACAGTCACATACTTGGTGACACTAACACCTGGAAAAAAAGTCTGAAGCCAGAAGCTGGCTGGAGCAGCCTGCCTGGTAGCAGGACAAAAAGTCAAGGTTGGCCAGCATTTCCAGGGATTGGTGGGGCAAAGATCTGGTTTTCTGTGGGCCAGGCTGGATTCTGTGGAAGAGAGGTGCCAATAGGTTGCTTTCAAAAGTTCCCAACACAACAGTACCATCTGGAAGGATGAAAAATGACCCCAGCAACGACTGGACAGGCAGGAGCCAGGTGCTGAGTGGACAGCTGTCAGTGGCCAGCCAAATGAGGCATCTTCTAGGTCAAGGAAAGTACAGCAAAAACATCCCAGTGATGAAGGGTCTCTCATGAATCAACCTTGGACATATTACTGATACATACAAAGAGGGCACTCATGGCAGATGACAACTCTGCAGGCCAAGAGCTTTTCTTCCTCTTCATTCTACCTTTTCTGTGTCTTCATCTGACCCTAGGGGAGCCAGAGGCAGCATAGTGAGCAAGAAGAAATAAAGTGACATTGACCTTCTACTTAGGGTTGCCAGATTTAGCAAATAAAAGTACAGGAAGCCCAGTTAAGTTTGAATTTTAGATAAAAATGCTTTTCTTTAGTGTAAGTACCTCCTCTGCACTATTTGGGACGAAATTCTACGAAAAGCATTTGTTGCTTTCTGGAACTGACATTTAGCTGGGCGTTCTGTATTTTGTTTGGCAACCCTGCCCATACTTCTTGCCCACTGCAAACTTTAAGCCTGTGTCAGGCCCAAGCTGTGGGAGAGCTGTGGGATACGAGCTTGGTGTTCTGATATAAGAGCTTTGGATAACCTGAAAAAAAAATGGAGACTATTCATTAATAACCTAAAAGTACTTAGAAACATGATAGAAATTGTCTGATAGTTCAGCCATGGGGTTGAAAAAGTGAGATAACAGAGTTTTGCAGCTGGAACCTTCCAAGTTGCTCTTGTTCAATAAGCTACTTACAGGTATATTAAGTTCAACATTTAGGTTATTATTTCTACGTAAATGTTATTTGTTGCTGAGCCAAGTTGTGAACTAAGACTGCATTTTTTATATAACTTTCTATTTTTAATTTGACTTAACAATTGCCTAAAGCATTTTTCATGTTTAAAAGCCATTTATGTTTCTTTCTTTATGAACTGCCTATTCATGTCCTCTGTTGGGTGGTTGAGCTTTCTCCTACTGATTTATTCAAGTTTATTTATATATTAAGAAAATTAACCTAAAAGAACACTCTTCCGTAGGGGAAATTAGAAATGGCTAGCAACAGAGGATAAGTAGATCTTTTCTGACATTTGTGTTGGGAAGCTTAGATTTTCTCTGTGCCCTGTATCTAGCCTTGCCCTTCCAAAACAAATTTTCTTAAATCAATAGTTCCCTTAAATTTCCTTTAATGCTTACATGTTCAATTCTTGGTTAAACATTTCCCAAGAAAGATGTGTATGATTAAGACACAGCCTATCAGCATTTTTTTCCTTTAGACATGATCATTCATCCTTGAGATCTGTTTCCATGAAATTAACCCACACCAGGAAAATAGCTGCAAATATTACCTCTAAGGAATGAGAAGAAATTTCCCTTGAGATACTATTATAATGTGGTTGGAACGTGGAACACAAAGATTAAAATCTCAAATTTGTTTCTTTCTCTGTTGGTGAGTTTACAATTCTAATCTGTTAACAAATCTCATTATTGTTTTCAGTTTCTCATTAGAAAATCAGAGCCTTGCTCTTTAACTGTCCCATGAGATTTAGCCTCTGAGGTATCTCCAAAGTAATGGGAATCGTATGATAAAGTAAAGATTACAGTTTAGACCACCACCACTGCATATAAATTTCCACTGTAAATGGTTGCAAACCACTCGGCTAATTTTTGCATATAATTCTTTCCAAAGAATCCCTTTGTTCTTGAGGGAAATAAAACATTCTAAAACAAATACATTAAAATATGAATTCAAAAATTATTTTAAGGGCTTCCCTGGTGGCGCAGTGGTTGAGAGTCCGCCTGCCGATGCAGGGGACACGGGTTCATGCCCCAGTCCGGGAAGATCCCACATGCCGCGGAGCGGCTGCGCCCGTGAGCCATGGCCGCTGAGCCTGCGCGTCCGGAGCCTGTGCTCCGCAACGGGAGAGGCCACAACAGTGAAAGGCCCGCGTACCATAAAAAACAAAAAAATTATTTTAAGAATAGACAGAAAAACTGCATTTCAGATTAGCTGTCAGGAGAGTCCCACATTTGTCAATAATTCCTCAGAAGAGCCCAGGATGTGCTCCATCTTCTAATTTTTATTTATAAATTCAATTTTAAGATTGCACTGAGGCACGCTGATTCTCCTGTTTCACTGCCTAATTTATTTATTTCTCTAGAATGAATGACAAGTAGGAAGGGCTGGATTCCAGAATCCCTCGGCCCTAGAATAAAAAATCTTTGCATGTCTTGCAAATGTGAGCTCTGTATAGTCTCAGAGATATCATCCTCAGCATATGTAATATCTCACATTCCTGTTCTGCTTTATCTCTCTATTCAGTGGAAAACTAGCTTTTAGGGAAGCCCTGTCTTAAAAATTGACAAACGTTTTCTTGCCCCTCTGCAGCACACAAGTTCATCTATCAGGTTTTGTGCTCATCTGACAGAGTGACAAGACAGAAATCTGATCCGTGCACAAATCAATCAATCAATCAAATGTAATATGGGATATCCAAAGCATTGCAGAGGAAGACCATGAGTATTTGCTGAGGGACAGTCATGCTCCTGGCACAGTGTTTGGTGTTTCCATTTGTGCTGTCTTACTGAACTCTTGCAACAGCTGCCTCAAGGTAAATAAGAAATCTGAAGGTCAGAAAGTCAGACTTACTTGCTGAAGCTGGTAAATGTCAGGGTTTTCCCACTGCTCCCTGCCCCATACCCAACACTCCAGCCATACTGAACTATAGGAGGTTCTTCTTAACCTGGTAATCATTATCCAAATGTGTCTGGTTAGTTTGGGACACAAAAATCATCATAATATGAATAACCCTAACTAATGCAGGGTTTCATGTAACTGATGGAGATGATGTTGAAGAAATGTTAGAATCACAGGCAAACACTGATAAAGTCTTGCAAAATTAGACAAGTTAACAATTAAAGAGGGAAAAATGGACATTAATAGGATCTTCAAAAGAGGAATATTTGAAAATTATAGATTAAGGGGGGCGGCTGAGAAGAATGAAGGACTTCAACCTATTTGTCAAATGTGCTACCAGACACATTTTTTTAAAAGTAGATTCCCAAACCCTAAATCAACACTAACTTTGTTTTCTATTCCAAAAATTAGGGAAGACTTACAATTATTACCTAACTTTTGTTACATATAAATAACAATATAGATTAATTTTATAATTTTTCTTTTCACTTTCCAAGATCAAATTCTAATCAATTTTTTCCATATCTTATATGAAATGTTTGTGTTGGGTTCCCTTTATGTCCTCCTTAGACATTAACTGTCTTTGACTGTGAGACCTCCTAGACTTTGCCCTGCTGTTTCATGCTTCTGAACTTTTGTCCATGGTGTTCCATCTGCCTGCGGGACCTGTCTCTGTTGTTCTGCAGGGAAACCCTTCTTCACTGCTCTCGACTTTCTCCAATATCACCTCCTGTGTGAGTTTCCTCTAGCCTTTCCTGCTCCCTTAGCCAGATGGATGGAAATATGAGGAAATACACAACCTAACAAAAAGGTAAGTTATAATGAAGCAATGAATTATTCGGTGTCAAGAGGCACAGATTTCTTGGATTGAAGCACGAGCACAAATAAAGAACATTTCCACTATCACAGAAAGTTCTATTGGACAGCATTGGCACTAACTCACGAAAACTCAAGCAATAGATTAAAAAAGAATAACAAAGCACTAAGAAAGGAATTCTAGGCTTACTTTCCTTTTAAGTAACGGTGGTACTGCTGGAAAGACTATGTGCTCTGGGAGCACGTTGGAGGGGTCCTTACCAGTGCAGGAGGCTGGATGAGGAAATGATCTTTAAGCTAAGACTTGAGCAGGAATTAACTAGGAATGTGTTGGCAGGGGACGGGGAGGTTGGAGAGAGCTGTGGATTGGTTTGGAACAAGGAACAGTCTCAAGGAGAGGAAACTATGGGCAGGGAGAACCTGAAGAAAGAGTGCACAGGATGCCTTTGGAAGAAGTATAAGATATTCATCAAGCTCTAATTCTGCAAACAAATTCATGATTGACATTGTGCCTGCAACAAAAATGAAAAGAATATGCCTTAAATGTGACTTAAGTGCCATAGGAAATAGACTCTTCTGGTTATAATAGGTCAGGATGACCAGAAGGGATGATGTGTCAGGAGGTTTCCTATTAATTCCTTATTTTCATTATTTGTTCATTTAACACTTATCACATGTCAAATGGCGGTAAGAATTCTATTAGGAAACTCATTGAGTGCCCCAAATAGACTGAGATGTTACATAATGAATGGAAGTTCGTGATCTTTCTATCTTCAGAGTTTTGTTCCAACTGAACTCACAACTTTTTGATAGACATAGCAATTATGAATAGAATATCAGATTTTTGGTTTCCAGTACAGTGTGTCCAAAATGGGGCATTTGAGAAGCCCTTGCAGCACTTATTAAAATGCATATCCCTAGCCCAGAAATAAACCCATACATCTATGGTCAATTAATCTACAACAAAGGAGGCAAGAATATACAATGGAGAAAAGATAGTCTCTTCAACAGGTGGTGTTGGGAAAGCTGGACAGCTACATATAAATCAATAAAATTAGAACACCCCCTCATACCCCTCATACCATATATAAAAATAAACTCAAAATGGTTTAAAGACCTAAATATAAGACATAACACCATAAATCCTAGAAGAAAACAAGGCAAAACATTCTCGGACATAATCTAAGCAATATTTTCTTAGATCAGTCTCCCAAGGCAAAAGAAATAAAAGCAAAAATAAACAAATGGGACCTAATCAAACTTAAAAGTTTTTGCACAGCAAAGAAAACCATCCACAAAATGAAAAGGCAATCTAGAGACTGGGAGAAGATATTTGCAAACAATGCAACTGACAAGGGGTTAATATCCAAAATACACAAACAGCTCATACAAGTCAATATCAAAAAAAAAATCAAACAACCCAATCATAAAATGGGCAGAAAACCTAAATAGACATTTCTACAAAGAAGACATACAGATGGCCAAGAAACACATGAAAAGATGCTCAACATCACTAATTATTAGAGAAATGCAAATCAAAACCACAATGAGGTATTACCTCATACTGGTCAGAATGGCTATCATCAAAAAATCTATGAATAATAAATGCTGGAGAGGGTGTGGAGAAAAGGGAACCCTCCTACACTGCTGGTGGGAATGTAAATTTGTGCAGCCACTATGGAGAACAGTATGGGGGTTCCTTTAAAAACTGAAAATAGATCTACCATATGATCTAGTAATCCCACTCTGGGGTATTTATCTGGAAAAGATGAAAACTCTAATTTGAGAAGATTCATGCACCCCAATGTTCAGAGCAGCACTATTTACAATAACTAAGACATGGAAACAACCCAAGTGCCCATCAACAGATAACTGGTTTAACAAGATGTGGTATATATATATATACAATGGAATATTACTCAGCAGTAAAAAAGAATGAAACATTGCCATTTGCAGCAACATGGATGGACCTAGAGAATATCATACTAAGTGAAATAAGTCAGACAGAGAAAGACAAATGTTATATGATATCACTTATATGTAGAATCTAAAAGATAATATAAATGAATCTATATACAAAACAGAAATAGACTAACTGACATAGAAAACAAACTTATGTTTACCAAAGGGGAAAGGGAGGGGAAAAGGAATAAATTAGGAGTATGAAATTAACAAACTACTATACATGAAATAGAAAAGCAACAAGGATTTACTGTATAACACAGGGAACTATATTCAATATCTTGTAATAACCTATAATGGAAAAGAAGCTGAAAAAAATATATATACGTAAAACTGAATCACTTTGCTGTACACCTGAAACTAACACAATATTGTAAATCAACTATAGTTCAAT
The DNA here is from genome assembly GCF_008692025.1 of Phocoena sinus. NCBI lineage: Eukaryota > Metazoa > Chordata > Mammalia > Artiodactyla > Phocoenidae > Phocoena > Phocoena sinus. Next base: position 45,993,260 of record NC_045779.1, read on the forward strand.
AAAAAAATAAAAAATAATTAAAATGCATATCCCATTTTCCTGCCATCCCCTGGGCAGAGGCAGGGCCTCAGGGGCATTCAAGATTTGTCTCCATAACCCACCACCATAGTATTGCTGCTGGAGGTGTAATGGATGTTAGCACTGCTTTACTAGAGGCACTGAAGGCTGCCTTCTTCCACGATGACCTAGCACATGCAATTTGTGAAGGTGCCAATGTCTTAGTGCCAAGCCCATCTTTGAGTGCATCACATCCAACTGTGATGAGCCTATGTATGTCAAGTAGGTGGAGGCCATTTGTGCTGACAAAACTCAACCTCATTGAGGTTCGTGACAATAAGAAACTAGCGGAACGAGTAGGCCTCTGGAATACTGACAGATGGGGGAAACCCTGTAGAAAGGTTGGTTGCAGATGGGTGGTTTTAGTAAAGGACTATGCAAAGAATCCCAAGGACGTCATCAGAGAGTACTTCAAATGCAAAAATATGAATAAAAAACTTGGCTTTTGTTTTTAAAAAATGCATATCCCCAAGCCCACCATGGACCTACTGAATCAGAATTGGTGGGATCTACAGGGCTAACAAACTCCCTGGGTAATTCTACTGCACTCTAAAGTTTGAGAACTTCCATCTGATTGAAGTGACTCTCAGGTATATAATGGCAGCCTGGAGCCAAGCTGGCTACATAAGAACCATGTAGAATTCTGTTTTTGTTTTTAATTATTAACTCTATACTTATTTGGATTTCACTAGTTTTTCCACTAATATCCTTTTCCTGTTCCAGGATCCTATCCAGGATACCACATTACGTCTAATCATCATGTCTCTTTAGTCTTCTCTGGTCTGTGTCTGTTTATTAGCATGTCCTTTTTTTTATGACCTTGATATCTTTGAAGAACGCTGGCCGGGTTATCCTGTAGAATGTTCCTCAATTTGAGTTTGTCTGATGGTTTTCTCATGGTTAGACTAAGGTTACAGGTTTTAGGGGAGAATACTACAGAGGTGAAGTACCATTCTTATCGCACCTTATCAAAGGTACATACTCTCGGCAAGATTTATCACTATTGACGCTAATCTTGATTAGTTGGCCTGGAGGTAGTGTTTGCCAGTTTTCTTCACTGTAAATTACTCCCCTACCCCAACACTATACTCTTTGGAAGAGAGTCCCCCAAAGCATAACCCAAAGGAAGAGGTGGAAATTAAGCTTCCCTTCCTGTAGTGGAGACTATCTACATAAATTATTTGGAATCCCTGGAATTCTTCTGTAAGGGAGATGGGCTTCTTTTTGCCCATTTATTTATTTAATCATTTATGTATACCAATATGGGCTCATGGATACGTACACTCTGGGTTATAATCCAATGCTATGTTATTTATTTTATTGCTTGAGTTTTCCAGCTTTGGCCATTGGAAGCTTTTTCAGATTGGCTCCTGGGTCCCTTTGACATGCCCTACTTTTTTACTTTAGACACTACAAGATGCTCCAAGCCCATCTTGTGTATTCCCCATCCCAGACTAGAACCAGGCATTTCTCCCAGTAGAGTTCTCTTTCTAAAACATGAATTTCTGCCTCCCAACCTTGGAGACATAAATCCAGTTGGCCTAGAGAGGGAGCCCAAGAATGTTTTTTTTTTTTTAATTAGATGAAACTGGGAGCTCCCTAGTGGTCTAGTGGCTAGGATCCAGCACTTTCACTGCTGTGGCCCAGGTTTAATCCCTGATAGGGGAACTGAGATCCTGCAAGCCTTGCAGCATGGTTAAAAAAAAAAAAATTAATGAAATAGAACATACTCATTGTAAAAACAAATTCAAACAATGCAAAGGGGATATATATATACATATTAAAAGTGAGGGTCTCTCAGTCTTCCTGCCCAAAGGCAACCTATTACCAGTTTCTTATAAACCCTTTCAAAACTAATCTATACATATTTCTGAATATGCATATATATACATATGTATATATCACTCATATTTTTACAGAAATGATAGTACACTACAACACTCTTGCCCCTTGCTGTTTTCACTTAACAACACATCTTGGAGATTGTTACATGAACACAGATTGACATCATCCTTTTCGAAATGGCAGAGAGCTTCAGTGTATAGCCACGACATAACTTATTTACCCACTGTTTATTGATAAACGTTTAGGGTGTCTCTGAGTTTCGCCATTACAAGCAATGCTACTATGAACTTCCTGTACATACTTTTTCATACATATCTTAAGACATCACTATGCTAAACTCATAGCAGTGAAATCAATGCGTCAAAGGTATATGCCTGTAACATTTTGATAGATACTGACAAACTGCAATTCAAAAAAGGTTATTGCAACATACAGTCCCGCCAACAACATGTGAGAATGCCTTTTCTCCACGTTATTGACACAGTATACTATTAAATTTGCCAATCTGATAGTTGAAAATGATATCCAAAGTTTAAATGTTCATGACTTTAATTATGAGTGATATCAATTGTATTTTCATATGTTGATAAGTATTTAGAACTTTTATATGTGTATAAATGGCCTATTCATACCTTTTGTCCTTTCTTTTCTATTGGGTTATCAATATTTTTCTTATTGATTTGTAAGAGCTCTTTATATATTAAGAAAACAAGTACATTCTTGCTTTCTGTGTTGTATATATTTTTTTAGAATACTGTACATTTTAAAAAAAGTCTCCCAGGTGATTCTGATGACAGCCAGGTTGGGAAACCACTGCTAGGGAATTTATTAATCAGGGTTAATATGTCCCATGTGTGTGCCACCTCCAGGCATAGGTAAGGGTAATTGCTGCCTACCTGGTGCAGTCTGAGGGTAACAAAAATCCCTGTCTGAAATCATCTCAGCTACTAACAGCAGAGATTCCCAGCATTAAACCTACCCTTTGGGGCATAAGGCGGCATTACCAGGAAGCTGAGCAGCACACTGACCCATTACTGTGCAACAGCAAGACTGCCCCTCCCCCCACCATGTCCTGTATCCTGGGACAGTGGAAGACTCCTTTAGCATAACATCACAGGACACAGCCACGGCATTGTCCAGCCACTGCATTGTTAATCAAGCAGTATGAAAGTTCTGATTACCTTATACACAACACATCCTGAGGGCAGACAAGACAGAAGGCTTCTCCCTTTTTCCATCTCCCACTCCCCAGGTCCTGAAGCCATTAAATAGCAAGGTGGAAATGAACAATGCACAGCCCAGCAGAAGAAAGGGACCAAAGGAAGGGCTGTGTGGGAAAGGGGCGGGGGGCAGGATGTCCAGGGGAAAAGGCTCTTCTTCCACAGGGAGGGAACTGCCACCTGGATGCCTAAGGGTCACTGTGAAGCCCCTCTTTAGTGAGAGAACCCCAAGAGGGGCAAGCTGGTGGGAAGGGGCAGCGCCAGAATCCCTGCCCCTTAGTGGCCTCTAGAATAGTTTGGAATGTTCTGCTGAATGTAAAATGAAAAGGGCTGTTTTATACATAAATTTGGACCCTGGGTCTGGTTAACTATATCTGCACCACACCCTCCCATCCAAGATGTTTGTGTAGGGTTGTGTTGAGGGCTGACCCAAGCTGAGGAATGAGGGGCACCTTAGATTAAAGCATAGACCAGTGGAATCTGCCTGCCAATGCAGGGGACACGGGTTTGAGCCCTGGTCCAGGAAGATTCCACATGTCGCGGAGCAACCAAGCCTGTGCGCCACCACAACTACTGAGCCTGCACTCTACAGCTAGTGAGCCACAACTACTGAGCCCACATGCCACAACTACTGAAGCCCACACACCTAGAGCCCATGGTCTGCAACAAGAGAAGCCACCACAATGAGAAGCCCGCGCACCACAACAAAGAGTAACCCCTGCTCGCCGCAACTAGAGAAAGCCTGTGCGCAGCAACAAAGACCCAATGCAGCCAAAAATAAATAAATTAATTAAAAAAAAAAAAAGTACAGACCAGGGCTCTCAAAGTACCGTCCTAGGACCAGAAGCATCAGCATAACCTGGGAACTCATTAGAAATGCAAATTCTGAGATCCCACCCCAGACCCACTAAATCAGAAACTCTGGGGATGGGGCCTAACAGTCCATACTGTAATAAGCCCTGCAGGTGATTCTAAAGCTAAAGTCTGAGAACCACTGCTCTCAGTCAGAGCCACTGCCATCTGCCATGGCATCCAAGGTAGCAGAGTGGAGCCTGTAAGCAAAAAGAATGCACCAAGGGCAGTAGGGGCACTCAGATATTCTCTCTGCAGTAGAGACACACAGTTACAACCACCATCCGGACCCTAAAACTTCCGGGTGAGTGTTTGTTGGGAATGTTTTCCCCAGAGAGTTGGCACCAGAGTGCCATGTACATTTCCCAGATGGGTTTCTGAACCCAGGAGGTTCCCAGCCCTGAGAACCAGAACTGTGGTTTGTCTACAGGCAAGGAATTCTTAAAGATCTGCCCCCATCTGCAGAGGTGGAGTTTTTAAGGAGAACTGCATTACTGTAGGGGTAGGGAGGCTATTCATCTTGTCTGCTTATAAGCAGGGTGAGGGCTCTGCGTGTCACTCCCATGTCACTTCACTTCTTTGAATTTCAGAGGTGAGCTAACAGGGCTTTATTTACGCAATCCCAAAACACTTCGTCTTGGCAAAATTAAAGAACAAGAATATATATATTTTTGATAGATTTTTTTCATGGCTCCAAAATAATCTGGATCCTGGATCATTATTTCAGCTGTCTCTGTCAGCAAGTAACCTTAATGAGTACAATCTTGTAATTTATTGCCAAGTCACATTTTTTGGCAAATATTTTCCTATAAAATATTTAAGGCTCCATCTGACTTTGGGTCTTTTGAAGAGATTATGTTTCCGCTAAATGTCTGATGCATCCTCTAGGGTTTTGGCCACAGCGTTGCTAATGTAAATGCTGCTGACGGAAAGCTCTGTGCTCCGGGGTGCTGGCAGCTTGTCACGCCACTTAACAGACCTCTGTGTCCACTGGAAAAGGTGCAGTGGATTGAAAATTTTTCAGAATTATTTTTCAATTACATTCCCTCTATTTTTTTTTTCCTTTGCTAGAAGTAAAATGAAAAAACTCTAAATACCAACATGATTGTTTTAAGAAATGTTTAGTTTAGGGGACTTCCCTGGCAGTCCAGTGATTAAGACTTCCCCTTCCAATGCAGGGGGGTGTGGGTTCGATCCCTGGTCAAGGAGCTAAGATCCCACATGCCTTGTGGTCAAAAAACCAAAGCATAAAAAATAGAAGCAATATTGTAACAAATTCAACAAAGACTTTAAAAATGGTCCACATCAAGAAAAAGAAATATTTAGTTTAAAAAGCCATTTTAGTCCCAAGCCTGAGGTCGAGAGGCAAGAAGACGCTGTGTGGGCCCTGAATGGGAAGGTTCTGTCCCTTCAGGGATGTTGGGTGAAACCCTGAGGCCTTCCCGCAAGAGGCAACAAAGGCTGGATGCGCAGCAGGCCGGACACTGCGTGGTCCCTAAGAGGGGGGAAAACTGACTTCACAGTCCTGTAACACTAAACCGGTTTCTCTAAATTCCCTGCTCCAGGCTGAGGGAAGCTCATTCTGAGGACTGGGATGCTGGCATTTCCACTGGCAGGAGCTGGGCTTCCGAAGTCTCAAGTTTCCCAGAATGATCTGACTTATTGACATTACATTTCAGGAGGCAAACTGAGAGCTCTTGAGAAGCTGTGCTTATTTTTTTAGGGTTTCAGCAGCTTTTACACACACTCACACATACCCACACATACACAAACCTTTCTGCAAAGAGAACATTGTATTTATATATTTTAACAAGTCTCCCTGGTCTCTCTGCCACGCATTTTAAATTTAGATGTTGTGGAGGTTAAAAAAAAAGTCAACCTCTGGATATCCTGCAGTTGTGCAGACTCTTAACCCGAGGGCTGTAACACCCCTGAAATAACATGCCAATTGTGCACTTTCATCACCAGAGTCGAGAGCACACAGCATTCATCAAAAGGTCAAAGAGTTTTAAGGTGTTTAAGAACCTCAGCAAGTTGTTAAAGTTTAGATGCCATGGCAATGATTAATTTCTGTTGCCTGCAGGTGAATATTCCTGAAGGACGATGGTCAAAGTTATTCACCAATGTCTCCCCATCCAGAACAATACAACATACACATATATCCAGAATCAGACTCATAAGCCATATTTTTCTTTTCTGAGAAAAAAGAATCTTTATAATATGGAATAGTATTCTTATACCCCAACCATAATCCTAAATTCAGTTATTAATATTTTTCCCTTAAGGCTTCAAGGGTTTTTTTTTTAATTAAAAGAGAAAAAACATTAGAGATAGAATTTGGTTCCCAGTTAAATTCCTCTTTCTAAAAGTAACTGCATTGATGAATTTAGCATGTATCCCTTCAGCCCACTCTTCAAAATTTGTTCATCAATATAGTCCTGAACAATACATAGCATTCCTTTTATATTTTAAATGGCATCATCCTGAATGCATCAGTCTGCAACGTATTTTCCTCCCTTAAGACTACACTTTGACATCTGTCCATATTGACATATGAAAATCTAGTTCATGTCTTTGCATTTGCTATTTTGTACTTTAACATTTAAATGCACCACATTTTATTTATTCATCATTGATGGATACTCAGGTTGTTTTTAATTTCTTGGTCTCATAAACAATGCAGCAATGCATCTCCTTGAACGAGTCTCCTTGTGAGAATGTCTTTCTAGGGTGGAGACCTAGAAGCAGAACTGTTGAACCATAGGGTATGTGCGTCTTTGATTTAATAAAATACTTCCCAATGGGTCTCCAAAGTGCAGTATAGCAATTTCACTCCTCCAGCAGCCTCTGAGATTGCAGGATGATTTTCCACTGGGCTCAGATGGGAATGTACCTGGTCTGAGACCTCCTGCCCCATTCCATCTTTCTGTGTTCAGGTTTCTCCAAGCATGGAGATGAGAGCCCTCCAAATAAAGGCTTTTGGGGGAAATCCTTCTTAAACAGTTTCTATCCATGAGGCTCTGCTAACTTGCCGTGGCCTATACCATGGGGTTGTGCCCCTCCTTTGTTTGTTTCGACGCTTAGCTTTTATTTCTCCTGACTTGATGAGACAACTGGAAACTCTTCATCTGCTCATACTTGTGCCCTAAACTGACATGACCCAGGGGCCTGACACTGACCAGAGAGGGATCCAGTATCATATTAGTTTGACCTCAGGTTACCTAAGGTCAATATCGCTGCTTGGTTTGGATTGTCCATTCATTGCACCAGTATTTAGCAAGCACCTGGGTGAGGGGCACAAAGATAAACAAGACAACGCCCTACAGCAGTAACTGTCATCCGCAGGGCATGTACTAGCAGCTTAGGTTCTTATCTCAACCAGTCCTTCCAGCAGGCCTATGAAGTAGGTATTACTATTATCTCCTTTTTACAGGGCAAGAAACTGAGGCTCTGAGTTCAAGGTGCCCTCTCGTGCCCAGGCACAGCTAGGATTCCAGTCCACAACTCTTTGTCTTCAGGAGCTCTCTGTGGAGCTGGAGTGAGAGGTCACTTTGGTTAAGGGGAAGAGAGGAGAAGGTAGAAAGGAAGTGTCATTGGAATGGGGCTAGAAGGATGTTTCAAACTTTAATGGGAAAGGATGGTGGGAAGGATAGAGGATGCACAAACGCATGCGGTGGGAAAGAGAAGAAAGCGTTTGGGGAATGGGGAACAGCTGGAGTAGAGGAAACTGGAGGAGTGGAGTGGGACATAAACCAGGAAAACAAGTTGGGACTTGATCACAGTAGAGAGGATGAGTCACTGGAGGCTTGAGCTACAGAGTGATGTGATCAGAGCCGGAAGCAATAAAGAGAATAGAATTGTGGGGAAGTGCAGGGACACTGGGAGAGGAGCTGAGAGGAGAGGGAGATGCTGAGGACTCGCATGCTCACATCCATTCTAACCAGCACCACTAAGACTGGGAAGCTGGAAAATACAACTCACACACTTCTTTGTAGCTAGACTTCTAGATAAGGATCCATTTTGCTGACATGGATGACACAGAGTCAACATGGTGCCACGGTCACTTGCTTCTGATTGGAGGACTTCTGTAGTGAAAGAACTCACTTTCTAATTCTTTTTTTTTTTCAGTACGCGGGCCTCTCACTGTTGTGGCCTCTCCCATTGCGGAGCACAGGCTCTGGATGCACAGACTCAGTGGCCATGGCTCACGGGCCCAGCCACTCTGAGGCATGTGGGATCTTCCCGGACTGAGGCATGAAACCCGTGTCCCCTGCATCGGCAGGCGGACTCTCAACCATTGTGCCACCAGGGAAGCCCTCACTTTCTAATTCTTGACAGATAGGAGGATTCCAAGAGTTGGGTGTTGTTCCTGGAAGCTCTGTTTCTAATGTCTTCTTTAGGTTTTTCAACAAGTTGTTAGCCAACTAAACCTGAGTTCTGCTCAAACTAGCTTAAATGGCTTCTATGTCTGCAAATAAATCCTAAATAAGAAGGCAATAGCTTGGGTGGAAACAACAGGGCTGGAAAGAAGAGGGACTGGGTGCACACATTTCAGAAGCAAAATGGGCAGGATGGGGTAGATCTTGGGGTTTGGGATGGAGGAAATTGTCAAAGTTGATGCTCAGGTCTTACATAATTATGATGTGGGCAGTGATTGGGGTTATTAATGGCCACAAACATTGGATTTTGAGAAGCTGACTTTAACCCTAGAACCTTTGGGGAAGACCTAAATTTGGGGAAGTGGGAAGAAGAGTCAGTTATGATGCAATTACCAGTTTAGAAGCCTCTTTCCACTGGAAGCTGGAGTTCTATGAGGTCAGAATCTTTGCTAGCTTGTTCACTATCATAAAACTCTAGGCCTGGCTCAGTGCTAGAAATATTGTGGATACTCAAGAAATATTGTTGAGTAGTGAAGTTAGGGGTCCAAGGTGAAAGAATAACTATGAAAGGAAACATTTTAGAGTAAGAGGGTAGGCAAATAATGTAGGAGGGATAAAAGATGTTGAGAAGTAAGAAAAAGACTACCAGATATGACAATTGGGCATGCATAAAACAGGACATTTTAAAAGCTTTTCTAAAAAATAAGCTTTTTTTAAAAAATTGACGGAAAACATACATGCAGAAAGCACAGGTTATCCATGTGTAGCTTAATGAATTACCACAGATTGTAACCACCTTCCAGATCAAAAACCAGAATATTCCCAGCATATCCAAAGCCTCCTTCATAATCCCTCTCCGTCATTAACCTTCACTATAAGGGAAACCACTATCCTGGCTTCTAACATCATAGGTTAGTTTTGCCCATTTTGAGCTTTATATAGAGGCATACACTATACATTCAGTGGTGTCTGGCTTCTTTTGCTCAAAATTATATTTGTGAAATTCATCTGTGTTGTTGCATGTGGCAGTAGTTTGTTCATTTTCATTGCTGTATAGTATTCCACAGAGTGACTGCACCAAATGGTTTATCTGTTTTACTGTTGGTGGACATTTAGCTTGCTTCCTGCTTTTGACTATTAATAAAGCAACTGTAAACATTCTTATATAAATCTTTTGGAATACCTACCTATACATTTATATTAGGTACGTATCTAGCAGTGAAATTGCTGGAATATAGGGTCTGAATATATTCAGTTTTAGTAAACACCATCAAAATGTTTTCCAAAGTGGATGAATTAATTTATACAGTCAGTCCTCCGTATACAAATACAGATTTTGGTATCCACAGGGCTCCTGGAACCAATCCCCTGCAGATACTGAGGGACAACTGTCCTCCATCCAACAACTGTACTTTAAAATTGTTATTTTCTCCAAAAGGGATTAGTGCTTTTCATGTCCTGTTTAAGAAATCTCACCTAACTTAAAATCATGGAGATAGTCTTCTATTTATATTTTAGAAGAAGTATTGTTTTGTCTTTCACATTAGATCTATAACATGCTTAGAGTTGATATTTACATATGTTTTGAGATAGGGGGTCAAGATTAATATTTATTCCATTTGGACATCCAATTAGCCCAACATCATTTACCTGAGAAGATTTCCTTTCCGCACTGTTCTGCAGAACCATCTCTATCATATATTATATGTATATGTGTGAATCTGATTATGGGCTATCTGTTCTAAAATTGTGACCCTGCCGTTAACCAGGTGTTATAACTTTTCCCTCTTGATATTTTTCATTCTCTGTTCCAAGAAGCAGGTATTAGTAATCAGTCATTTTTCAATTTGCAATGAATACTGAGATTTATAATAAATGTGCTGGATTGTTCTACTGGGAGTTGTGTTTCCTAGAATTCTTTTCTCTGTATGATTCTGGTTGAGTTAGCCAAAAGTGAAGTTGTGAGAGATTTAGGAAGCAGGAATGAAGCAGGCACCATTATGGTCTAAAAGTCATCAATGCTGAGAGGTAGTGAGAGCCAGCCTGGATGTGCCAGCAGGCTCCTGTGTGCCCTCACTCTTCCCCACTCTGCATCCAGCTCTCCTTCCTGTCTGCAGGCTCTGCCAATAGCAGCACCCCCAGGCCTGCCGGCAGATGCTGTGCTGTGAACACACAGAGCTGTCGTCATGAAGATCCAACAATCCTCCTTAGACTTCCTCTCTAGTTCACGCCCCCCACCCCATCCTACTCCAGCAGCTGGAACATGCCTGGGCCTCCAGATTTCCCGTAAGCCAGGGCTGGTTAGTGACTTCCTCTGATTCTTCAACTCCCCTTTCCAGACCTTACTTCCCCAGCTCTTCCCAAAATTGTGTAGGTCCATTTCCTATAATAAATTCCTTATCCCATAGCTCATAGTGATTTTGCTTCCCTGATAGAACCCTGATTGAGCACACATGTTGAAATAATCAACACAACATACCAAGAGGCAAGCCCAAATTTGCATTTGCGTAAAAATCGTGCAACTGATGAAAAACTGACTGAAGAATTGCATGATGGGATTCCTGGGCTGACAACACTGGCAACGTGACTACATTGCTGATTTTGAATTTAAGATCTTGAAGCTGGCTAATTGACCTCTTTGCTCGTTCCTTCCTCCACCTCATCCCTAGCTGCCTTGGATCATTCCCTTTCTATATTCCCCACGTCTACCTTTCCCTCCAGATTGTAAACTCATTCAGGGGCTCGTCATATTCCTCTTTGCCTGAAGGAAAGTGTAAACCCAACATCACAAGGATGCCAGGAGGAGTGACTGGAGGGGAGAGCTCAGAGTCGAGGTGCTGGCACTTGACTTGGGCCTAAGTGTATGAACAGGACCTCGATGGGCAGGGAAGAGAGGAACAAGTAACAACAGGTAACATTTATCTGCGGATTATGTGCCAAGCACTGTGCTAATAAGGGCTTTATGCATCAACTTACTCATTCTCATGTTGCCTGGATGAAGCCAGTGCTATCACAACCTCATTTATAGGTGGGGAAACTGGGAATCAGGGTAACTAGAAAATGAACCCATCACCACATTTCCCTACTAATATCCAGATATAAACTAGGGATGGGGTTGATTTGTCTTAGAATTTAAGAAGAGCCCTTCCTTAGGAGTGGTAATTGCAAAACCTTGGTGTGGTCCTTGAATACATAAGGGAGGCCTCGAAAATGGGAGTGGGGAGAGAGAGAGAGAGAGAGAGAGAGAGAGGGAGAGGGAGAGGGAGAGGGAGAGTGGGAGTGGGAGAGGGAGAGGGAGAGAGACGGGGGGGGGGGGAGAGGTGGTGCTTTTTGTGTTGTTGCTTTATTGTTCCTCCTGAGAGAGACGGAAAAGAAGAAAGAAAGAAGATGGAAAGGAGGTTACATAACCGGGCACAAAGCAAAATAAATGGCTGATGAGTGTTTTTAAGAATATGACCAAGGAGGCCATAAAGGATGGCTAATGTTTACTTTTAACTTGTCTGATTTTCTGAATTTTCTGAATTTCTCCATCTTCCTGAATTTTTAGTGAAAATAAAGTCGCCATACACACAAAGAATGTGTCAGTGTGAATCTGTAGGAAATAGGGAAATGGCTGAGTCTCGAGTTTGGGTTATACGATACTGTGAGCTGCTCCCTAAACTGAACTAATTCACGGAAGCAGAAGGTCAGAATAAGAGGTAACTCAGAACTTAGGTCCCCCAGGAACTTGCAGAAATCTTAGAGAAGGCTCTGGGCTTTCCAAAGTGTGTGGAATGAGGCATTTGGGACAATCTTCTCTGGATCTTAAGGGGCAAAAGGCTGTGTTTGATGCTTCCATCCTTTAAGGAACTGGATGAGTGTACTGAGCCCGAAGGCAGTAGCTATGAGCTGAATTTGGGGAAGGGCTGGTAGTAAGATGAGGCTGGAGGGTGGAGCTAGGGTGGACTGCTGTAGGGGGTCAAGATGGTAAAGATACAGCCCCCATTCTCATCAACTGATCAAATAACATCAACATCTATCTGGGGGCTCAAAATGTACAGATAAAATTAGGGGAAAGTAACACGAGCTAGTGTCTCATTCAGTGGGTGGTGGATCGCTTTCAAAGTCTACTCACCATTTAGTTGTGTTGAATGACACTTGGTAGTGAAACTTTTGAAAACAGGCAAGAGGATGTGTAAGAACACTAGCTTTGATGTGTGTATACAGCATGGACAAATGCACCAGCCATCTGCCGTCTTCCCCCACATTCCCCCAAATCCCACCCTGGGAACTGCCCCCTCTGCCTTCCTGAAGCTTGATCAAATTAGTAAGGAAACAAGGAAATTCAGGACCTTTGATCAGGGACTTCATTATTTGAAAATATTTTTACCTTTTGGAATTTGTCTAGAACTAGATCCTAGCTAATCTCTTAGTGTTAATGGTCTCCAATCAATGACCAAGTCAACACATGTTTATTGAGCATACACCATGGCAGGCACTGGAGTTCCAGGGAGAACCAAGACCTAGACTCACCCTTGATGGTCACAGTGACTTTCAAGAACACAGGCATGACTTCTAAATATTCAGTGAGCTGGCGAAATAGAGTCTTGGAGAAACATTCAACGTTCAAGCTTCATAATGCTCTCTCCTCCGCTTAACCTGCTTCCTTTTGGTGCCTCTACTTGTCAAAGGGGTTTTGTTAAATATTAAAATATCAGGGATGTTCTTTCTTTTTAAGAGATTTCTCAACAGGGCTTTATGTTTCTCAAAAGAACAGAGATGTCCAAATCCAGCACCTACATAGAACAGAACGATGGGCACACTCATGTTGACAGAATGTCTGAGGTTGAGTGACATTAAATTTATTTTTCAGGCTTAATTAAGCCTGAAGCCCACAAACCTAAGCACCATTTATTACAGAAGAGGAAAGCAAGCGACTTGAAATAATGAAGAAAAAACCGCAAAACAGCATCTTAGGATTTTGTCAGAAACACTGAAATCCTCTATAAAAAACAAGACAACAGGCCCCAAATGGAGTCACTTATGCTAAGCCCCACGTCACCAAATGGAGACTTAACTTAATGGCAGTTTTGGCTCTCCCAGAAAGGGAATCTTAAACCAGTCAATCAGGAATCATCATCACAAGTCAGGCAATATCCTGATAGAGCCCTGCTTTCCCCTAAAGGAAAGTGACCTTGTAATAGCCAACCCGATGTTTTGTCTAGTGTGACTTCCTTGTTCCTGCTCTCTTCCTCCTATAAAAGTCTTTCATTCTGTACAGCGCCTCAGAGCTCCTTTCCATCTGCTAGAGGAGATGCTGCCCATTTCATGAACAAGGCCAATAAGATCTTTCAAGTTTACTCTGTTGAATTTTATTTTTTAACCACTTCCAAAGACAGCCAATAGCAAAATTAACCCCAAGACCTAATACCTATCCTTCTACTGCAGTAGAGTGGCTAAGACCATCTCCCCTGGCCTGAGGCTGCCTTTGGAAATCCAGCGGGCCTGCCCCTCCACGTGAAGCGCTCTCCTGCCTTGTTGCTCAGTACCAGCTCCACAGTGGGGACCACCAGCTGGGCTTCTAATTTCTTCAGATTGTCCTCCCTTTCCAGCCTCACAGAAATATCATTGCCTTTTCTGAGATTTCTGAGAATTCCCAGGGGCCTCATGGTCTCCAGCATGAGCTCCTGGAACAGGGTAAATTCACAGATCGCTTGCTGCCCTCAGGCCTGGTCCCCTGCTTAGACTATCAACCAGACCTGAAACGTCTGCCCGTCTCCATAACTGCCACTGAAAGCCGTCTCACACAAGGGAGTGTGTGTGTGTGTGTGTGTGTGTGTGTGTGTGTGTGTGTGTGTGTGTGTGTGTGTGTGTGTGAGAGAGAGAGAGAGTCTGTGGGTGGCTTGGTAAAATGGAGGGGTCCTAACTCTAACGCTCCCCCTGCATTACATCACACATAACGTCGGCGAGACCTGTCCCCACAAGTCTTCCAGGTGCCCTGCGTGCCAGGCACATGCTCCCTGTCTTCTCTCACTTCCCTTCTTGCCTTCCGCCCTTCCTCTGATCTACAGTTCAAATTCTTCCCATTTGTTTATGTGGAACAATGTAGCTCTCCTCAGCCCATGCCCATGGACTCAACACCAGGCCTCCCTCTGCACAGCTAAGGACTTGGCTTACACAGCCAGTTAAGGCACTTAGTCAGAGGCCGGCTTCCTCCCGTGGACCCAGTGGTGTGGGTAGTTTCCAACTGTGTCCACAGATTCTCTGACACCTCTCCTTCCGGAGGCGAGCACCTAATTCCCCTCCCCGGTAGTGGGAGCTGAACTTAGTGACTCATTTGCCACAGATGAAATGTGGCAGAAGGGGACACGTGATTTCCCAGGTGAGCACGTAAAAGGTGCTACAGCTTCCCCTCCCTCTCAGATCACACGCACTGGGGCAAGCCAGCTGCCATGTCACAAGGACACTCAAGAGAAGCTCCTCTCTTCTCTTCCTCCATTGCTAGTTCTTCCACCAGACACAGTTAGGGTCAGAGTGCAAAGTGTGGTAGAGTTGGGGCCGGGGGGAGGTGCTGGGTCACAGCAGAGGAGTAGGAAGAACAATCAATACCAAGGTGACCAAGTGCAGGGGAGCAGGGCATAGGCTTCTGGAGTCACAAAACCTGGGTTTGAGTCCCAGCTCTACCTTTTATTACAAGCCCCTTTAAAGCTTCTGAAGCATCAGGGTGCTCATCTGTAAAATGGGCATTATCTCCTTCAGAAAGATGCTCTGAGGAGTAAGTAGACGGAGGCCCAGTTAGGCTGGGGTGTGAGGCCTGGCCCAATGTAAGCACTCCTTGGTAGTAGTAATTGTGATGGTGCTGAGTATTGGTTGAGCACCTACTATGGGTGCATCAGGCTCTGTGGTAGCTGCATTACACACATTATCATATAATTATTGATATGATATGATATCTTAATCTTCACACACCAACTCAATAAGGTTGATAAATTGTAGTGGTTGAATAGTATCTCCCCAAAAAGATATGTCCAAATCAGAATCCCAGATACCTGTGAATGGCGTGACCTTATTTGGATACAGGGTCTTTGCAGATGTAATTAAGTTAGGGATCTTGGAATGAGATCAGTTTCAATTTAGACTAGGCCCTAAATTTCATGATGGGGGTCCTTACAAGAGAAAGGAGAAGGACATTTGAGCCCAGAGGAGGGAAGAAGGCCACGTGAAGATGGGGGCAGAGGTGGGAGTTATGGTGCCACAAGCCAGGAAGGCCAGAAGCTGGAAGTTTTCTCCCCTGGAGCCTCTGGAGGGAAGCACGGACTTGCTGACAACCTCAAGTCTGGACTTCTGGCTTCTATGATTATGAAGAGAATGAATTCCTATTGTTTTAGGCCAAGTTTGTGGTCATTTGTTACAGCAGCCCTGGGAAACTAATACATATGTTTTTATCCCCACTT
The DNA here is from genome assembly GCF_008692025.1 of Phocoena sinus. Taxonomy (NCBI): domain Eukaryota; kingdom Metazoa; phylum Chordata; class Mammalia; order Artiodactyla; family Phocoenidae; genus Phocoena; species Phocoena sinus. Next base: position 46,009,046 of record NC_045779.1, read on the forward strand.
TACAGATGAGGAATGAAGTGAACTAACTTGCTTAGGGTCTGTTTTTATGCAAAGCACTGATTTACGCTAGATAAACATGAAGCTACTGAGTGCCTATAAGAGAAAGGATCAGGAACAAACAGAGGAAAATTAGGACAAACGTGTAGCTCCATGCCTCCACTGGAGGAAAGGAAAAGGAGTCCACATCATTTCACTTAATGTGTGACTTCTCACAAATACCAGAGCTCGTTTAATTAGGTCAGAAAAAACCCTCCTGGAAGGAGAAAGCTAGCAAACAGAACACAGGGTGACATGTAAAACAGCTCAGCACAAATCTGTGGAAGAGACCAGACCAGCCAGAACCAGCGCTGAAGACTGATGATTAGACCCTTGGGAGACTTTGAGCAGATTAAATTAATAGAGCAATTAGGGGCAAGGAAGCAGGCTAAGCCTCTTAAAATCTAGGAATTGATGGAGAAAATTTCAGGACAACTTGGTTTGTAGGAAAGACTCAGGGTCGCAAACTTTAATTCTCTTTGGTTCCTTTTTAAGATGCTGAAATGGCAGGTCTAAAGAGCAAGAAATAATCACAGATTTCTTCTAAAGTGAAAACAGCAGGGAATCATTAACTTTTAAGGTCTACTCATTTCCCAAGGAGCCAAGGAGCCCTGCCTGATCTTGAGAGTTTAATCCACTTACACACAGGGGAAAGATTTCTGTGAACCTACACCATTATCATCCCAAGAGGCTTCTCTTGCCTTTCTTCTGAAAAAAAATTTGCACTTTCCATAGCTGCAAAAATAAATGCTCAAAGTACAAAACTTGGAAAACTTGAAAAGGCACAAAGAAAATAAAAGGAAAAAATAAGCACCATAATCCCACCTCCAACATATTAAAATATTTTCTTCTGGTATTTTATATATAGTTACAGATATAAATATATAATTCAAGACCAAGCGGACTGTAGCTGCTCCTGCATGTCCATGGGAGGGGTGGGGTGCGTGCATAATGCATATTTATGGAGAAAAAAACAGCTAACATTTAATAGTATTTACTTTGTGCCAAACATAATGCTAAGCACTTTGTACACATTAACTCTAAGAAACTTTTGCCTACCACCAAGTCCAAAGATAATCTTCTGTATTTAACTCATTTGATTCTCAACGACCCTCTTCAATGGTAGTGTCACCCCCATTCTGTATATAAGGAAACTGAGGCTCGTGAAGACCAGTGTCCCAAACCACACAGCTGGTGAGCGGCGGAGCGGGGTTCGTCCCAGCCTACTCGGGAAGCAACCATTCACTGCTGCCTTCCTCTTAGAGACCGGGAGGTGGGAGGGACTCACGGTTCAGAGATTCCCCTCGTTGATCTCTTTTGTCCCAGACTGACGTCTGCCAGTCATCAAGAAGAGGTTCGTAATCTTGGGGTGGGGAGCACGTGTTAAGGAAGGAGTGAGGGAAACTGAAGCAAGGAGAGCCGCCCTACAGGTGGGCAGCCCCACGCCCACCGCCACGCCCACCCCGCCCAAGGCCTGGGTCGGTCCCTCAGAGCCTGGGGCGGATAGCCTGAGATGCTTGCAGTAGGAGAGTTAGTCACGCAGCACTCTGAACGTTAAGAAAAGTCTGCCACACACGTTTGCCCAGGGCAGCAGCTGGTTTTGGAGAAATTCAGGGAAATGACTGAATCCCACGTCTGAGTTGGGGCAGTGGAGGGGGGAAGGGGGAAGAGAAGCCTCAGCGCGTTGAGAGGCCGCAGGCAGCAGTGAGCCCCTGGGAATCTGGATAAATCTTGAACAAGACATTGTACATTGTACTCTCTATAAACACGGACCAGAGGATACGACCAATTCTATCTCAAGCCGAAAGGGCTGAATGATCTCAGCCGACATCTGGAAGAGAGAGAGAAATTTACACATGCATATACATACATGCTCTCTATAACGTGTATTATGTGTTGTATGTTATATATTATGTATACGACACAAAACGTGTACGAGTAGATATGTAAATAATTCTTTACAAAAAGTGACATTATCATACATAATGTAATAAATCTATAATATACAGTATATATTATATGTGACATGATTACATTATGTAACATACATATTATATGACAAGTACACAACAAAATATACACATTTTATATATAAGATCTACAAGCACACACTGATATAATTTTTATTAAAATGTAGTATTACATGTGGTTTTTGGGTTTTTTTGATGTGGACCATTTTTAAAGTCTTTATTGAATTCGTTACAATATTGCTGCTGTTTTATGTTTTTGGTTTTTTGGCCACAAAGCATGTGGGATCTTAGCTCCCTGACCAGGGATCGAATCCGCACCCCCTGCACTGGAAGGCAAAGTCCTAACCACTGGACATCCAGGGAAGTCCCAAAATGTAGTATTACATGTGGTTTTAACCTTCTTTCCCATTAAAATTTTTTTATAAAAATGGGACATTATTATATATACAATTTTGTGGGATTTTTACTTAGAAATATACTGTGAATATTTTATCATCTTAGTAATATTCTTTTACAATATGATTGTTAATATATTTTTATATTCTATGTGGAGCATCAATATTTGCTTAACCAGTCTCCAATTTATTTGGTTATTTGGGCTTTTTTGAGTTTTTGTTATTATAAATAATGCCGTTAATGAACTTCTTATAAATAGATCTCTGATTTGACACGTAGTGCCGGCACCAGTCAAGGCCTGACAAGAAACAGGTGGCATGCTAAAACTGAGTAATTGAGGGACGTCTAATAAAAGGACAACATACAAATGTGTGAAACCAGCCACGGATGGTGCAGTGCTGGGGGCTACTACCACCCCTAGACTGGAGGGGGCAGGGAAGGAGCAGTTATCAGAACCTGCAGAGGTTGGTGTTTGGGGAGGGTCACCTGGTAGGAGGTGTGGCCTTTGGTGCAGAGATGCAGCAAGCCCAGGTAGCACAGGAAGCCAAAGAAACAGTAACCTCACCCTCTTCCCATCCTCCCAGCTCCTTCCCATGACTCTCATTAGCAGGACCCAGCCACATGCCAGAGGCCAGTCCACACAGCTCAGGCCCCAGGGGCACAGAGGGATGGAGAAGAGTAGACAGTGGATCTGGAGAAGCAAACTGAGGCTAATGCACCATAAAGAAATATGTTAATTTCATACCCAATAGCAGTGTAAAAAGGCACCTATTTCTCTATAATACCCATGTAGGTACTGGGCATTACCACTTGTAGGGGGCTGAATAATGGCTCTCAAGAATATCAGATCCAAATCCCTGGAACTTCTAAGTGTTACCTTACATAGAAGAAAGGTCTTTGCAGATGTGATTATGTTAAGGATCTTGAAATGGGGAGGTTATCCTGGATTATCCAAGTGGGCATCATGAGTGTCCTTACAAGAGAAGGGCAGAGGGAGATTTGACACAGAGCAGAGATTGGAGTCATGTGGCCACAAGCCAAGGAATGCCAATGGCCATCAGAAACCGGAAAAGGCAAGGAGTGGATTCTCCCCTAGAGCCTCCAGAGCGAGTGTGGCCCTGCTGGCACTTTGACTTCAACCCACTGAATCAACTGAGTTGGTGATAAATTTTTACAGCAGTCATGGAAAACTAATACACCACTTTTTTCAATCTGTGCTAGTCATGGGGTTAGGGAATAGGAGAATGTTTCATTATTGCTTCACTTTCTATTTCTCTTGTTGCTTGTGAGGTCAAATACTTTTTTATGTTTAGTTTTCTTTTGTAGAATCGCCTTTGTCCATGGCAGGGGTGAGGGTGGCAGTAGGATTCATCTTTTTCTGCTTGGTTTGTGGAGTGTTTTATACCATAAGCTACCAACTGCTGGTTTGTTTCCCAAACATTTTAGTAGGTTTGTTACTTTTTATAGGTGGCTTTGGTGTTTTGATACAATGGAACTTAAAATTTTTATGTGGTCAAACCTTTTAATCTTTGCCTATTTTTTTTTAAAGAATGCCTACTCTTACCACTTTTTTATCATTTTATTTATTTAGTTAATTAGTTAGTTACACCATGTCTTAGTTGCGGCAGGAGGGCTCCTTAGTTGCAGCATGTGGGCTCCTTAGTTGTGGCATGCAAACTCTTAGTTGTGCCATGCAGGTGGAATCTAGTTCCCTGACCAGGGGTCGAACCCGGGCCCCCTGCATTGGGAGCGCAGAGTCTTATCCACTGTGCCACCAGGGAAGTCCCTGCCTATATGTTTTAGAATGATGCCGATTTCAACATGATTACATAAATAGGACTTACAGTCTATTTTACAGTTTCTTTTTAACCTCTAATTTTTATCTTCCAACTAACTAGTACTGGTCACCTAACAACTGATAGTGGTAAAAAAAATATGTGTAGAGCAGAAAAAGAAGTATTAGTCAGAAAAGCTTACAAAGCTTGCAAAAATGGAGGGGATAAAAAACATATGGTTCTTCACTGTATTATGTATCAGCAGGTAGTTGGCAGAAAATACTTGAATCTATCATGTATTATTGAACCAGTACCGTTATTTGTTGCTGTGGACTTAACCATTGTCAGTTCTGCGAATTTTTGTCCCAAACAGAAGCTAAATATCCTGGCTTTCACTACTATACCACACTTCTGTGGCTTAGCAGTGGTAAAGCTTTATTGCAACTTTTTTTTTTTGGCCACACTGCGAGGCATGTAGAATCTTAGTTGCCCTACCAGGAATTGAACCCGTGCCCCCTGCAGTGGAAGCTCGGAGTCTTACTCGACCGCCAGGGAAGTCCCTTTATTGCAACTTTTGAACTTGGGCCTGAGATTGAAATTTTTCTGGATGAGAACTTCCCTTTATTATTTTTATTTATTTATTTATGTATTTATTTATTAAGCAGTCATTATTATTGAACGTTGAATAGCTTTGAAAATTAATTTCTGCAGACTTGATGATGCTTCTTAATGAATTCAATCTAAAATTAAAAGACAAAACAGTGTTTACTGCAAAACTTATGTACTGCAATGAGGTCATCTTGATGGTAACTAACAGTACTTGGATCACAAGTAATGTCAGACTGCTTTATACAGTTTCTATGTTTTCAAAAATTAAAGTGAGACATGACATCTCCATTGCCACACAAATTTTCAGTGGGTATATTTATACATTCAGCTCATACTATAGTTCCAGCAGCATTTTTTGAACGTCCATGCAAGGATAAAGGGAATTTCCATATTTCAAAATCCATTTATCTGCAATTGAGGAGCTTCCACATAATCTTCAATTGGAAGTGATTAATCTGCATTATAACAACATGCTCAAAGGCAAATAAGAATGGAACAAATAGAATTCTAAAAATGCCTTCCAAACAGTGAATATGCTCAATTAAAATTGTATGCTTCAAAACTGCTCTCAGTATTTGGTAGCACCTAGCTGTGTGAAAAGACATTTTCAAAGATAAAATACATAAAATCCCATTACAGATCAGTAATAACAGATAAACATTTGCAATAGATTTCTATGTCCACTATTGGGAACACTAACTTTGAACCCCCATTAAGCAAAATGTTATCCTCTCCCAAAACAGAATTCCATTCTTACCATTAGTAAACCTATGTCACAAAAAAATTGTATTCATTTATTATCATTGTTTTGTTGTATTATTTATTTATTTATTTTTTTTAAACATCTTTATTGGGGTATACTTGCTTTACAATGGTGTGTTAGTTTCTGCTTTATAACAAAGTGAATCAGATATACATATACATATGTTCCCATATGTCTTCCCTCTTGCGACTCCCTCCCTCCCACTCTCCCCATCCCACCCCTCCAGGCTGTCACAAAGCACCGAGCTAATATCCCTGTGCCTTGCGGCTGCTTCCCCCCAG